>NC_081414.1:826200895-826538895 GCF_030272615.1 Cryptomeria japonica | reverse complement strand
TATACTGTCAGGATGTTTGAGAGTGGTTTCAGGTCCATAGGAATCATAATGAAAATTCTGGATTTTGGAAGATCTTCCAAATTTCCAGACTTAGTCAAATTTTAGGCCATTTTCGGATCAGGATGACATTGGTGGATTGATGTGAATTTCTGGACTTGGATGATCATGCTTGCTTTCCTCTTCTGGAATAGGAGATCCAAACTTAGCCAAATTTTGACCACTGTCTATGCTGAAATGCCACTTTGGGATTTTGAAGGTGGATTTTCCAGACTTAGAACAATTTTGTGCCTTCCACTTCAGGGATGATTCTCATACTTAGCTATTTTAGACCCCTGCCTATCTTCTTTCAACTTTCCAGATTTAGAAGTGATTGTGCATGTTGATTCTTCGCTACTACTAGCTTGATCCTACCACAAATAGACTTTCCCAAAATAGAAACTTTACAAAATGTTAGAGTTAGAGCCTAAAACAAGACGCAAGAATGACTTTCTATAAATAGAAATTTACTAGAAATAGAAATTACTAAAAATAGTAAGTTTGATTTTTGGCAAAATGGCGACATTTTGAGACTCGAAAAAATCCCTAAAAAATAGGGACTTTCTAAAAATAGAAAGTTGCTCTGTTTTGGCTCAAATTTTATTGGGAGGTTCCTTAAAGGGTCCTAATTCCAGTTGTATGTTCAGTTTTTCTAAAACCCTAATAGAAACCCCTAAAATCTAGGACAGAAGGAAAAAACCCTAAAATTCACAAAATGAGTCCTAGACTTAGCTGAAATCGCTCAAACAAAAAGCAGATTTAATCAATATGACCCCCAAACACTTGCAAAGCAGAGAGATTGACAAGATTGTTGTGAAAAGACCACAAAAACGCAAGCCCAAAAACTGGGAGGGCCGAAAAAAAAGGGGGTCTACATTTGCAATGGGGTGATGTGTGAAAACGTCACAACAGGTGCCTTTATAAAAGTGACACAACATTGTGCTTTTACCCAAAGGTGTTATGTTGTTAATATCACTTAATGCTTATATTTTGTGTCAAATCTACTTCAACCTTTTAGCTTACAATATATTATGATGCTTGTACTCATTTTTCCATTTACCCTACATATCCCTAATTCAAATTATCAATACATCCCTAAGACACTTATAATTAGAATTGTTTACCTAGTTATTTATCTTTGTACCTAAGAATCAATTATATACTATAATTTCTCATAACTAAAATGTATACTTATCTTGACTAATATAAACTAAGGTACATAATTTTTACCCTAAAATATCTCAAAAATAACTATCCCTAATAAATTTTATTAGGTAGCTAGGAGAGAGGGACTAATAACTTTGTACAAGTATATTTTTACTAAATGCAAAATGCAATGATGACATATTATATCTACCATTCATGTCTAAGAGTTTTCCATCTTATTGTCTTGCACCAAAGATGATATTGAGTTAGTCTTAACTAAGTTGTTATGGATAATCCACAAGATGAAATTTATTCCTAGATTTTATGATCTTGAGTTACAACTACAATATTCTTACAATAGATTCTATGATCTTGAGTTACAACTACAATATTCTTACAATAGATTCTATGATCTTTCGTAGAATTTATGACAACTCACATACAATAAATTTATTTTGTACTTTATCTTGACTAATATTAAACTAGGTACATAAATTTTACCCTCAAATATCTCAAAAATAACTTTCCCTGATAAATTGTTTTTAGATAGCTAGGTGAGAGGAGGCAATAGTTGTATGGGGTCCATTTTCACTTACTCATATTTGATCTACTATTATTCTCTAAGCATTCTCCATTCTGTATTGCAACTAAGATGATGTGAACTAGTCTTAGCTAAGCTATTATGGATAATCCACTAGATACAATTTATTCCTAGATTTTATTATCTTGAATTATGACAACAATCTTACTACAAATATTATGATTTTTCATAGATTTTATGACAACTCATGTATTGACAATTTTATTTTGTATTTTATCTTAACTAATATAAACATTTATCTAAGAAATCTCAAAAATAAATCTATAAATATTGTAGGTTAGATAGGGGAGAAGTACTTGTAGGGGGTCCAATTTTTGTAATAAATAGATTGCAGGCTACACTAAAATTCAAATAATTGCTTTTGGATTTGATTGTGTGGGTGTTTTGCAATCAACATTTCAAATCACATTATGTGATCCATTTTTTCTTCTTACCCTCTTTATCATCTTGATGATAGATCATGATGTGTGATCCGAAACATACACTGACACAATCAAATCAAAAAACAACAGACAAGACGTTTGAATAGATTGTGTAAATCTACTGACACTGATTCAAATAATTATCAATTAATTATCAATGTACCATGGCATTGGCTACTCTGTCCTGCACCATTTTGAAACGTGTACGTCATATCTGTTTATATTGAAGCCCACCTTTACTGTGAAAACGATGCATAAAGAGAGCGTATCCACCAAGGCCAACAATAAAAAGAGCCAACATAGCATATTATGCAGAGTTCAATCTATACCAGTGTAGTAATATTTCAATAAAATTAGCATATGCTATGCTCGAAGCTCGCATGGCAGCATAGAGACTGCATGGAAGTCTAAGTGGTACCTTAGAGATAAAATTCCAACGTGGGTATAAACATACATACAGTCAGCAAAAGATTTTAAATGCAGAATAGTGTAGGCCCTTTCTAGAATGTTTGAATGCCATACAACCTTTGACTGCCACGTAAGTAGTTGAGTATATCTGCTGCCACATATAGATAAGCAAATAATTAAAATTACCTCATGAATAGAGAGAAACTGACGTGGCAAAATGAAAACCCACGTACTTGTTAAGGCCACCTTAGGCTACCAGCAAGGAGTTTATTCAAAAGCAAGGGACTATTGCAAGGTACAACGTGGCAAGGCCAGATGGTGAAACAGACGTTTACATTTTAAAAGACTTTAAATATATAAAGAATGAGTTCAACTTGCGGCCGTCGAAAGAATAGATTACGTCATCATAAGGCTGGTTACTTAAAATATATAAAGAATGAGCTCAACTTGCAGCCGACGAAAGATTAGACTACGTCATAAGGCTGGTGCAAGTGCAGAAAAGTTCCATGAATGTTAGTCCAAGATTGCGTCAGCATTCGATCAAGAATCCAATGCAAATGAATAAAGTGTAGAAACAATTAGGTATGTGAGTTTGTTCTTATATAGGGGATGATCTAGTAGTTGAGCAGTTTAATTTTGCGCTTATCAAAATCTTACATGGAAATTTCAAATCACTCTCATTTTTTTTTATAGTAGTTTGTTTGGCAATTCCCTCTCTTATAACTAAGGTTTCAAGGTCACATCAGCATGTTTTTTGCCAAGGTATCCAAAACGGTCCATGTAAAAGGTGAGACCAATAGGGGGCCCCATACTTTGCAACACATTAGCACATTAGCATAGCCAATCAAAACGATACATACATTTTAGTCGTTATCTAATTCTAGACATGGTTGCATAAAAGAACTTGCTCATGTAAGGAGTCATGTTGTTGAACCACAAATTGACAAATGTCACATCCTTATAGGTTGGTAGATAAAATTAACCCTTGTGGCTAAGATATTACCTCTACAAGGCAAATCATGGGAATTTTGTTAAATGCAACTTGTGTGAAAATTAGAGCTTTCGAATAAGATATGGACATCCATTTAAGCATAACAGAGGGGCAATATTAGTCATATGTAGTTTTTATCATAAATGCCAATAACGTCAAAACTCTTGAGAAACCAAGTCTTCCACCTCTATAATAAAATCATTTAATTTCAAAATAATTTATAAAAGATATTGTACTTGTTTTCTTTAGCTAAAGCCAATACTAAAGAATTCATATTTGTTGACAATGTTGCTTTGGGTGCAAGAATTTCAACTATATTAGTGGGGATTAGTTTGATGGGAAACACTATAACTTGATCACTCTCGATAAGCAATATAAAAATAATATACACATGAATTCCTTTCCTTATACAAATATTTGGTTGATGTTTCATCAATCAAATCTAAATATATAAAGATCTCACTATTAAAAAAATTTCTTTATAATCAATAATCTAATTATAATATAAAGTCACCATCAAAATTCAATATATATTCCTTTCTTTTTTGCATAATGTTCCTTCAATCAAATCTAATTTTATAAAGATCTCACAAATCTAATTTTATAAAGATCTCACTATTACATCTTTCCGTTCATAATCAATAATCTAATTATAATATAAAATCACCATCAAAATAAAAAAGAAACATCCTACAACTTTCCAAACACACTAAAAATGTAACCTTTGAACTAGACAAACAAAATTGTGACACAGACCAAACAAATAACAAAAACAAATACTAATTAGTAACGAAATAAACACTAACCACTACATAAGACTTGTTTATACAGTATTTATGCACCTTTTATCATTATTGACCTACACAACCTTTGACATATTCGAAAAATAAATGATTCAACACTGAAATGATTTGTCAATTTGGGAAATGTCATGAACAAACAGATGCATCTATTCTAGCTCCAAAACGATAGTACGGAGTGACTAATGTTGCCATTTTTGATGTTTATGTTGTGATAGTCATTGATGGGCACACACTTGCATTGAGATCCCCTTTATATGTATGAGCTAGAGCTCAACCGGTATCTGTTCCAACCGGTATGTTGTATTCTAGTCTTTAGACTATTGGTAATTTTGCAGAATGTGTTTCCCAGTCTGAAGCGGCATGTCGACCCCAAGCGGTTCGTAGATCTCAAATGGTACGAGGGAGCAAAGCGGCATAACACATTCTTACCAGTCTTCATTTTTGTCAAACCGGCAACCGGTATTTTGTATGAACCGGTAATACTCTGAGATGAGTTACCAACCGGCATTTTGTGATGAGTTACCAATCCACCGATTGTTTGACGGTGCCGACACACTGACAGTGCTTTTTGTGTCGTGTTACTGAATATGTCTAGATTCATTGAACCTAGGAAATTGTAATGTAATCTTATTGGACCGACATGAAATTAGATTCCTTTAAAAGGACATCATGTATAGGGTTTTAGGTTGTTGCTGAAAGGGTTTATGTTGTGCTAGGGTTTAAGGTGGTTGATGAGCTGATGAAAGAGCGATCTTATCTGAGAAGATCAAGTTGTAACTGAGTGAGAGATAGAGAAGACTGAAGTAATGTTGGAATGCATTAGCTGTGAGCTATACTGGATCTAACTAAGCAATCTGTGTTATCTGATAGATCACACACTTGTTGATTACTCACCTCTTTGACAAGTTTGTAGCCCTTAATCGGGTAGGCTCAGAGTAGCCTTTGTAAAATCCTCTAACAAGGTGGTTCACCTCTGTGAATCTAAAATCCTCTAGCAAGGTAGTCTTTAATCGAACTTATCTCCTGACAGAGATTGAGATTCCTAACAGGATCTGTTCTGGTGAAGAACATTGTAAGACCTTAACCGGTCTGGTTTCTATTCTGCAGATAGTGACTTGTGAGTTCCATCTCACCGTGGTTTTTCCCATTTGGGTTTCCACGTCAAATATCTTGTGTTATGGTTGTATTGCTTTTGTGGGTGAATGCTTTATTTGCATTTTGGTTTGCTTGTGTGATAACCGATTTGTCTGTTAAGCTATTTTACCAGTTTATCTCTAGATTGTTTAAGTGTTTAAGTGCAGTGTTTTTCGGTATACTAATTCACCCCCCCCCCCCCTCTTAGTATTCATCAATTGGTATCAAAGCCTACCTTTCTATAAGTTTAACCACTTGGAAAGAGATATGGGGGAATACACTTTGAGGGAACTTACTCAATGGCTCACTCAGTCTGAGCAAGCCTATGATGATCTTATGGTCAAATACAAGGCATCTCAAGCAAAAAAGAGAGAACATGCAGAAAAGCTGATGGAGCTATCTGAAAATAGTTCTGCAAATGAAGCAGACATGGAAGCCATGATAGCAGAAGTAAATAAGTTGAATGAATCAAACTCCAACCTGAGAAAGGAGTTGGAAGGACTGACTATTCGATTTAGTCAAGAGCTTGAGAACCGGAGGAAAGCTGAAGATCTGATGAAGGACAGAGATCATGAGATCTCCAAGTTGAAACAAGAGATTAGTGCACTGACTGCTCGCCTTCATGAGAGAAGAATGGAAAAATGAGTACAAGATGAACTGAACATAGTCATCTCTGAAAATGCAAGCCTAATGGAGACAAATACTGTTATTTCCAAAGAACTCTGTGAGTCAAAGGAAATACTTGCTAAGTTCAGCAAAAGTACTGTCAAGCTAGAGCAAAAGCTTGAGTCAACTAGACCAGCAAAGAATACCAATGGACTTGGTTTCTCTGGACATGAGGAAG
Organism: Cryptomeria japonica; assembly: GCF_030272615.1. Taxonomy (NCBI): domain Eukaryota; kingdom Viridiplantae; phylum Streptophyta; class Pinopsida; order Cupressales; family Cupressaceae; genus Cryptomeria; species Cryptomeria japonica. The sequence continues at coordinate 826,532,510 of NC_081414.1, read as the reverse complement.
GAGAATCCTCAGGAACAAATGCTGAAGCATCAAAGAAGCAACCGACATTCAAAGGAAAAGGTAAGCAAAAATTCAAACCTGTTTGCTTTAACTGTCTTAAAGAAGGACACACTGCCAATGTATGTAGGAGCAAAGCCTACAATAATTTTCCTTACTTTATTAACAATACACCTAGATCCAATAAGTTCAATGGTCATTGTTATGCATGCAACAAGTTTGGGCATAGAGCATTTGAATGTAGGTCTGTGATGAATAACACTGGAAGATATCCTCAAAGGACCCAAGGAGTTAGTCCTGAACCTTTTGTGAACCGGAACCACAACCAGTTTAATGTCTTCAATCATCAGCCAAGAAGCGGTGGCCATCAAGCGGCAACCAGATGGAGAGCAAATTGTATGATCTGTCATGGTCATGGTCACACTGTTGCAACATGCAGAAGGAAGAATGGAAACATGAACAATGGACCTTGGAGAGCACCTGGATTGGTTTGCTATCACTGCAACAAACTGGGTCACATTGCAAGATTCTGCAGAAGCAGAAAGAGTATATCTGATGATATACCGGTCACTCCGGAAGGAAAAATTGATGTTGAAATAGTTCAAGCGGACATGAACAAAACCTAGAGGAAGAAACCAAGAATGTTGGAAGAGGAACCAATTTCTGCACCTAGTGTGGAAATATCGAAACCGACAAACTAAGCTTCAAAAGGCTTAGGGGGAGCAAACGGCGAAATGTTTTCGAACCCCTCGTTTACACCGGTAAAAGACCTTAACCAGTATGTGATACCTGTCACTTAGCAGAAGACCAGAAATGGTAAAAAAAGGCAAATTAGGGTTTACACCCTAATAAGAGGAGCATTAATGGCAGTAGGTGAGAGACATGTATAAAAGCATTTTTTTTCATTTCTCACTATCTGTTTTCGAGCGAAGAAAAGTTTTTCAAAGAGCAGAGCGAAGAAAAGGCGATTTGAGCTGAGATTTCAAGAAATTGACAAATCGCAAAGGAAATTCAAATTCAAATTGCAAACGTTCAAGTGGAGAACACAAAATGGTGATTTAGCAACCAACGGAGTGTGGAGTGAAGGAGAATCAGAAAGCCCTAAATTCGCGTTTTAAAGGTATTTCTTGAGTTTTCTAAAATATTCTACAATGGCTTCCACATCTCATACCAGTTCTAGTGCATCCATGGAATCTGAAAGTTTCATTCAAAGGAAGTCAAAGTATAATGCCCTATCACAAGTTCCGGCTAGAGTGATAGTAGAAGAGAGAATTTCTGACTATATTGATTGCAAGATTGAAGACCTAGGGTCTCTAGCCATCCACTCCCAACTAGGTCTGTTTTGTGGAAAGGATAAGAAAATCTAACCAGAATATAGTATCTTAGAGAAGAAGAAACTTCATAATGTTGTATACTTTCTGGAAGACTTTACAGAGGATCATATTAGGATCATTTTGAGCAGAGTCCATGGTGACAAGATGTACCTGGAGAGGACGCATGATATCACGCCACAGGCAATTCATGCAGTCATCGGTTTTTGCAACACAGGGGAAGTGTCAGCCCTAAGGACAATAAGCAAAATGGAAATGTCAAGGCTCACCGGTTCAATGAGCGATTCACGAGGCATGACAGTCAACTCTGTCAAAGATGATCTGGTTAAGTATGCTTGCATGGTGATTGGCTACCGAACATTCTCTGCCAGCAGAATTAACTCTGTATTTGCTGCAGCGGTAAATGTCGCTTACCGGATGATTAAAGAGGATGCATCATTTGACCTGTGCACCGGTATGCAGAGGCAACTCCTGTCTAATCTGAAGTCGATCAAATAGGATAATGCACTAAGATTCAAGTTTAGACAACTATTGGTTGGGTTGTTCTTCTATTTCCAAGGCTACTTTCCTGGAGTAGGAGATGTCCAGTGGTCTCTTGACCAACTGGTAACCAAGCAGATCAAGGAAAGCATTCAAGCAATCGGAACCAGTTACCCTGATGTGCTGAACAAGTATTTTGATGAGTTTAGACGGAAAATGAGTCAAAGGATGAAGATCTCAGGTGACATCGTCAAGAAATATGAAGATGACATCTGTTTCACCATCTAGGTGGACAAATGCTTAATGGAGGTTGTTGAGCCTAGAATGGAAGAAGTGGAGCCAATGGGCTATGAGGTGATGTACGATATGCTGGAAGGGTATGCCTCAACCCTTATTGCCTCACCTCTTGATCCTAAGGCAAAGAGGACCGGAACCTATTTGGAAAGGATTGCACCGGTCGAGGAACCCTCTGTTAAGAAAGGAAAAGAATCGGCAACAAAGAAGGCAAAGGCAATGCCTGCAACATCGGCACTGGCTACTACTGCAACTCCAAGAGTGACCAAGCGGTCACCTGCAAAGAAGAAACCGGAAGTGGCACCGGCAAAAGTCTTTGAAAGAAAAAGGAAGACTAAGTCAAATGAACCGACTTTGAAGAGACTGAGTCTGAGGAGATGCCAAAGAAGGCCAGACAGATGAAGAAGATGAAGAAGAATGAACTAGCAGCGTCTTCACCGGTAAATATTGATATCTCCTCATATAAACCTTTGACACATTGTCAAAGAACAATAAAGAATATTAGGAGAAAATTACTTCATGACTTAGTAGATTATTATGATGGTTTTAGTGATGAAGAGAAAGAAGAAGTACTACAGGAGATTATTATTTATTTGTGTAAGAATGACAGGTCGCCATCAGAGATTAAATCTCAAACATCGGATTCCTTATATAAGGCATTAGATAATAAATGGCGCATTGTCATAGAAAAAGAACAAGAGATTAGGGAGAAAGTCTTTGCACAGTACTTTCCCGATCTCTCAAACTCAAAATTATTTGATGTTTTGGACCAAAATAAAGGACTCTTCTTCACAAGGAGAAGAAGACTCTGGCTGTTAGAGAGAAGAGTTGATGATGTTGAAAAAGACACTCATCAGCATATGGATCATGCTATCCATGCTCACAAAGCACGTATGGCCAACCTGCAAGTGGAAAAAGAACCGGTTATATCGAAACCGGATGAAGTTTTTGATGAAGAAGGAAACCCAGTTGAAGAACCAATCGACACTATTGATGTCAATGCCCTGGACATAGAAGATGTCACTCATGACATACCTTCTAAGGGAACAGGACAGGTGCAACAGGCCAAACAGGGCAGTGAGCAAGCCGAGGACAGACAGGAAGCGGCTGAGGAACAGGCAGAGAAGAAGAAGAGGGATGAAGATGAGAAAAAGCCGAAAGAGGAAGAGAAGAGAAAAGAGGAAGAGGAGAAAAGAAAAGATGAAGAGAAAAAGAAGCAAGAAGATGAGAGGAAAAAGAAAGAAGAAGAGGATAAGGAAGAAAAGAAGAAGAAGGAAGAAGAAAAGAAGAAAGAAGAGGAAGATAAAGAAAAGGAAAAGCGGAAGGAAAAAGAAAAGAAGAAGAAAGAAGAGGAAGAGAAAGAAGAAGAGAAGAGGAAGGAAGCTGAGAGGAAAAAGAAAGAAGAAGAAGACAAGGAACAAGAAAAGAAGAAGGAAGTAGAGAAAAAGAAGAAGAAGAGAAAAAGAAGAAGGAAGAAGAAGACAAGGCAGCGGAGAAAAGCAAAGCGGAGAAAAGAAAGCGGAAGAGGATAAGGCAACGGAAGCGATGAAGAGCACACAGATGGAGACTACAAAGGCAACCAGGAGTCAAGCCAAACCGGCTGATATCACCAGTCCTATCAATCTCCAGTCTGCAAGTGAATCGGAGCTAATGCAGAGCATCAAGGTTGCTCAAGAGCGCCTTGAAATCATTCTAAAGAAAAAGGAGCAAGATATAATTCAAGCGGCTGTAGACACCCTTACCGATTTGATCCCTTGTACCAATCTTCCCAACACTGAATCATCGCTAGCACAGCTTAAGCTACTATGTACAGTTGTGGATGATCAGGTGCAGAGCCTGGAAGAAACAGCTGAGGCAAATGTCAAGAAAGAGCATCAAAAGGCTCTTAACATTGCTCTGGTGAAGAAGTTGAATGAACTTCGGTCTGAACTGCTGAAAGACCAAAAGGATATAAGGGACGCTTTGGATGAGGGAAACCTGCTACTAAGCAAAATCTGTCAACCCCATCTATTCTACGATGATGTGCTAGCTCAAAAGCAAAAGCTTCAAACAGACTTACAGTCTTACTTGAGCACATTTAAGCCACCTTATGATTCCTTTGCAACTTATGGGCAAACCGTTCACCGGTTTCAGATTCAGTCAGCCAAAATGGAGCAAGAGATCAGTACACGGTCTAGAGACTTGCAGGAGCTACAACTGGTTTTACTTCCATGTCTGCAAATTCTTCAGAAGTCTTATCTGAACTTGAATGTCTTGACAGTTACACAGGAGATGAGCACAGTTGATGCCATGGAAGAACAGGTATCCCAGATGCAAACAGAGAAAGAAGTGGCCACCTCCCTACTTGAGTCCTGGTCTCTATCAATGAAACAATTTTTGCAAAACTATAAATCGGTTTTTGACGAGTATTATTCCTTGTTGTCATAAACTTTTATTATTTTAATATCAAATGGAAACAGGGATGTTCAGCGGTACTTTGTCATTGTTGGCAAAAGGGGAGAAGTACTCTATCTATTTTGGAGAAGTATCTGGTTTTAAAATTTTGCTATATGCTTTGATATATGCTATATGCTTTGATATCTCAATGTTTATGCTCTATATGCAAAAATGTTATACATTGTATTGATTAAGGGATAGTGTATATGCTTAAGGGGAACAATTTTGTTAATGGCATGTTTTTGTTGTAAAACACTTAGATGTCAAAATTTTAGTTTCCTAATTGTTGCCATCAATGTCAAAGGGGGAGATTGTTGGCATTTTTTATGTTTATGTTGTGATTGTCATTGATGGACACACACTTGCATTGAGACCCCTTTATATGTATGAGCTAGAGCTCAACGGGTATCTGTTTCAACCGGTATGTTGTATTCTAGTCTTTAGACTATTGGTAATTTTGCAGAATGTGTTTCCCGATCTGAAGTGGCATGTCGACCCCAAGCGGTTCGTAGATCTCAAGCGGTACGAGGGAGCAAAGCAGCATAACACATTCTTACCAGTCTTCATTTTTGTCAAACCGGCAACCGGTATTTTGTATGAACCGGTAATACTCTGAGATGAGTTACCAACCGGCATTTTGTGATGAGTTACCAACCCACCGATTGTTTGACAGTGTTGACACACTGACGATGCTTTTTGTGTCGTGTTACTGAGTATGTTTAGATTCATTGAACCTAGGAAATTGTAATGTAATCCTATTGGACCAACATGAAATCAGATTCTTTTAAAAGGACATCATGTCTAGGGTTTTAGGTTGTTGCTGAAAGGGTTTATGTTGTGCTAGGGTTTAAGGTGGTTGATGAGTTGATGAAAGAGCGATCTTATCTGAGAAGATCAAGTTGTAACTGAGTGAGAGATAGAGAAGACTGAAGTAATGCTGGAATGCATTAGCTGTGAGCTATACTGGATCTAACTAAGCAATCTATGCTATCTGATAGATCACACACTTGTTGATTACTCACCTCTTTGACAAGTCTGTAGCCCTTAACCGGGTAGGCTCAGAGTAGCCTTTGTAAAATCCTCTAACAAGGTGGTTCACCTCTGTGAATCTAAAATCCTCTAGCAAGGTAGTCTTTAATCGGACTTATCTCCTAACAGAGATTGAGATTTCTAATAGGATCTGTTTTGGTGAAGAACATTGTAAGACCTTAACCGGTCTGGTTTCTATTTTGCAGATAGTGACTTGTGAGTTCCATCTCACCGTGGTTTTTCCCATTTGGATTTCCACATCAAATATCTTGTGTTATGGTTGTATTGCTTTTGTGGGTGAATGCTTTATTTGCATTTTGGTTTGCTTGTGTGATAACCGGTCTGTCTGTTAAGCTGTTTTACCGGTTTATCTTTAGATTGTTTAAGTGTTTAAGTGCAATGTTTTTCGGTATACTAATTCACCCCCCCTCTTAGTATTCATCAACTAACACTCGCGCATTTTACACCGTCGATTTTGCAATTAATGGTTGCGATTGACTAACCTATCACCAACACGCTATACGAAAGCTCTGTTTTAGAACTAGAATAACTTCAGCCTTAACAAACTTGTTCAAACCGAAGAAAGACGAGCCACTTCAAACCGAAGAAAGACGAGCCACTTGTGCTAATTGCTTTAACTGCTGCCTCCTTCACTTTCAACACCCTTTGCCTCGTCTCCTCACATTCCATAATCCTCCTCAACCCCTTCTCCACCTCTTCTCTCCTAACAAACCTTGTTCATCAACATCCACACCCTCAAAATCCATCCCAATCTTCAACACATCCTTCACAAATCTGGAATTAAGAAACTGATCCGTAAAATAAGGCCATCCCAGCATAGGAATCCCTAAGCTGAAATTCTCCATCACAGAGTTCCATCCACTGTGCGTAAGAAAAGCTCTAATGGCAGGATGTGACAGCACCTTAACCTGCAGCGCCCATCTCACAATCAGCCTTCTATCTCCAATCCGTTCTAAAAACCCATGCGGCAAAACAGCAGACTTCCCCTCTGCAATATCATTTCGCAAGACCCACAGAAAAGGCTGCTGGCTGTTCTCCAAACCCAGAGCAATCTCTTCAAGCTGTTCATTAGATTTGACGGCGATGCTGCCAAAGGAAACATACATCACAGAAGCCGGCTGCTGTGTGTCCAACCATGCAAGACAACTCTCGTCCTCTACAAACATACTCGTGGACCGCACGACATTTTTGTTCTCCAAGAAGTTGGGAAGAAACAGAGGACCCACGGCCACAGAAGGACACCCGTTTATAGACAGCGTTGCCGCTGCTTCCCTCCCCTCCAACTCCTCCAACGTGTTCACCATCACGTAATCTCCTCTGTTCTGTCTCTACTCTGATGCAGATGTTTTTGTAATAAAACATCACAGGCACTCTCAGCGCGGTAGACAGACAGGAGATCGGTCGGCAATAGAGGTGGGAGATTACCGGGCAAACAAGTGAACACATTCTCCGGCCTCTTCCCTTCTTCCACTGAAATCACAATCCCTCAAAAAAAAAACATTCTCCGCCTCTTCGCTTCGTTGATGCAAAAATACTCAGGTAATCAAATCTAGAGATCCAGAGACAACATACAAAGACATTTGATTCAAATAATTATCAATGTAACATGGCATTGGCTATTCTGTCTTGCATCATATTTGTTTTCAGCATCAGTAGGAGAGAGGAGAGTCAGTACATGCTTACCCTAACTTCATACTTTTCAAAATCATATGTAGACATCTAAAAAAAATCAATTTTACACAACAGCTTACTTGTCAAGTCTCCTACTCAAAAACAAAATTTCAAGTCCATATGGTCAAATATGATGTCACATCAAAATCCATTTCTGTGAGGTTGTCCAAAATGATCCCAAATTGTCATAAGACCCATAGGTGTGCACTAAGTCATGCTTACTTGTGCGCTGATGTGGCATCACATCATTGACTTTTTTTTAATTTTAGAGGTACTTTTTTAGATATAAGCATTGACATGACATTTATTAATATATGTACTATAACATGTATTGATACCCCTATCATCTATCAGCCTCTCTCCCTTAATAACGCTTGTGCTGCGACGCAACACATATAAGGATCGTGTCCACCAAGGCCAATAATAAAAAGAGCTAACATAGCATATCATGCAGAGTTCAATCTATAACAGTGTAGAAATATTTCAATAAAAGCATGGTATGCTCGAAGCTCGCATAGCAGCGTAGAGACTACATGGAAGTCTAAGTTGCGTCTCAGAGATAAAATTCCGACGTGGGTATAAACATACATGCAGTCAGCAAAACATTTCAAGTGCAGAATAGTGTAGGCCCTTTTTAGAATGTTTGAATGCCATGCAACCTTTAAGTGCCACGTAGCTAGTTGAGTAGATCTGCTGCCACATATAGATAAGCAAATAATTAAAATTACTCATGCATAGGGAGCATCTGACATGGCAAAATGAAAACCCACGTAATTGTTAAAGATACCAGCACGGAGTTTATTCAAAAGTCAAGGGACTATTGCAAGGTCCAACGTGGCAATGCCAGATAGTGAAAGAGACATTTGAATGTTAAAAGACTTAAAATATAAAGAATGAGCTCAACTTGCGGCCGTCGAAAGATAAGATTACGTCATACAGCTGGTGCAAGTGCAGAAAAGTTGTAGGAATGTTAGTCCAAGATTGCGTCAGCCTTAGATCAAGAATCCAATGCAACATTTGAATAAAATGTAGAGTTTAAGCTATTCAACACTTAGACCATGTGATTGACTTCCTATATGGTGTCTCTTTAAGCTTTTCGAGTAGTGTACTGTATCCTCTTCACAATTAAATGGTGGTGATATTCATCAATGAAATTTAAGGCTGCTTATGTTAATTGATTGAGATGTTAAGTCATTAAGATTGGTTGTCATAAGTCATTCTTGTAATAAATGATAGTACAACATATTATAGGGTATAATTTTGGTTTTGGTTTTTATCATATTATGTAAATTGATATATAAAAGTAATTGGGAAAAAAATGAATTAATAGTTGGTAAACTTTTTGGAACTTAAATTTCATTAAGCTAAGTTCTACTTACACATCACAATAGTTTACTTGTTGTCTTCTTTTATACATCAGTCACTCGTGACCACATGATTTAAGCAAATATGAGACATATTACTTAACTTGGCATTTGATGTTGATGATGGGGAATAGGAAGGAAGTTGTTCATTAGTTTTCTTATTATAATCCTTCACCTTCAGTCCACCACATTGGCATAGCCAATCAAAATGAGACATGCATTTTAGTTGTCATCTAACACTAAACATGGTTGCATAAAGGAACTTGCTCATGTACACTAAGGAGTCACGTGGTTGAACCACAAGTTGACAAATGTCACTTCCTTGTAGATTGGTAGATAAAATTAACCCTTGTGGCTAAGATATTACCTCTACAAGGCGATCCTAGGGATCTTGTTATATGGTGACTTGTGTGAATATTAGAACTTTTGAATAAGGTATGAACACTCATTTAAGCATAAAGAGGGACAATATTAGTCATAAGTAGTTATTATCTTAAATGCCAATGATGTCAAAACCCTTGAGAAACCAAGTCTTCCAACTCTATAATAAAATCATTTAATATCAAAATAATTTATAAAAGATATTGTACTTATTTTGTTTAGCTAAAGAATTCATATTTGTTGACAAAGTTGCTTTAGGTGCAAGAATTTCAACAATATTAATGGGGATAAGTTTGATGGGAAATACTATAACTTGATCACTCTCAATCAGCAATATAAAAATACACATGAATTCCTTTCCTTCTACAAATGTTTGGTTGATGTTCATCAATCAAATCTGAATTTATAAAGATCTCACTATTAAATTTTTTTCTTTATAATCAATAATCTAATTAGAATATAAAGTCACCATCAAAATCCAATATATATACCTTTCCTTTTACAAATGTTTAGATAATGCCCTTCAATCATATCTAAAATTTTTAAAGATTTCATTATTAAATATTTCCATTCCTAATCAATAATCTAATCATTATAATATAAAATCACCAACAAATCTAAATTTTTTAAAGATCTCATTATTAAAACTTCCCATTCCTAATCAATAATCTAATTATTATAATATAGAATCACCATCAAAATAAAAAAGAAACATCCTACAACTTTCTAAACACACTAAAAATGTAACCTTTGAACCGGACAACCAAAATTGTGATACAAACCAAACAAATGACAAAAACAAACTGAAAACAAATACTAATCATTACAGACCAAAAAAAGGGTTAAAAAACAAACACTAAGTAACCAAATAAACACTAACCGCTACATACATAAGCCTTGTTTATACAGTATTTATGTACCTTTTATCATTATTGACCTACACAACCTTTGACAGATTTGAAAGAAAAATGGTTCAGCGCTGAAATGATTTGGCAATCTGGGAAATGTCATGAACAAACTTGTTCAAGCCGAGGAAGGACGAGCCACTTGTGCTAACTGCTTTAACTGCTGCCTCCTTCACTTTCAACACCCTTTGCCTCGTCTCCTCACATTCCATAATCCTCCTCACCCCCTTCTCCACCTCTTCTCTCCTAACAAACCTCTGTTCATCAACATCCACACCCTCAAAATCCATCCCAATCTTCCACACATCCTTCACAAATCTACAATTAAGAAACTGATCCATAAAATAAGGCCATCCCAGCATAGGAATCCCTAAGCTGAAACTCTCCATCACAGAGTTCCATCCACTGTGCGTAAGAAAAGCTCTAATGGCAGGATGTGACAGCACCTTCACCTGCGGCACCCATCTCACAATCAGCCCTCTATCTCCAATCCGTTCTAAAAACCCATGCGGCAAAACAGCAGGCTTCCCCTCTGCAATATCATTTCGCAAGACCCACAGAAAAGGCTGCTGGCTGCTCTCCAAACCCAGAGCAATCTCTTCAAGCTGTTCATTAGATTTGACGGCGATGCTACCAAAGGAAACATACATCACAGAAGCCGGCTGCTGGGTGTCCAGCCATGCAAGACAACTCTCGTCCTCTGCAAACATGCTCGTGGACCGCACGACATTTTTGTTCTCCAAAAAGTTGGGAAGAAACAGAGGACCCACAGCCACAGAAGGACACCCGTTTATAGACAGTGCTGCTACTGCTTCCCTCCCTTCCAACTCCTCCACCGTGTTCACCATCACGTAATCTCCTCTGTTCTGTACTCTACTCTGATGCAGATGTTTTTGTAATAAAACATCACAGGCACTCTTAGCGCGGTAGACAGACAACAGATCAGTCGGCAATAGAGGTGGAAGATTACCCGGCAAACAAGTGATCAGATTCTCCGGCCTCTTCGCTTCTTCCACTGAAATCACAATCCCACACAATAAAACATTCATGACAACAAATAGTAATAACAGCACATTAAGTTTTCACAATCTATATATTAAGAATCAATGTTTTTGGATTAGATTGTATGAAAATAAAATTATATCAACATTTCCGATCACAGAGTGTGATCCATCTGTGATCCATATCAGAATGATAGAGACCAATCAGAATAGAAACGAAAATATATAAAAAAAATGATCATATTCTCAGGCCTCTCCATTTCCATTAGCTTCTATTCTGACTTTGTGAAAATGTCAAAAAAAGTAATTGCACTTTCTGACCTCTTCACTTTCATTCGCTTCTATACTGATGGCTCTCTATCATCTTGATAATAGATCACAGAATGTGATCCGAAACGTTGATCTAAAAAACTTCACACAATCTAATCTAAAAAACTTCACAGAATCTAACCCAAAAAAACATTGATTCTTAAAAAACAATAATCCAATTGAAAGGTGAACAGAAAGCTAGGACTACCTACATTTCACAGGAATGTGTCCCTTAGCGAGAAGCCACTCTGCCTTAAACTGCGAAATACCCACGGCGGCGCACATTGTCCACACAAGAACTCTAGGCACTCGGAGATTTAGGGCCACCTGGTACGTGCAAGACATAAAGCTATCACCGATGATACATGTGATTGGAGGAACAGAGACCTGTTCTGAAAGAGAAACAAGAAGATGGTGCTCCAAAACAGGGGCTAAATTCTCCAGAGCGTTCATATAACCAACAAGATCAGTAAGACGATCATGCTCTGCAGGTAATCCGTCCGGGATGGTCAAAAACCGAAACCCTTGCGCCGCCTGTTGATGTGCATGGCCGCCGGAATCTAGCATGCGGCGGTGGCTCCATTCTGTGTTAACGAAGGTGATGAAGAATCCCCTTTGTGAGAGCAAGTGGGCCAATTGGATTAGAGGATTGATACTGCCTTGTACAGGGAATGGAGCCATGACTGCGTGCAGAGACTTGGCCATAGGTTGTGGTTAGTGGTGAGCGTACCTTCCTTCCTCCTTCTTGTATTGATTCAAAATCAGAGATCATACAGGCCAAACAGAAGAGTCGTGTACGACTGGTATAACTAAGATTGCTTTGTAGTATTATATTAGGGTATTAAAATAATGGTGTCAAGGGAATTTTAGATAATCCACCAGATGCAATCTAATTCTAGATTCTATGATCTCGAGTTACGACAGCAATCTTGTTGTAGATTTTTATGATCTTTCGTAGATTTCATGACAACTCGCGTACAATAATTTTGTTTTGTTTTTTCATGGCTTGCCTTTAATGAAACCAAAGTTTGTATTTACCTCCATTTATGTTGCAATGTACGTACTCTTATTCCATGGCTCGTCTTTCTTATCGCTCGTTTGTATTTAGGTTCTTTCAAAAGTTTTTGGATCTTTCGTTCGGAGGAATATTGGGTTTATCTATTTGTAACTCTACCATAGAGTATATCTAATTGTTAGTCTTGTTTTGTAAGGGGACATGCAAAAAGACAATATCTAATTGTTAGTCTTGTTTTTTTAACCAGGCATGTAAAAGATGACATCTCAATGTAATTGATTTACATATTCATATAAGTTGGACATTCTATGTTATATATTTTGTCATTTTCACTAAGTTCAAAATATAAAAAAGCAATATATTTTTATCTATCACTTTTTTCTAAGGATTGTCCATCTCTCTTTTTTTGTCAACTTTTTTATCAATTAGATAATACTAGTATATATATTCATAAAATAAAAGGTGGGCGATAATAAATCGTACACCCAGAGTCACTTGAGAGATACAAAAAAAATCATAAACATAAAAGCGACAAGACCAACACTAGTAGGAGGTAGGTCTTATTTTTATTAATTAGATAATAGTAGTACACATATTTTACCCAAAAAAAGGTGGGTGGATAAGAAATCATACCCCCAGAGTCACTCAGGGCAAGACCAGAAACAAAGAAGAAAAAAAACATAAATATAAAAGCCACTAAGCGGCAAGATCAACAATAGTAGAAGACTAGTCCCAGTCACCTAACTTACCCCATACATCAACAGAGTGAGGGGTGATGCCTGAGGGATTCCACCCATGTCCATCTTTCAATCTTGCGCCTAAGATGATGTGAACAAGTCCTTAACTAATATATTTCTGGATATTTCGCATTATTTAGTTTATTCCTAGATTGTATGATCTACAATCTTAATACATATTTTATGATCTTTCATAGATTTTATGACAACTCTCGTACAAGAATTTTTTGTTTTGTATTTTATCATTTGGCTTTAATGAAACAAAATATTTTCTCTCATTTGTAATCTATTTTCTTTTGAGTTTGGATTGTCTACTAACAAATCTCAGTCGGATATTATATTATGTTTTGTTAGTTTTTTTGCGAACAAGACCTTCAAAGAGACAACATTTAAAATGTCATTGTCATTGATCTTCATATCTATGTAATTTGGACATTCTGTAATGTATTGTCATTCCTTTTTCACTAACTCCAAAGTGCAAAAATAACATATTCTATCAACCACTCTTCTCTAAGTATAGTCCATCTTTTAGTCTTGCACCTAAGATGATGTGAACTAGTCCTTAACTAAGATATTAATACCTTATCTTTCTCTTTTTTTCCTCCTTATAAAATTTTTGATCGCGGTCTCATGTACAATTGAGTTGTATAGCTTAGTATTCCCTTTTTGGCCAAGATGCTTTGTGTTGGATATTAGAGTTGGTGGAATGTGTTGTTGTCATTGATGTCAACATTTTCTTGTGTTCTTGTGCTTCAGTGTTGCAAATTGTAAAGTGTTGGTTTGGTTGGTATTTTGCAGATATGTTGATGTGGATTTAAGGATTCAGATATTAGTATCTTTAGTTGTTTCAGCATGAGTTTCAGTGTTCTCGAGGGTGATTTGATCAAGTTATGTGGTCTGATATGATGTTAGTTATGTATTACAAAGTTGTGATTTATGGTTTGTATTGCTCCAGAATTGATTCATTATGTTGTGTAGATTTTGGAGAGTGGTTGGGACGTTCATGTGTGTCCTCAATTCGAATGGTTCATGATTTGAAGCTTCACAATTGTATCTTTTAGTTTTCCAGTAAGTTATGTTGGTGTTCTTGAGCTCCGAGAGAGAGATGATGATGGTCCAAGTTGTTGCGGTTGTTGTGGTGAAATTTACGTTGCTTGTTGGTGTTTCTAGATTGTGTGTTATGCGTGTTGTTGTTCTGCATTGATCATTGTGAGCGTTATTGAAGATTTTATTGGTCCAGTGGTATTCTTCGTGTTATACGACCTTCTGGTCGACCTGATGACTCTTGCGTGTTGCAGATGATTTTGGTGAGATATTAAGTGGTGTTGCGTGTTCGAGGTTTTGATTTGGGTCCATGTTATGTCCTTGTCGATATTGTATTGGTTTGCATATTGATTTATGTATTGTGTGATGTAATTTTGTAATTAGGTCTTATGAGTTGAGCTGACCTTGAAATTGAGGTTGATGATTTGTATAAATAAGTGATAATCATGTAAGACATGTGTCTATATTATTTGGGTGTTGTATGTGTGAACAAGGGAATTGATCTTTCGAAAGTGTGAAGAAGAGAAAAGAAGTGTTACAAAGTAGACAATGTGCTTAACCGAAACTATGATTAGGCATTTGGAGATACTATTCTTTCAGTTCATGTAATTTGGATTGTTGTCTAATCTTTGTAAGGTAGTGAGCCTTCCTAGCATTGTAGCCCTTTGTTGTTTTTGAGCAGTGAGCTCTAGGAAGTGTGCCTGAATGCATGTGCATTCCCCATTGTAATATTTACACATACTACTGTAGAGTATCATCATATTGTGGGTAGGTTCCCACTGTGATTTTTCCCTTGACTAGGATTTCCATGTCAAAAATCTTTGTGTTATGTGTCTTGTTGATGTGGTGTTTATCTTTATTATTGTTGTTCTTGATCAAATCTTAAGTTGAGGTTAATTTATTTAAGTTTGATGAAAACTGATTCACCCCCCCCCCCTCTCAGTTTTCTTGCATTGTTGTTACCAACAATTGGTATCAGAGCTAGATCCTCTAGAAGAAGCTTGCTCGCTTAAGGAGATCTAGGATGGCAATTGTTGTTTTCAAGAAGGAGAGCCTGAGATTTGATGGAACTAATTATACCATATGGAAGAACCGGATGGAGTGTCACTTGAATTGTCTTGGAGTTGATTATTGGAAGATCACAAAGAATGTCTATAATGTTTCTGAGAATGGTCTTGTTACTATAAATGAGATCAAGGATGTTGAACATAACGTAAGAGCCAAAGAAGCATCGTTGAGTGCCCTGACTAATTCAAAGATGAATAATATGGTGGGATTGCAGACTGCTCATGAGATTTGGGAGAAGTTAGAAACCTTGTATGAAGGAGACAAACACGTGAAAGTTGCTAAATTGCAAGCTTGAAAGGAAAGTATGAGCTACTGAGAATGCGAGAAGATGATAATATTTTATCCTTTATCGCTAAAGTGAACGATCTTGTAAGTTGAACATTAGATGTGTCGGTGGAATCATTGTTCAAAAGTTGAGATTGTAGATAAAGTGTTGAGATCCTTGCTTCCTACTTACAAACACAAAGTTGCCGCTATTGATGAAATCCAAACTGTGACAAGAGACATGCTAGTTGGTAAGCTTGTTTCTTTTGAATTAAGTGAACTTGGAGAATCACATGCTAAAATTGAGACTGTATTTAAAGCTACTATATCTGAGAAGAATAAATATGATCTGGGAGAGAGTTCAACTAGGGTTTCCATATATGAAAGAGAGATGAGAGAGAGGGAAGAACATGAAAGAGAATTGGAAATTCTTAAAGCACTTATTGCCAGAAGATTGCCTAAGTGAGTCGATAAGTATGAAGGGAATTTACCTTGGACATTTTGCTTCTAGGTGTCTGGAAAGAGTGTCAAAGTATGATAAGTCTTACAATCCTAATCACAAGTATAGATATCAGAAGAAGTGTTATTATACTACTAATGAAGGTGTGATAGATGATGAGTCTAAGAAAGGGAATTCAAAAGATGAATTTTTGTTCATTGCTATCAAGGAAGATGATCCAATACCTATTGATTCTATAAGCTGCATTGTTGAAGAGAAATCATTGATTGCTAAGATTGAAGAGAAAGATGAATGGGTGATTGATAGTGGTTGTTCACATCACATGACAGGTGATAAACGCAAATTTGTAAATATAGAGAAGTATGATGATGGTATAGTAATATTTGGAGACAACAAAGCTTGTGTAATCCATGGTAGAGGTTATATTTCTCTTGAAGGTAAGCATAATACTAATGATGTTTTATATGTTGAAGGCTTGAAACATAATATTTTGAGTGTTGGATAGATGGTTGATAAGGGATATGATTTACAATTCAAGAATGGGAAATGTAAGATCTTGAATAGCTCTGGTATAGAAATTGCATCAGGAACTAAAACTAAAGGTAATATCTTTCATCTGAATGTTGGTGAGAAAAGTTGTTTGATTGCTCAGATTGATGAAAGTTGGTTGTGGCATAAGAGGACGTGACATGTTAATTTTGATTGCATGGTTAAGATAAGTTCTATCCAAGTTGTTAGATATCCGCCTAAGATAGTGAAGCCTACTAATCCAGTGTGTAAAGAATGTCAATTGGGAAAGAAAAAAAGAATTTCATTCAAGAGAAAACAATATACATCTAATGGGTTATTAGATCTTGTGCATACTAATTTTTTTGGTCCTTCTAGGGTGAGAAGATTGCAGGGTCATAGATACTTTATGATGTTGATTGATGACTATTCTAGAATGATGTGGGTCACTTTTCTAAGGGAGAAATCTGAAGCACTAGAGAAATTAAAAATATTCAAAGCTAGAGTGGAGACAGAGACATGATTGAAGCTGAAGTGTCTAAGATCTGATAGAGGAGGAGAAATCGTGCTTTTGGTGAGTTTAATTCCTTCTGTGAAGATCATGGAATTGGGAGACAATTATCTACTCTGTGAACCGCTCAACAGAATGGCATTGTTGAAAGGAATAACATAACTATTTTGGATGCTGCTAGAACTATGATGATTGAAGAAAATATTTGGCATATCTATTGGAGAGAAGTTGTTAGCACTGTTGTGTACACATTCAATCGGGTGCATTAAAAGGTGATTCTGGTAAGACCCCTTATGAGTTATGGTTTGGTCATGTTCCCACAATTAGATATTTTAGAATTTTTGGAAGCAAATGTTATATCAAAAGAGATGAGGATATAGGAAAATTTGATACAAGAAGTGATGAAGGAATATTTTTGGAATATTCCATTAAGAGAAAGGCCTGCCAGTGTTACAACAAAAAACTGGGAAAATTAATGGAAAGTGCAAATGTAAAGGTTGATGAATGTCATGAGAAACAAATTAGAACATGTGGATATGAACCTGATGATCAGGATGTTAGTTCAAAGCAAGTACATACTTAGAGCATAAAACAGAGTGATCTAGAAGAGACAGTAAATCCATGTGTTGTCGACAGTGAAGAAGTTCAAGAGACTAAAAATCAAAACAAGCAGAAGACCCCTAGGTATGTAAGATTAAATCATTCAGAAAATAAGATTATTGGTGATAAAAGTAAAGGTGTAATGACTAGGTGATGGGGAGGTATACTCAAAGAGAGTTAATTCCTTGTCTAAGGGCAGTCAAGTGTTGTCCTAGTGGGCTCCCTTCATTGTTCATCTGGTCTACTAGTCAATTTAGACATCTCAACTCTCTAGGAGTGCTCCCAATCAAGGTGTGCTCACTGGTTGCTCAAGCATGGTTGGGATTCACAAGGGTAAATCCAACCTCACACTAGATCAATCTCCTAAAAAATGCTTGTAGAGGTTGTAGTCGGTGTTTATGATGTTCTCCAAGGGAATTCAACTGGTTTTGAGTATGGTTTTGATTCATTTCCCCATCTCTCCTTCCTTTCCCTATTTTCTAGGCCTAGTAGCCCTAGAGCCCCAATTAGCCCTACCTAACCGTTTTTTGTGGATTTCCCCACAATTTACCCAAAGACCCACACAAACTCTTTGATGATCAAGATACCCTTTTTGGAGTACTTTCCAATTTATGACATGATAAATCTCAGTATGACTGTATAGGTACAGAACCGAGAAATGCTTATTTTAGGTGGTTTTTGGCTTGTTTTCATCTTTTTCGAAGGGTTTGGTGTCTTCCTTGATCTTCCACACCTCCAAAATCACACATAAGATCTTCCACACCTCACTTTCTCATGCCAAACACTCTGCACTTCCAACCATGCTCATCCTTGCAAGCACTTGCATAATTTCATTCATTTCCTAACCGGGCTATGACTGAACTCGCCTAAGAAATGATGCTCATTGGCCTCTCAATGACCTCCAAAGGAAAATTAAGAATATGTACACTATAAAAAGGTTCCATGGCTCAAGTCCCGATGGTTATTGAGAAGAACTCAAAGGACTTCAAGCTGGAACCATGTTTGGGCCTCTCAAACCCTTACTCGCGCCGAGAGCTTGCAAAATTGAAAACTCAATTCAAACCTACAATAAAAATAACCAAAATGCTTCCTGAGCACTACAAATGCATGTAAAAAACAAAAATCAAAGAACAAAAATGCAATTAATCCATTAAGTACAGATTGTTCCTCTAATTCTTGAAAAATGCAAGGTAAAACTCAAAATGGTCTCCAATTTGTATTCCAATCTACTCCAGACGTTCAACAACCTCATTAAATTAATTCTTAGGGCATTTAAATGTCATTTTTGGCCTGCCTAAATCTCCATTGGTTTCCTAACCAACCCTTTGCTCAAAAATGCAAAAAGTTGTCAAGCAACTTTGACAACTTTTGCCAAAAAGTGTATTTTTGCCTTACATGCTTTGTTTTCTTCTCCAAACCATCTAGGATGACTAAAGACCATTACATTAACATGTCCCAATGCCAAACAAGGCTATTCAAGGCATTTTTCATCAAAATGCAAGATTATGCCATTTTAGGCTTACAAGGGCTTACAAACCAAAATTGAGCAAATGCATTATCCTAAGGACATTCAACCTACCAAAATATTTCAAAAATAGATGAGGAACTAAGAGAAGACTCTTATTTATCATCTCAAACTAACTATGAACAAACACACCAAAATGAAGAAGTTGGACTCAAAACTAGGTGCCTTCTGCACCATACTCCCCCAAAGAAAAGAAGTCAAGTGACTCCTTGAGGTAGCAAAGAAAATGAAACTCCATGCTTAGAGAAGTTTGCCTCAGGTATCCAAGTAGCCTTTGATGCTGGAAGGTGCTACCACTTGACCAAGTGCTCCATGTAGGCGGTATGCCTTGTTTTCTTGAAAATTCTAGAATCTAACACCCTCTTAGCTTGGGGAATTGGTGCATCCAGTAAGGGCATGTCTAAAAGTGCTTGAGAGACCTCTGAAACTCTACTATCTTCTGTTGGAACTGTGCCCTTATATTGCACCAAATCTGCCACATTGAAAATGGGTGACAAAGCCATATCACTGGATAAGTCTACCTTGTATGCATTATTGCCATACTTGGCCAAAACTTTGCAAGGACCTATCCTCCTCATTTGAAGCTTGCTAGGGGCACCTTTCTAAAGTCTTGCCTTATTCAAATGTACTATCACCATGTCACCAACAAAAAGTTGGATATCTTTTCTTTTCTCATCCACTTTGTCCTTGATCTTTTGAGTAGTGTCCAATAGGGATGTCCTAACTTGCTCATGAACCTCTTGCATTGATTGGGTCATGTCCAAGTCATGTCCACTCTGTTGTCCCATTTTTCCCATGTCTCTAAGCTCCAAAACTCTTCTAGGATGAATGTCATACACCACCTCAAAAGGACTTTTACCGGTTGACCTATTAACACTATCATTCTAGGAAAACTCAGCTTGATGGATGATCTGATCCCAAGCTTGACCATACTCTTTTGTTAGGCATCTAAGTAGATTTAAAAGTGTTCTATTGACCACCTCAGTTTGGCCATCCATTTGGGGATGACAGGCTGAACTGAAAGACAAATTAGTACCTAATCTTTGCCACAAAGTTTTTCAAGAATGACCAATAAACTTTGCATCCCTATCTGGCACAATGCCGATAGGTAAACCTTGAATCCTAATAACCTATTTGAAAGACAAATGAGAAATGTGGCTAGCATCATGAGTGACCTTCCATGGAATAAAATGAGCCATCTTACTAAACCTATCTACCACAACATAGATGCTATCAAAACCTGATTTGGTTTTAGGCAAACCAACCACAAAGTCCATACTTACACACTCCCATGGCCGGTTGGAGATAGGTAAAGGTTGATAAAGACTAGCATTGGAAGATGTATCCTTAGCTCTTTGGAAAACTACACATTTCTCCACATATCTTCTTATATCTCTTTGCATTTTAGGCCAAAAGTAGAACCTTTGGACAAGTTCCAAAGTCTTGTTCAAACCAAAATGTCCACTCAAGCATCCATTATGCTTCTCTTGCATCAAGTTTTCTCTCATAGACCCTTTAGGAACACATAGCTATCCTCCTTTGAACAAAAGGCCATCTTACAAGGTGAAATCTACATATTCACTATGAAAATGGTTTCGAAACCCTTGGCAAACCTTGTAGGCAGCAGCAAAGTCTTCATCTTCTTCATACAATTCCTTGAAACTATCCACTCCAATGCTTTTAAGTTGCACTTCTTGCACTATTAGTAACCTCCTACTCAATGCATCAGCTACCTTATTACATTGTCCTTTCTTGTGTTTAATGGTAAAGGTATATGACTACAAATACTCTACCCATTTAATATGCCTATGGTTTAACTTTTCTTGAGAATTAAGAAAGCTAAGAGCTTGATTATCAGTGTAAACCACAAATTCCTTAGGCAGAAAATAATGCCTCCATTTCCTAAGAGATTGGACAAGTGCATACAATTCCAAATCATAGGAGGAATACCTTTTATTTGCATCATTGAGTTTCTCACTAAAGAAGGCAACCGGTCTATTGTCTTGACTTAAAACTGCTCCAACCGCTATGTTTCTTGCATCACATTCAATTGTGAAGAGCTTGTCAAAGCTTGTTATGATAAGTATTGGTTGAGTATCCACCTTTGTCTTTAAGAGATCAAAACCTCTTTGCGATTCCTTTGTCCATACAAACTTGGTTCTCATACCTCCCTTGATTGTCTCAAGCATGGGTGCACATATTTCACTGAACCCTCTGATGAACTTTTTATAAAATTGAGCCAAGGCATGGAAAATTCTCACTTCACTTATTGTCCTAGGTGTGGGCCAACTGATTATGGCTTCCACCTTAGAGGTATCCATCTTCAAATCACCTCTTGAGACTACAAACCCAAGATACACCAACTCTTGTTTCATAATCTCACATTTCTCCAAATTGATGGTTATTTGTTCATCGCATAGTTTACTCAAGACAATTTCTATATGCTTAAGATGCTCATCTTTAAACTTGCTAAAAATGAAGATGTCATCTAAGTAAACAACAACAAATTTACCAATGTAGTCCTTGAGTACTTCATTCGTGAGTCTCATGAATGCACTAGAGGCATTTGTGAGTCTGAATGGTATAACAAGACATTCATAGAGTCCTTCTGTAGTCTTGAAGGTTGTCTTCCATTCATCACCCTCCTTTATTATAATTTGTTGGTAACCACTCTTGAGATCTATCTTGGTGAAGTATTCAACAGCTCCCAAACAATCCATCAAGTCTTCAATTCTTGGGATGGGAAATCTATATCTAATAGTAATCCGGTTTATGGCTCTAGAGTCAATGCAAATTGTCCAAGTACCTTCCTTGTTTGGAGCCAAATGGTGGGTACTTCACATGGCTTGATTCTCTTCCTAATTAGTCCATTGTTTAGGAGTTCTTGTATTTGCTTGGCTATCTTCTTGTTCTGATCCGGTGTCATTTTATAAGCTTCCTTATTGGGAAAAGAAGCTCCAAGTATAAAGTCAATTTGATGACTTGTGGTACGTTGAGGAGGCAATGTAGTTGGTGTTCCATCAGTAATGATGTCCTCAAACTAATTTAGAACCTGCTACACTTCTTTAGGAATGCTCACCTTCTTCTCCTTGTTTTCCTCTTTTGGATTCACAACAATGGCAAACCCCACCCCTTCTCCCTCCTTGAGTGTATTGATGAACTCTTTCTCACCAACCAGCGGGACATTAGGACCTTTAAGTCTACCCTCTACTTGGTCTCCTATGGACTGGATTTTGTAGGTGGTTACATCCTTTTGGAAGGTATAAGCATTCTTCTCTCCATGATGTATTGCCTTTCTGTCAAACTACCATGGCCTACCTAGGAGTAGGTGGCAAGCATCCATGGGCAAGATATCACACAAGATTTTGTCTTTGTAGCCTCCTATACTGAACTCCACCCAATTTTGTTCATTTACAATAACATGTTGCCCTTTGTTGAGCCAAGTAACTCTATAAGGATCACTATGTGGTATTCTTGGCGAATTGAGCTTACTCAACACCTCTTCTGACACTATGTTGTCTATGGATCTTGAATCCACCACCACCCTACATACCTTTCTCATGATCTTGCATTTTATTATAAACAAGGATCTCCTTTGGTTAGGTTCCTCCTTAACTGGTTCTTTGATAAGGACTCTCCTTATCATGAGGTTCTCTCCAAGCTCTGAATCCAAACTTACTTCTGATGCTTTCATGTTTGCTGCATCCTCTTGAGAATAATTTACTCTCCTCTCACCTCCTTGGGATGAAGAAGACTTCTTAGGGAATCTATAGGTTGGGTGTCCAAGTTGATGGCAATTGTAGCACTTCATGGTGGCAAAATAGAACCCTCTTCCTGATCCACTAGACCTTCCTCTACTAGAGTTGCTAGATCCCCTTCCTTTATAGCTGCTCTTGCTATTGGAATCCCTACTTTTCTCAACCAATTTGGATTCCCCTTGGGATCTTTGGTCTACACTTCTTTCACCAAAACTACCTCTCTGGCCTCTGTCATCTCTTCCCCTACCTTTGCCTCTATTGCTTTGTTCTTGTTTTTTCTTGCTCTTTTCCTACACCTTTAATGCCAACTGATAGCGCTTGTGCATGGCGTTGGGGCATAACAGGCTTAATTCCTCTTGAATATTCTATCTCAATCCATTTAAGTATCTGGCTACCTTGATGCTCTCATCCTCTACCACCTTGGATCTCAGACACAACTTCTAAAATTCATCAGTGTAGCTACTCACATCCAAGTCTCTTTGTCTCAAATTTTGTCTCCTCTTATGCAACTGGATCTCATAATCTTCAGGGATGTATGCCTCTTTCACCTTGGTTAACATGCCCTTCCAAGTAGCTATGGGGTTCTTGCCCTCATTTTGCCTCTCTTCTTGAATATATTTCCACCCAGTCAATGTTTCCCCTCTCAATCTGGACTTGGCCACCTTCACCTTTTGTGCCTCACTGATTCCATCACATTCAAAGTGATTCTCCAATCCCTCTACCCATTTTTGGACTACCTCAGGCTCCATTTTTCTACAAAAAAGTGGCACTCCTTCTAGGGATTTTCCTAAGGCTTTAATTGCTTTAAGGAAAGGTTCTTTAGGTAGAATAGGGTCTCGTTCCGGAGTCCTATCCTCTTCTACAACTTATTTTCCCTTCCCCTTATTGACCTTGATTGTTACTTTCTCAGTTTTTATCTTCAACTACGTCTAGTTTGCTCTCCAATTGTAGTAATCTCTCTGGGGAGCCTATTTTCTTCTTCTTGGTCTTCTACCTTCTTTGATAGCTATGCATTGGTCACCATCCTTAGACCATTCTCTCCTACTGATTCAGTGTCTATCATGTACTAGCTTCTTCCTAAATCTTGGTTGCTTTGATACCACTATGATGGGGAGGTATACTCAAAGAGAGTTAATTCCTTGTCTAAGGGCAGTCAAGTGTTGTCCTAGTGGGCTCCCTTCATTGTTCATCTAGTCTGCTAGTCAATTTATACATCTCAACTCTTTAGGAGTTCTCCCAATCAAGGTGTGTTCATTGGTTGCTCAAGCATGGTTGGGATTCACAAGGGTAAATCCAACCTCACACTCTCAATCTCCTAACAAATTATTGCAGAGGTTGTAGTAGGTGTTTATGATGTTCTCCAAGGGAAATCAACTAATTTTGAGTATGGTTTTGATTCATTTCCCCATTGCTCCTTCCTTTCCCTATTTTCTAGGCCTAGTAACCCTAAAGCCCTACCTAACCGGTTTTTGTGGATTTTCTCACAATTTCCCCAAAGATCCACACAAACTCTTTGATGATCATGATACCCTTTTTGGTTTACTTTCCAATTTATGACATGAGAAATCTCAATATGACCGTACAGGTACGGAACTAAGAAATGCTTGTGTTTAGGTGGTTTTTGACTTGTTTTGATCTTTTTCTAAGGTTTTGGTGTCTTCCTTTTTTTGCCACACCTCCAAACTCACACATATGCTCTACCACACCTCAATTTCTCATTCCAAACACTCTACACTTCCAACCCTACTCATCCCTGCAAGCATGTGCATAATTTCATTCATTTCCTAACCGGGCTATGACTGAGCTCATCTAAGAAATGATGCTCACTGGCCTCTCAATGACCTCCAAAGGAAAATGAAAAATAGTTACATTGTACGAAAGTTCCATGGCTCGAGTCCTAATGGTTATTGAGAAGAAATCAAAGGACTTCAAGTTGGAACCATGTTTGGGCCTCTCAAACCCTTACTCAAGCCGAGAGCTTGCAAAATTAAAAACTCAATTCAAACCTTCAATAAAACTATCCAAAATGCTTCCCGAGAACTACAAGAACATGTACAAAACAACAATAAAATAACATAAATGCAATCAATTCATTAAGTACATACTGTTGCTCTAATTCTTGAAAAATGCAAGGTCAAACTCAAAATGGTCTCCAATTTGTATTCCAATCTACTCCAGGCATTCAACAACCTCATTATATTCATTCTCAGGGAATTTATATGTCATTTTTGACCCAACTAACTCTCCATCAGTTTCCTAACCAACTCTTTTCTCAAAAATGCAAAAAGTTGCTCAATGTTGCAAAATTTTGTCAAGCAACTTTGACAACTTTTGCCAGAAAGTGCATTTTTGCCCTACATGCTTTGTTTTCTTCTCCAAACCATCTAGGATGACTAAAGACCATTAAATTAACATGTACCAATGCCAAAAAAGGCTATTCAAGGCATTTTTCATCAAAATGCAAGATTATGCCATTTTAGGCTTACAAGGGCTTACAAGCCAAAATTGAGCAAATGCATTGTCCTAAGGACATTCAATCTACCAAAACATTTCAAAAATAGATGAAGACCTAAGAGAAGACTTTTATTTACTATCTCAAGACAACTATGAACAAACACACCAAAATGAAGAAGTTGGACTCAAAACTAGGTGCTCTTGCACCATTAGGAGAAGAATTGTTGCTAAAGAGACATGTTTGATTTCCAAAATTGAGCCTAAAGATGTTGTTGAAGCTTGTAAAGATGAAAATTGGGTAAAAGCTATGGAAGAAGAGTTAAATTAGATTGAGAAGAACAATACATGGGAACTTGTTCCTAGACCTAAAGACAAGAATGTAATTGGTACTAAATAGGTATTCAGGAACAAACTAAATGAAGATGGAGAAGTTGTTAGAAACAAAGCAAGACTGGTATGTAAAGGATATTCACAAATGAAAGGTATTGATTTTGAGGATACTTTTGCTTCGGTAGCTAGAATTAAAGTTGTTAAATTTATTTCTTGCATATGCTCTTTATAAGAATTTCAAGGTATATCAGATGGATGTCAAGTCACCTTTTTGAATGGTGAGTTGGGTAAGTGCACAAAGATGGTGGTCAAAAAGGGGGTATAAGTGGACACTTTTTTTTTCTAAAATCAGGTGAACCTGAACTTGGAGGCAAAATTTGAAATTCATCCACTCAAGATATGAAGATAATCAAAGAACAAATATTGTAGTAATCTGAATCTAGTTTCCAAACTACTAAACATTTTCAAAATTGGATAAGATTAAGGGGGTCAAATCCTTCGCACACAAAAAATAGACCATGATTTTTTCAGAAAAACATAACATAGTGTGTGACGTGTGCATCAAAAAATTCATAGTTATATTTAGTATTTTGACAAATCCATTGCCAGAAAGATAGTTAAGAGTGAGCACTAGAAGATGTGTATTTTTTTGTAATTTTTTTTTATGATTTTTCCAATCGAGCACATTCTGAAAATTAGGTACTTGTTCGTGCGCGAAGCATAACTTGCACTAAAAAAAATTTATATATAAAGAATCAAGTGAACTACAATAATATATAATTTTTTTTTAATTTGGATAAGTATATCAAAAGTTATTAAAAAAATGGTGCATGTATGTCTATGAGAACTATGGAGACATTGGTAAAAGAAATTCAATAATAATATGTTATTGTTGTTCAAATTTAAAAAACACTATATGGTTTGAAAGCTCAGAAGATGGGTTAAAATATGGTGGCAATTTTTGTAATACCCACTTGATGAAGTTTAAACTTGATGATGACAAAGTCAAGAAACCAAGTTGATAAAATAAAACACGTCAAAAAGGAGGGAAATAAAACTTCCAAACTATAGCTTTGTCATCTAGATCTATTTCCAAGCCTAAATAGTCAAAAGCGCGTACGGGGTACCTATGGTATAAAAAGCATTTATGGGGTACTTATGGTGTAAGAAGCGCATATGCTCTATGTTAACTATAAAAAACGCGTACACACTACATTTGTTTAAATTCAGGGAGTGTGTATAATATGATATTGTATATATAATATGTGTATATACATATAATATATAATATATATATATATGTGTATATAATAATATATAATACATTAAGTATATATATACACACATATGTGTATATGTATGTGTATTGTCTCCCTCTCTCCCCCTCCCAAGCGCGTAAAAGGTACCTCTCTTTCTCTCTCTCTCTCTCTCTCCATCCCTTCCTCTCCCTCTCTCCCCCTCTCCCTCTCTCTCTCCCTCCCTCTCCCTCTCTCCCCTTCTCCCTTCCTCCATACCCCATCTCTCTCTCTCTCTCTCTCTCTCTCTCTCTCTCTCTCTCTCTCTCTCTCCCTCCCATTCTCTTCCTCTCCCTCTCTCTCTCTCTCTCTCTCTCTCTCTCTCTCCCCCCTCCGCCCTCTCTCTCTTCCTCTCCCTCCCTCCCTCCACTCTCTCTTCCTCTCCCTCCAAAATATCTTCTTTTTATTTGCATATAGATGAGGTGACAAGAATATTGAAAAGGTGGTCGGGTTTCTTTTTTCTTTTTTTTAAAGAAGATGGGATATAAAGTAGAATGTTTGAAGAAGATGAACGTCTTAGTTTCTTTGGATCATGTGGATGCATTGGTTGGATAATATTTATGGGTCGTATAGTGTACTAAGGTGTCATATGGTGTCTTATGACCCCTTAGGACTCCATATGACCCCTTAGGTGTCATTATGGGTCATATGGTGTTATATGAACCCTTAGGACACCATATGACCCCTTAGGACTCCATATGGTGTTGTTATGGGTCGTATGGTGTCCTAAAGAGTCATATGGTGTTCTATGACCCCGTAGGACACCATATGACCCCTTAGGTGTCATTAGAGGTCATATTGTTTCCTAAGAGGTCATATGGTGTCTAATGACCCCTTAGGACACCATGTGACTCCTTAAGACACCATACGCCACCATATGGTGTCCTAAGGGGTCATAAGAATGATAATAAGAAAGAGAAAGAGATTAAGATAGTTGAACATAATATAGAGGAAGGGTCAAAGAAATTAGGAGAACAGAAGAAAGATAACGTAGAGCCTAGCACCTCTTCCAGTACTTCTATTTTGGATTTCAGACCAACGTCTATCACAGAAGTATTATTAGATTCTATAAAGAAAATAACGAAGTGTAATGCCTTAGCATTCAAGGCTATAAATGATTCTCCAACGATTTTGCAGATGATTGCACTGGAGTGCAAGGTAGATCATATTGTTGGCTTGATAGGTAAATTGGACACATTGTCCAAATTCATTTCTGCTAACATTCAATCATTAGACAAAATAAATGAGGAGACTATTCAAGAAAAAATTGATAAAGAAAATGAGCTATTCTTTGGAAAAACAATAAAGGAATGTACTCAAAAGATTGATACGCTGCTATCGACATTAAATTCTATCATTTTGGAGTATAAGGAATTATACTAGGAAGCTTGTAAACCACATCAACTAACAGAAGATATTGATGATCAGATCATAAAAACTCAAAAGGAAATTGATGATATTGCGGATAACATAATTGGTTCTTTGGAACTAACATCAGTCATAGAACATGAGATGGCTATACATGAGGAGAAGATTGAAAAACTTGAAAAAGAAAAGGCAAGAATGAAAATGAAAACCAGTGAGTTGGAGAATAAGCTTGGTCCAAGATTGGACAATCTAATCACTCACCAGAATGCACTATCAAAGGCTACAATTCAAGGAGATAGATCACTGGAACAACAAATGCATTATCTGACTGAAATGATTAGACAAATAAAAACATTAATTACCGACAGTATAAAGTTCATGCAAGATCTGAACTTAGTTCTTGCAGATATTTTTCAAGTTGTACACAACAAACTTCAAGGTTCTAAGCAAATTTTTGAATTTTTGGAGAAAAAAAAATTGACATCGTTTATCATTTATGCCAAAGGTGGAGTAGTATAGTGAGAAAAATGTACTGAGTAAAGTATGCAGAAGATGAACAGATCATTTCCTCAGGGGAGCACTCACAGTTTTGGATTCACAGTTTTTTATTTTTCTCATGACTGTTGCCATCAATGCCAAAGGGGGAGATTGTTGGCATTATACACTCAAATGAGAAAGGTAGATGTTGTCATTGATGGCAATAAGGTTCCAAAGATTCAACCAACCATAGACTTCACCTACCACCACCGGTAGATACAATAAGGCTTATTCACACCAGCATCTAGTTTACACCAACAAAAGATTATATTGGCATTCCAGGCCGACTTGACAATAAGTATTGTATATGTGAAAAAAATTGTAATGTAGATTATAATTGTATGGCCGACATGTTGTATTGTAAAGACTCATATTTATGAGTTCTTGTAGGTCATTTAGAAAGAAGTAAGTGGTAATATGAGATAAGATAGGATATGATAGTGAATAGTTGTATATGCATTTTGATGTGTTTATTTTGGAGAAAATAAGAAGCATAGTAGAGAAAAGACTATTCTGTATAAGTAGAATCATTAACATCATACCTGATAGGGTTTTTGGCAGAGGCAAAACCGGTATCAGACAGAGCATAACAACGAACTCATCCAGCATTTTGATGCAAGTTGTAAGAGTTCATTTTTATGTTTTCATCAGCGTGATGTTGTAGTCAGTGAGACTCCACTTTTGTTGTTGAGTAGTGAGCTCTAGATAGTTGGCCTTCCTGCATGTGCAAGCCCCTATTGTACTAAGTAAAATTTATTCATATGGTCAGTGAGTAAATATTTTGGGTCACAAATCTCACCAAGGTTTTTCCCTTACTGGGTTTCCTCGCCAAAATATTTGTGTTATGGTGTGCATTGATGTTGATTCCTTTGTTTCTCTTTACTGCATTATTGTTTTCTTACTGACATATTAATCTCAATTACAAAATTGTAAATAAGTTTAAAACTTTCATTTACCGATTAGACACTGATTCGCCCCCCCTCTTAGTGTCTTTGGGATTAATCAATTATCTAACACATATGACCCATAACAACACCATATTGTGTCCTAAAGGGTCATATGGTGTTCTATGACCCCTTAGGATATTATTTGGTTTCGTTATAGGTCCTATGGTGTGCTAAGGGATCATATAGTGTCCTATGACCCCTTAGATGTTGTTAAGGGTCATATTGTGTTCTAAGGGTCATATGGTGTCCTATGACCCCTAGGACACCTTATGACCCCTTAAGACACCATATGGTGTTGTTAGGAGTCATATGGTCTCCTACAACCCCTTAGGACACCATTTGACCCTTTAGGACTCCATATGGTGTTGTTATAGGTCGTATGGTGTCCTAAGAGGTCATATAGTGTTTTATGACCCCTTAGGACACCATTTGGTGTCATTATGGGTTGTATGGTGTGCTAAGGGGTTATATGGTGTCCTATGACCCCTTAGGACTCCATATGACCTCTTATGTGTCGTTATGGGTCATATGGTGTCCTAAGGAGTCATATAGTGTCCTATGACCCCTTAGGATACATGCATGGATCCCTAGGATACCATATGACCCCTAAGAATACCATATGACCCTGGAGAAGGAGAGAGGAGGAGGAGAGGGAGGGAATGGGAGAAAGATACACTTAAGAGAGGAGAGTGAGATAGAGAGATAGAGAGTGAGAGGGAGAGATAATAAATAAATGAGAGAGAGAAAGGGGGAGACAGAGAGAGGGGGGAGACAAAGATAGAGAAAGGGAAAGGGAGGGAGAGAGAGAGAGAGAGAGAGAGAGAGAGAGAGAGAGAGAGAGAGAGAGGGAGGGAAATAGAGGGAAATAGCGACATAGAGAAGGGGACTCAGAGAGAGAGAGAGAGGATATAGAGAGATATAAGAGGTGGATATAGGGATTGGGAGAGAAAGAGAGACCTAAGAGGTGGAGAAAGGGAAGGTGAGAGAGAGAGAAAGAGAGGGTGAGAGATAGAGAGATTCCGCATGAGAGGGAGGAAGGGATGGAAGGAGAGTACAAGAGAATAGAGAGAGAGGTGTGAAGAGAGGGAGAGAGGGAGAGAGTGAGAAATAGAGGTAATGAGAAAGGGAGAGAGGCAGGAAGAGGAGAGAGAGAGAATGAGAGAGAGATACACTTGAGTGAAGGGGAGAGTGAGCTAGAGAGATAGAGGATGAGAGGGAGATACTTCAGAGAGAGAGAGAGAGAGAGAGAGAGAGACTTAAAAGAAAGAGAAATGGAGCAAGAGGGGAAGAGAGAAAGAGATTTAGAGGGAAATAAATACTTGACAAAGGAAGAGATAGGGAGGGGGAGGGAGAGGGAGATAATGAGAGAGAGACATTGAAGAGAGGGGGAGAGTGTGAGAGATAGAGATATTTGAGAGAGGGAGAGAAAGAGAGGGATAGATGAAAGAGAAAAAGAGGGTGAGGGAGATGAGAAAGAGAGGGACAGGCACCCGAGAGAGGGAAGAAAGTAGAGAGGGAGAGATACCCAAAAGAGGGAATAAATTAGAGAGGGAGATATCTAATAGAAAAAAGGTAGGGGTTAAGGAAGAGAGAGGGGGAATGTAGGGAAGAGACAAGAGAGATAATTTTGATATGAGCATGCTGATTACTGAAATTTGACTAAGTCTAAAATTTATAAGAATACTCAAAAAACTAGATTCTGCATTATAACTCTTAGAGATTTGGAACCACTCTCAAACATCCTGATAATATATACTTAAATTTAATATTTTATGTATATATCCTACCGAAAAACCTAATGGAATGCTAAATGAATTGCATTTTATTGACAGACAAACACTTACGTGGTTTACAAACTAAAACCGCATACAAGGTTTTTAGTTTCTAAATCGCATATGGGGTTCTAGTTTTTAAACCACGTATGCAATTAGTATACTTTAAACCCCATACATGGTTTATCTTTAGTTAGGCTCCACAAAATGAGCCTAAATGTGTATGGGGTTCTTTAAATTTGAAATACCCCATGCACATTTTGTTGTTTTTCATGTTTTTTTTGGGTGTGTCCACTTTTCTAACCACCATCTTTGTGCACTTACCCAGTTGGAAGAAGAAGTCTAAATTGAACAACCAGATGGATTTTGATTTACAGATGAAGGAGACATGGTATGGAGATTGAAGAAAGCATTGAATGGAATTAAACAAGCCCCTAGATCTTGGTATGCCAAATTGGACAGATATTTGATGATGTTTGGATTCTGTAAAGGTATTGTTGATAGTAATTTATAATTCAAGATTGATAATGATAAAATTTTGATTGTTGAAGTTTTTGTTTATTTTTGGAGGAGATGATGATTTGAGTAAAAAGTTTGTTGATAATATGCAAAAAGAGTTTGAGATGTCTATGATAGGTGAGATGATATTCTTTTTGGGATTGCAAATTACGTAGATTGATATTTTTTATATCTCAATCAAAGTACGTAAACGAATTGTTGAAGAAGTTTGGGTTAGGTGATTCCAAACCTGTTGAGACTCCTATGGTAACTAGATGCAAGATGACAAAAGATGATGAATCTTTGAAAGCTAAACAGAATTTGTATAGATCTATGATTGGTGGATTGCTATATTTGACTCAGTCTAGACCAAATATTATGAATGTTGTATGCCTTGTTGCAAGATTCTAAGCTGATCCTAAGGAAAGTCATGTTACTACTATGAAGAGGATATTCAGATATTTGAAGGGAACTATTGATTATGGTTTATGGTATCCAAAGTATGATGATTTCATTTTAAGTGCTTATATGGATGTTGATTGGGAAAGTGATGTTGATGACCGAAAGATCACTACAGGTGGTGCATTCTTTTTGGGAAAGAAGTTGGTTTCTTGGGAAAGCAAGAAGCAGAATGCTATTTCTTTATTTACTATAGAAGTTGAATACATTGTTGCTGCTAGCAATTGTACTCAGGTTCTTTGGATGAAGCAGATGCTAAAGGATATTAGAGTTGTTTAAAATGAGCCTACTATTATATATTGTGACAATTCTAGTGCTATCAATATTTCTAAGAATCTGGTGTTGTATTCCAATACATAACATATATCAATCAAGTTTCATTTCTTGAGAGAGAAGGTGAATGAGAAATAAGTCAAATTGGAGTATGTATCTCCAAAGAAACAAATTGCAGATATCTTTATGAAGCCTTTGCCTCAGATACATTTGTATATCTGAGAGAAAAGCTAGGGGTGATTGCCCCTCCTGATTTAAACTAGATGTGCATCGAGGTGCATCTATCCGGTGGACTTCACAGTCTTATCCTGATATCTAGATTGATGAGTGGGTGCTAGAGGAAGTAGTCAGTGTTGTGGTTCAGGTATTCAAATTTGAGATTATTTGGTAAGGGGGATAGAATAATGTTTTTCTCATGAATCTTTTGTATTGACGTCAAAGGGGGAGAGAAGCATGTGAAAAATTATTTTATCTAAGGTAGAGAGATATGTGTGCATGATATTAGGGGGAGATTGTTGGAGTTGATTTCTTTCTTTGCATTGATTGTTTTTTACATTCATATTTTGCCATCAATGCCAAAGGGGGAGATTGTTGGATATTAGAGTTGGTGGAATGTGTTGTTGTCATTGATGTCAACATATTCATGTGTTCTTGTGCTTCGGTGTTGCAGAGTGTTGGTTTGGCTGGTATATTGAAAATATGTTGATGCAGATTTAAGGATTCGGAGATTAGTATCTTTAGTTGTTTTAGCATGAGTTTTAGTATTCCAGAAGGTGATTTGATCAAGTTATGTGGTCTGGTATGATGTTGGTTTTGTATTTGCAGAGTTGTGATTTCTTGTTTGTATTGCTCTAGAATTGATTCATTATGTTGTGCAGATTTTGGAGAGTGGTTGGGACCTTCATGTGTGTCCTCAGTTCGAATGGTTCATGATTTGCATGAGGGCTTAACTTAGTGAACCTGGCTTATAGCATGTGCATTCAATATGGTATACTAAACAATCCGGCAATATATTGCACCCTTTTTTTTGGGATAATAAACCCCCCAATATGAATGCATGTGATATAATATTTCCTAGTCAATGAAGCCCCCATGATGATTTGTGTTGGCATATGTGCAAGAGTATGATGACATGATGATATTGTATGTTGTCATTGATGTCAATATGCTGAGAAGTGAACCGGTATATTGAAGTTAAGAAACTGGCAAAGAGAACCGGTATGGTGGTGTAAACCGGTATATGTGCAATAGGTGAAGCGGTATGTTTGGCCAAGTGAACTGGTACATGAAATGTGGTAGGACTACTGATTGGTAGTCTTATCCTCAGGGTTTCTGGTTGAAGTGTTCCAAGCCTATGTGATTCAACCGATGACATCATGTGATGAGTTAGCATTGTAATGAAGATCATATCATGTTGTCACGTCAGCCTTGTGCATGTGAAGGATCTTGCATGAAGGAGATTGATCCTATCTACCTCAAAAATGTACGAAGTCCCTGTAAACGGTGGAGAACACGTGATGGGTTATCACCTCCATGAAGCGGTGAAGAACGAATAATGGAGAATATATTGAGATCTATTCAATACCATTGTATTCAAATGCAAAGTGCTCAATTGCCAGGATTGAACTGATCAATTTCTTAACCTAAATGTTTAGGGTTTAAGGTTTATGATGCTGACCTATCTGTGTTCTATAAGGTCAATGTTGTGTTTCATGTTGAGGTTGTTGGCAAATGTTGTGTGTGTATCTAAGTGCAGAGATACATGATTCTTTCTAGACTAGATAAGAGGATTGATACCTGCATAGTGTGTGTGCAGAAGGAAGGAACTAAAGAGGATCTGCATTGGCATTGAGTGCTATTACGAGATCATTGTAATACCTGTTGATCTTTAACTACTTCAACAGTTGGAAAATCCCTTAACCGGGTAGCTTTAACCAGCTTGTTGTAAATCCTTTAATAGGGTGACTCAAAGCCATTGAGTTCATAAAATCCTCTAACAAGGTAACCTCTAACAGGATTTAACCCTTAACTGAGTATTCTATCCATCCCTTAACCGGGTGATCCCTAACAGGATCGGTTCCTAATAGAACCTGTTGTAACAGTCTTTAACCAGACTAGGCTCCTAACAGAGTGGACTTCTAAAGAGTTCAAAAACAACTTGTGGGTATTCATCCCCATCGTGGTTTTTCCCAGTTGGGTTTCCACATGGAAAATATGTGTGTCATGTGTGATGCCTCTTTCATGTGATGCTTTGTTATTTTCTGTCAAGCGGTGAATCATGTTATGCTAGTAAATTATTGTATCTCTAATGATAGATTTTTTGTTTATGCATAAGGATAAAGTGGAAATGAGGGAGTAGGTTGTATGGAAAGCTAAGTGTTGCTAGTTTATGTCTTTCCCAGTAGCATTGTGTTTAATCGGTAGTAATCTAGTTCAGATTGGTGTTAGTGATTGCCAGTCAAGTTCACTATTTGTAGTCAAACCGGTTAGGGAAAAGTTTTTGTGCGTGTACTGACTCACCTTCCCCTCTCAATACCAGTTTGGTACTCACCATTCATCATTGAGTTATCAATTGGTATCAGAGCATCTTCCAGGTCCTCTGTGTTGTAAGCTTAACTGCTTGAGGCAAAGATCCTACACTAATGATGAAGAAGGAAGGTCCAAAGTTTAATAAAGATAACTTTAAAATATGGAAGGACAAAGTGAAGATATACATCAGAAGCATGGGTGCTCAACACTGGAGCTATGTTGAGAATGCTTATATTATCCCTACCAGTATTCTCATCGATAATCAAAAGAGATAGTTTCAAGAGAATGGGCAAGTCATGGAAGCCCTAATTAGCAGTTTATTTGACATTGAGTTTATTGAAGTTCAGGATAAAGAGAATTCCAAAGAAGTATGGGATGCCCTTGAAAATATCTATGGTGGTGATGAGCATGTGAAACAAGTTAAGGAAGAGAGCCTTAGGGGAAAGCTTGAAGACATGCAGATGGTTGAAGGAGAGACCATTCAACAATATGGAATAAGAATCAAAACTATTGTTGGAGACATCAAGAGTGCAGGTGGTAAAATGGAAGATTCCACTGTTAGTAAAGTTTTGAGATCCTTATTACTAGTCAATGCAATAAGGGTTGCTGCTATTCAAGAGTTGAGGTCTGTAGACAAGACAAAGGTATCCCTGGACTCTATCATTGCAAAGCTAATAGCTTATGAGCTAAATAATTATGATGTCAATATTCAGAAGACTGAATCAGTCTTCAGAGCATCTGCTACACTATCTAGAAAAGGCAAAGAAGCTAGTACCAACTGTGAACAAAGACAAAGTAGAGAAATGGATGATGAGGAGATTCTAATGGAATTTGAAGCTCTTCTTGCCAAGAGACTTCCCAAAGGAACCAGTAAATATAGAGGTAGGCTCCCTTTGAAATTCTTTTCTTATAACCAGATAGGACACATTGCTGTAAACTGCCCTAATAGTGATAACAAGGACAAACCGGAAAGGTTCAAGAAGTTCAAAGGAGGAAATCAGAGAAATTATTTTGTAGCAGTTGATGAAGGTGTCACTGATGAGGAATCAGAAGATGAAGAAAATGAAGATATTGTGTTTGTTGTAGTCAAGGAAGATGTGTCAGACAAGAAGGCTCTTATCTCCCGCTTTGATAATCCCAATGAGTGGATTATTGATAGTGGCTACTCTCATCATATGACTGGTGACCAGAGTAAGTTTCTATCTTTGGAAGAGTATGATGGTGGTGTTGTCCATTTTGGTAATGATTCACCTTGTATGGTCAAAGGCAGAGGATCTATCTCTCTGAATGGAAAGAGCAGCGCTGACAATGTGTATTGGGTGGAAGGTCTAAGACAATCTTTTGAGTGTTGCCCAGCTGAAAGATAGTGGACTCACTCTAGAATTTAAAAATGGAATCTGAAAAATCAAAGGAAAGAATGGTGAACTGATGGGCACTGGTAAGCAAACCAAATGTAACCTATTTCAGTTGAATGTAAATATCAGTACATGTCTTATGGCTAAGTTTGATGTTAGCCGGATATGGCATAGGAGACTCTGCCATGTAAACTTTGATAACATTATGAAGGCTAGTAAGACCAAGGCAATTAGAGGATTACTTGTGCTGAGAAAACCAGAAACCCTCTGTGCAGAGAGTGTCAACTGGGGAAAATGTCTTCCTCAACCTTCAAAGGTAAATCTTTCACTACAAACAATTTACTTAATCTTGTGCATACTGATTTGTGTGGTCCTATGAAAACTAGGAGTGTGCAGGGAGATAGGTATTTTATGATTCTAACAGATGATTGCTCAAGAATGATGTGGGTCACATTCTTGAAGGACAAATCTGAAGCTTTTGGAAAGTTTAAAGCCTTCAGAGCACTGGTTGAAAAAGAAAGCGGTAAGAGGATTAAGTGCTTAAGAATTGATCAAGGAGGGGAATTAACTTCTGGTGAATTCAATAAATATTGTGAAGAGAATGGCATCAAGAGGCAACTGTCTACCCCCTAGACTCCACAACAGAATGGCTTAGCAGAGAGGAACATCCGGACTATGGTTGAAGTGGCTAGAACTATGTTGATCCAAGGAAAAGTTGCTCACACCTTTTGGAGAGAAGCAGTGAGCACTGCAATCTACACAATGAACCGGGTAATCATCAAGAAAGGTAAGGATAAGACTCCTTATGAGTACTGGACCGGTAAGACACTAGTGGTAAGATACTTTAGAATGTTTGGTAACAAATGTTATATCAAGAGGAGTGAACATCAAAGCAAGTTCGAGGCAAAATGTGATGGAATAATCCTAGGATATTCCACCAAGAGTAAAGCTCTCAAAAGCTTCAACAATAGCACTCAGAGAATTGTTGAAAGCATCAATGTTAGGATTGATGAAAACTCTGGGAAACCTGAGGAAACTGATAGTGAGCAAGTAGGAGATGAACCGGTAGTAACCTTCTAGGAACTGGTTGAAAATCAGCCTAGTACCAGTAATTGTGCTCCTACACCGGTGGATGCTAATGCTCATAAAGATGAGAATGAAGAAGAAAATAAAGAGGAATCTATTAAGAACATACCTAGGTATGTCAAACTCAATCATGGTCCAAAGCAAATCATAGGAGACAAGGATGCAGGAATCCTTACAAGAAGAAATTTTAGAGAAAACTCATGTATGATCTCTAAATTTGAGCCTAAATCATTCAAAGAGGCACATAAAGATGAAGATTGGATCAAGGCAATGGATGAGGAACTTGATCAGATAGAAAAGAATGGTACATGGTCCTTGGTACCCAGACCAGAGCATAAAAATGTCATTGGTACCAAATGGGTTTTCAGAAATAAGCTGAACGAAGATGGGATAGTGATAAGAAACAAAGCTAGACTGGAGTGTAAGGGATATGCTCAATAAGAAGGAGAAGACTATGGAGAAACCTTTTCTCTAGTAGCCAGATTGGAAGGAGTTTGTATGCTTCTTGCATATGCAGCTTTTAAAGGATTCAAGGTATACCAAATGGATGTAAAATCTACATTCCTAAATGGAATACTTGAAGAGGAGGTGTATATAGAGCAACCAGATGGGTTTGCCCTATCAGAAGATAGTGACATGGTGTGTAGGCTACATAAAGCCTTGTATGGACTAAAGCAGACACCTAGAGCATGGTCTCTTGTGAAGATTGGACTTGAAAGAACAAGTGAAGATAGCAATATCTACTTGAAATCATAAGGTGATCAGATTTTGATCTATGAAGTATTTGTTGATGACATCATCTTTGGAGGAGATGACAAGATGAGTCATGATTTTGCAGATGAGATGAAAAAGGAGTTTGAGATGCCACTTATAGGGGAGATTAAGTTCTTCATTGGGCTACAGATTCAACAAATGAAAGATGGAATCTTTATCACTCAATCCAAGTATGTCAAAGAAGTGTTGAAGGCTTTTGGCATGGAAGAGAGCAAACCGGTTGGTACACCGATGGTGACCAGTTGTAAATTTTTTACTGCGTCATTTATTCCTCATGGCAATAGTGGGTCATCTTTTCCATTTTTATGTTGGAGTCCTAATTTGTGCTATATTACCTTGGTTCAAGTCCTTAATGCATCTCCAAATCCTTTTTCTAGTCATTTAAGTCAAGTTCAGACAATTGATTGGACTTTGTGAACACGTCGAACCATTTTGAACTGGGTTCAACAGGTTCATTTAGGTTCCATAGGTTCCAAGGTGTTCGGAAAATGTTTTTCGTACTAACATTTTCTCTAAGTGTTTTGCAGCGGCTCTTCCAAAAGTTTTCCTGTTCGATGATGTAGCATTTGTGTTGAACTTATTGAACTAAGTTCAAAGGGTTCGAATATGTTCAATGTGTTCAACACAGCAAGTGGTCAACAGTTTGATGCGGCGTACATCTTGAACTACTTGAACACTCAAGAAGTCGGTTCAAGATGTTCATATGGGTTCAATATTGGTGGGTCCCGCAGGTTCTAATGTTTTGAAAAGTGCATTCATTGCTAAATACGGAGAGGCAAAACCATATCTTAAAGTGATGTCATTCTTTGGCTTTTTCGAAGTAAGTAAACATTTCGGGAACTGGCAGTTTCTTAAAGAACGCCGCCATGCATTCAATGCATGCGTGCGAGGTCTAATCCACCAACTTGCCGCGTCCAGATTGAAATTGTGAAATCATTGCATTTAATGTATCTATATCATTACCTTTCCCAATAAGGTATGAAAATTATTTGTGTTCTGCATTTGTTACTTGCTGCTAGATTTTTGTATATGTTATTCCTGGATAGGAGTCTTTCTTGCTGCTAGCCGTCGTTTGATTGTACAACTGTGAAGGTGAGTCTTTCCTTATTTTCTCCAGTTTTTTCCCTTGCATTTTCTCTCATACAGAAGGTTTCTCTGCAATCAAATTTAGGTTTCTTGTTTTGAAGTTATGAAGTCCACTATGCATTTGTTTGGAAACGTCTTTAGCTTGGCATCCACAGAAGCCATAGTTAGTGATACTGACCTGAAAGGAGAAAACCTTGAAGAATTGAAAAAAAGGGTGTTCAAGGGTATTGATAAGTCTTTTTGTATAGAGATTTTGAGTAGTGGACTTTTAGAAGCCCCAGCCTTTCCTCTAGCAATTCCTTGTCCAGAGTTAGTTCGGGAATGTATTGCTAGATACGACCCAGTATCTGAAACTATTAGGAGAGATAATGGCGAAACCCTTCTTGCTATTAACCGTGAGGTGATTGCTTCAGCTTTCAAGATACCGGATTACCAGTTTTCCAACTTTTCTCCTGCCCAGTCCATCAGTGAGTTCAATGCAGACAGAGTCAGACACTGAAATAATGTAGCGAAATTCTGGTTGAAGGTCCCTCAAAGAGGTGGTTCTAGGTTACCCAAAAATCCTAACAAGAACCACATGTTGCCACATATCCATGATGTGATGCTTCTGTTGCACCAAGATAGAGGTTCTGCTGAAGCTTATAGCTTTGACGACTGGATTTATAGCTATGTACAATTAGTTCTAGAAGGAAAACAATATTTGGATTGGGCAGAATCAATTGTTGATTCAATGAGAGAGCAGTTGGGTCTAGCTAAGCAGTTTCAACAAAACTTCTTCATGTCCTCATATCTCTTGTATTGTCTAGCTTGTGTTAAAGAGTTAACAGGTATACCAAAGCAGCTCACTCAGGAGGATGTTCTTGTGTATGAGTTCTATCCTATGCTGCAAAAAGATAAAGCCCTACAAGATTTTAGAAGGATACACAATACTTTCCTAGGTGATATGTGTCATGAATTGAAGAGTACAAAGGCTAAACAGATTTTAGATGATGCACAGACTTTGATAAAGAGGTTCGGTAGTTTTTACTTCCAGTTCCCATGCTTTTGCTATATACGAATAGGAGGTTTTGAAGAGGAACCCTTCAAGCTCCCTCACTTCTATTCTGATTGCTTTGTTCTAGCACAAGTATGTAGGCAACTGACCTCTGTGATAAAAAAGGCACAACCTAAAGACAAGTGGGAAGGTCATTTTCCCATACAATTGGGAGTGTTGTCTTGTAATTCAATGTCTAATGCACTAAGTATAGGAGCAGACCTTAGGAATTTCAATTTTTCTCTGTATTCTGAAAGAAAAGGGTTTGATAATAAGGGATTTTCTCGGAGCCTTGGCCTAATGCCTTATCTTCCCACGCCATAGTTAGAAGATTTCTGGGAAGATTGTACAGATGAACTTGAAGTTTTCAAAAGGGAAAACATGAGATTGGTGCTAGAACAAGTTGTCTCTTTGCAAATAAAGTTAGACATTAAAGGGCTTGAAGAGGATTACCTTGAATTGTTTGAGCCAGGATATTTAGCCCATGCAGAGACTGAAATGCTCCCAATTAACTGGGATGAGGAGGAAAATGATGATATACAACTAAGGACCAAACGAGTTCTCGAAAGAACCGTGGCATGGGTGGCTAAAAAGAAAGCAATAAAGTCAGGCGCCAAGTCCCTTTCTACAAGAAATAATAAGGATCCTCTATCTTCACCAAAATGTCTTTCTAACAGTGCTCTTGTTCATGCAGGTAAGGATACCAAATCACCTCAGCTTAAACACAAGTCTAGTTCAACTCTGAATTTTAGTACCCCTCGGCATACTCGATCACGAAGTGTCGCATAAAGGAAGATGGATCAGGTCAAGGATATGGGAGTAAAGGATGTTGTGCTTGAGGCTCAAATTTTTTAAATTGAAGATTTGGATGGTGAAGTTGCTAGTGCCCTAGACTCCCAAACAGTGACTGTGGCTATGACGCCATTGCCAAAGATGATCGAAGGAGCTACTCATTCTGCTGTGACTCCTAAATGGTTAACAACCTCAGTGAACAAGAAAAGGAGCTTTCTTCCTGTGACCATTCCGATTCAGGAAATGGTTGCTAATTACACAGAGAAGAATCCAAAGCCTAAAAGGTTCAAGACTACTGCTCACCTGAACAATGATGAAGAAACTGGAAAATGGATGGCAGAAATTGCCTCGTACAAACCGAAAGATGAAAACAGAGAGGCTGGTCCTAATGATTTTGAGATCACAAAGGTAGAATTGGGAAAAATGAGTAGAGATACAGACAACCATTTTTTCCAAGTGTCAGCAAAGAAAATGCTTACTAGGTCAGAGAAGGATGGATGAGAGAAAAGAGAACTAAAATGACACATAAGTGTTTTGGCTCAGTTCATCGATAGTATCAGTTGCCTTGGAGCAATTCCAATATCTCATGCCGCTGAGAGCTTCGACCCAACTTCTCCAGAAAACAAGAAGTTAATGAACTAGGTTCAACGGGCTAAGAGCATTGCTGAAGCGATTGAGAAGTGGATTGAACAAATAATCAAAGACGGTGAGAAGTACATTACTGACTCCTAGAAATTATGTGATGAAATACAGAGCCTTATTTTTGAAATCCAAAACCAGCTTGTGTCGTGGGAGAAAGAAGAGCACAAATGGCAAAATGTCCTACCTCTATTTGCCAAAATAGAAGAATATGGGGCTACCAAGTTTCTGACAGAACACTCAATTAAGCTGGTGGCCAATGAATGTCAGCTTTTCGTGCTGAAGAAAACTATAATGTGGCGAGT
The DNA here is from genome assembly GCF_030272615.1 of Cryptomeria japonica. Classification (NCBI taxonomy): domain Eukaryota; kingdom Viridiplantae; phylum Streptophyta; class Pinopsida; order Cupressales; family Cupressaceae; genus Cryptomeria; species Cryptomeria japonica. Next base: position 826,490,270 of record NC_081414.1, on the reverse strand, counting down.
GCTTACCTTCCAGTCGGTGATTACGGATGCAAGTACCTCTGTTTATGAACTCCAGGATCTGCAAAGTAGTATAGTCAAGGATAATAAGGTGGTTAATCCCAATCATGACTGGGAGTTAGGAATCTGTGGCTCAAGCACATAGGAAGCAATTAAATCTTTTTGGTTGAACATGGAGAAGATCAGAGCCAAGGGTAGCTTCACGTCGGAAGATATAACCAAGGTGGCTAGGATTGAATCTATGATTTTCATTGGGAATGATCAGCTGTCGAAACACTCAGAGAAGATGGTGCAACATAGGTGGAATAAAGAGGTGGCAAAGGCGAAACTCAATGCAATGAAAGTTCTGAGCCAATCCATTGTTCAAGAACTTACAACTGCTCATGACGCCCATGAAGATGGAGAAGATGACATTGATGGAATATGACATAATGCATCAATTTAGGACTAGTTTCCTTTATTTTTAAAAATTTCTCATAGTTATGCAAAGACTTCGGGACATCTATCCCAAAATATTTCTTGTTGGTTTCGAACTATTTTACCAGGGAGTTGTCGAGTTTTCAGGGAGACCTTCCCCATTTAGACTATAAATTAAGTAAAGTAGATGGTAGAAGGGTTAGATTTTAGTAACTAATTTTGTGAGCTTCAACTCAAGTTTTTGCTTTGGCATTTTCTGTTTTTAATCAAAGGAAGAATCAGATGGTTGGGACCTGTGATGGAAAAAGATTGGCAGATGTATTTTTGTGTCATTGTTGCATAAGGATATATATATGAAATCTGATCATATTATTTTTGGGAGAAGGAAAATCTGTGTATTTTGAATCCAAATAGATAACATGTCTTTGCATATGTTCATTTGATCAAGTAACAGTAATTGATCATTCCATTACAGTATTTCATTACTCCTCTGATGTTCTTTCCTTTGAATGTGTTGTTTACTCTAAAAAAGATTCATGATTGAGGGCGGATTTATTTTCCTTGAATCTGTTCATCTTTTATTAGTTTAGGTGGAAAAAGTATATTGAACTTTGTTTCAGTTGCTGTAGTTACATGCATTGAAAAATTAAGGAAAATAGCTTTCATTATTTGTGAGACATGTGACAAAGTTTTAGCCTTTCATCCAAGAATGAAATAGGCGGCCTTACATGCTTTCGGGTTAAAAGCTTTCATTCAAATATAAAAAAAACACATTCCATGAAAAACTAAGATAGGGAGCTGTACCTATGCAAAAATTCAAAGGGAAGTGATTTGAACAACACTTACCCAACTGTTCAGTGAATCATTTGTTCTTAGAATAAGGTAACAGAGTTCAAGATTAATCATTTAAAAACAAAGAGCAAATCTGTTCACTAACAAAATTATCAAAAGAGGATGACTCAGTGGTGGTAAATGAGAAGGAATACTGATCAATGATTGGTAAGTTACATTATGTAGTGCATAGCAGACCAAACATTGCACATGCAGTGGGCATTACCGCTCGGTTCCAAAAAAGCCCAAGAGAATCCCACCTGATAGAAGTCAAGCAGATTCTTAGATATCTGAAGGGAACTATAGAGTATGGATTGTAGTATCCATAAAGCAATGACTTCAGTCTCAAAGTGTTTACCAATGCTGATTGGGCTGGTAATGTGGATGACTAAAATAGCACAACTAGTGGTGCATTCTTCCTCGGTGGTAGACTAGTCTCATGGATGAGTAAAAAGTAGAGTTGTATCTCTCAGTCTATAGCAAAAGCAGAGTATGTTGCAGCTTTTATGAACTACACCCAGACTATTTGGATGAAGCATGTATTGAATGGATTCAAAGTTCCTATATCTGAACTGGTAAGTATATTTTGTGACAACACAAGTGCAATTAACATCTCCAAGAATCCAGTTTTACATGCTAGAACCAAACACTTTGAGCTCAAGTATCATTTCTTGAGGGTGAAGGTTCATAATAAGGAGATTGTATTGGAACATGTTTCCAGTAAGGAGTAGTTAGCAGATATATTCACCAAGCCTCTACCAAAGGCTTCATTTACCTATTTGAGAGGTGAATTAGGGGTGCAGCCCCTTCAAGAGGTGAACTAAAAGTATGTGCTCCACATCAGTCAGGTATTGCAGTGTCCAAACTTTTTCAGGATTGATGTGTTGACAGATGCTACTCCTCAAGGGGAGTAGCAGAGTGGAACATGAAAGCTTGTGGCTCCACTTTGGCATCGTTGTCAAAGGGGGAGAAGATGTGAAGCGGGGAAGATATCTATAGCAATTGGGAGAAGATGTGATGTTGAGTGGTATCTTTGTATATTGCCATCAATGCCAAAGGGGGAGATTGTTGGCATATGTGCAAGAGTATGATGACATGATGATATTATATATTGTCATTGATGTCAATATGCTGAGAAGTGAACTAGTATATTGAAGTTAAGCAACTAGCAAAGAGAACTAGTATTGTGGTGTAAACCAGTATATGTGCAACAGGTGAAGCGGTATGTTTGTCCAAGTGAACCAATATGTTGAAATGTGGTAGGACTACCGGTTGGTAGTTTTAGCCTCAGGGTTTCCAGCTGAAGTGTTCCAAGCCTATGTGATTCAACCGATGACATCATGTGATGAGTTAGCATTGTAATGAAGATCATATCGTGTTGCCACGTCAGCCTTGTGCATGTGAAGGATCTTGCATGAAGGAGATTGATCCTATCTACCTCAGAAATGTGTGAAGTCCCTGTAAATGGTGGAGAACACGTGATGGGTTATCGCCTCCATGAAGCGGCGAAGAATGAATAATGGAGAATATATTGAGATCTATTCAATACCATTGTATTCAAATGCAAAGTGCTCAATGGTCAGGATTGAACCGATCAATTGCTTAACCTAAATGTTTAGGGTTTAAGGTTTATGTTGCCGACATATCTGTGTTCTATAAGGTTGATATTGTGTTTCATGTTGAGGTTGTTGGCAAATGTTGTGTGTCTATATAAGTGCAGAGATACGTGATTCTTGCCAGACCAGATAAGAGGATTGATACCTGCATAGTGTGTGTGCAGAAGGAAGGAACTAAAGCAGATCTGCATTAGCATTGAGTTCTATTACCAGATCATTGTAATACCTATTGATCTTTAACTACTTCAACAGTTGGAAAATCCCTTAACTAAGTATCTTTAACCAGCTTGCTGTAAATCCTTTAACAGGGTGACTCAAAGCCATTGAGTTTATAAAATCCTCTAACAAGGTAACCTCTAACAGGGTTTAACCCTTAACCGGGTATTCTAGTCATCCCTTAACCAGGTGATCCCTAACAAGATCGGTTCCTAATAGAACCTGTTGTAACAATCTTTAACCGGACTAGGCTCCTAACAGAGCGGACTTCTAAAGAGTTCAAAAACAGCTTGTGGGTATTCATCCCCACCATGGTTTTTCCTAGTTGGGTTTCCACGTGAAAAATATGTGTGTCATGTGTGATGCCTCTTTCATGTGATGCTTTTTTATTTTCTGTAAAGCGGTGAATCATGTTATGCTAGTAAATTATTGTATCTCTGATGATAGATTATCTATTTATGCATAAGGATAAAGTGGAAATGAGGGAGCAGGTTGTATGGAAATCTAAGTGTTGCCGGTTTATGTCTTTCCCAGTAGCATTGTGTTTAACCGGTAGTAATCTGGTTTAGACCAGTGTTAGTGATTGCCAGTCAAGTTCACTGTTTGCAGTCAAACCAGTTAGGGAAAAGTTTTTGTGCATGTACTGATACACCCCCCACCTCTCTGTACCAGTTTGGTACTCATCTTTCATCATTGAGTTATCATTTTGAAACTTCACAAGTGTATCTTTCAGTTTGTCAATAAGTTATGTTGGTGTTCTTGAGCTTTGGGAGAGAGATGATGATGATCCGATTTGTTGTGGTGGAATTCACATTGCTTTTTGGTGTTTCTAGATCGTGTGTTATGCGTGTTGCTGGACCACATTGATTGGTGTGCGCATTATTGAAGGTTTTATTGGTCTGGTGGTGTTCTTCATGTTATATGACCTTCTGACCAACCCGATGATTCTTGCATGTTGTGGATGATTTTGGTGAGATATTTGGTGGTGTTGCATGTTCAAGGATTTGATTTGGATCCATGCTATGTCCTTGTCGATATTGTATTGGTTCATATATTGATTTATGTACCGTGTGATGTAATTTTGTAATTAGGTCTTATGAGTTGAGTTGACCTTGAAATTAAGGTTGATGATTTGTATAAATAAGAGTGATAATCATGTAAGATGCGTGTCTACATAATTTGGGAGTGTTGTATGTGTGAATAAGCAAATTGATCTTTCAAAAGTGTGAAGAAGAGCAAAGAAGTGGTCCAAAGAAGATAGTTTGTTTAACTGAAACTATGATCAGGCATTTGGAGATGTTATTCTTTCAGTTCATGTAATCCAAATTGTTGTTTGATATTTGTAAGGCAGGCCCTTTGTTGTTTTTGAGTTGTGAGCTCTAGGCAGTGTGCCTAAATGCAAGTGCATTCCCCTTTGTAATATTTACACATACTATTGCAGAGTATCATCATATTGTGGGTAGGTTCCCACCATGGTTTTTCCCTTGACCGAGTTTGCCATGCCAAAAATATGCGTGTTATATATTTTGTTGATGAGGTGTTTATCTTTGTTATTGCTATGCTTGATCAGATCTTAAGTTGAAGTTAATTTATTGAAGTTTGGTTTGTTGCCAACACTTTGTCCATGTCATTGAAATGACTTACACTCTTACATATTTATTGAATTCTACATTAGTTTTTAGATACGCTTGCAATGTATATATCTCATTTGCTCGTTCACTTTGAATTTTATTTTATTTGTGTGCTCTTCTTTCTATTTAAATTTTATTACACTAATATTTTGGGCCAATGATGCAACTCTATGCTCTCTATTATGTTAAGTAACTTAACATCCAAATCAAAGTTGATGATGTTAATGAAAATGTGTCAAACTTGACAAAAAAAATCACATATAAATTAATGTCTTCATTTCAAACTACTTGTGATTAGGTTTTTTGTAGTCTCTCCATTTGTATTAATGTTAGTGTTAGTTTGTTCCTATATAGCACCACTAGTATGACAAGAAAGAAAAATAAGGTTTGTTAAACACTTGAATACGTAGTGGGGGGTAAATTAGTAACCTCAAAAACTTAAACTCTTTAACGCAATTCAAATTCAAAACCCTTAAATAGATTAGTAGAAATGAATGATAAAGAAGTGAACACCAATGCACAACAGAACACCAAATTTATGTGGATAACCCAAAAAGGGAAAAACCGCAGTCAAAGTTAACTCACAATATATGAACAAGTATTACAATTTGTTTTGAGGCTCCCTGCCTAAGGAAGTACACTACTCCTTGAAGGACTTGTTGAAGAAGCTCACTAGTACATCAAAGAAAGATACACAAGACTTGCTAAAGAGATTCACTGTCTCAAAGATAGATACAAGATAATTTGTAATATAATGAATAAGCCTTTAGCTCATAGCCTACATTAGTCCCCTTAGAATGTAGGAGCTCTTTACATGCTTCCTCAAGCAACCATTAATCAATTTGGCCCCAAAAACTTCCAGCACACACTTTTATTGCCTCAACTTTTAGTGGTAAAAGAAACAATAATAGGAGACTACTCTCAGTCACCTGACTTACCCCATACATCAATAGGGTTGGGGGTCATGTTAGAGGGATTCCACCAATTTCCATCTTTAATCTTTCACCTAAGATGATGTGAACTAGTCCTTAACTAGACTATTTTGGATAGTCCACATGATACAATCTATTCTATACTTAATGATAGCTCATGTACAAGAATTTTTTTTTTTTAATTTTATCATTTTGCTTTAATGAAACAAAAGTTTTCATATATTACTTGTATCTATTTTCTTTTGATTTTGGATCTTCTACTAACAAATCTCAATCAAATATTCTATTATATTTGTTAATCTTGTTTGTGAACAAGACCTTCAGGGTTAGTGCAGGATCATGGGGGGCCAAAAAGTGGCGATGTGAAAAAAATAGCCTTTTCCACTTGCCTAAAAACGTGAAAATCCATGTTGACTTTTTGCTTGGCCTGGGTGTCAGTACACCTTGGCATGGTAAACACCTAGGCAAATCAAATATCCGAGAATATTGGATATCCGATTTTTATAGGTAATTTTAAATTATAAAATAAATTATATATTATATAATATATAATAATATATTATATATTAATATAATATGTAATATATAATAATATATTCTATATTATATAATATGTAATATATAATAATTATTTTACATTATATATTATATAATATATTATTATATTATATTATATATTATATTATTGTTATCCTATCATTCATCCCTCATAACAAGAGTAAGTCATCCTACAAAATTTAATTTGAGTCTCTATCTTTTTAAAAATTCCTTGGTTCAATCCTTAATCCACTTGTAAATCATCTCTTAATCTGAAGCACCAAGTTTCAATGGTTTGTTTGAACCTCATGAACCTCTTGAACCATTTTGAAAGGAGTTTGTAATGTTCATTTAAGTATCGCAGGTTCTAAGTTGTGTCTAAAATGTTTTCGGACTAACGTTCACTCAAGTGTTTTGCAGCAGTTCTATTTCACGATCGTGGATGATGTTTCATATCCTCGTTCTCTAGACTGTGAACCGTTTGAACCTAGTTCAAATAGTTCAATAATGTTCAACATGTTTGATAAAGTTCAAAAGGCCAGCGACAATTAACAAAAGTTAACCTTTCCAAAGTAAATTTTCCTTGGCACAGTGTACGCTTTGAACTATCTGAACCCTCATGAAGTTAGTTCAAATTGTTCATGCATGTTCAAATCAGGTGGGTCCCATGGACTAAACGACATGATAACACATTTATTGCTAAGTATGATGAAGATTGAACCATATCTCAGGTGACATCAATTGGACAATTTTTGAAGGCAAGTAATCATCATTGGGAATTGGCAGTTACCCCAAAAACGCCGCCATGCATTCAATACACACGCGTGATGTCAAATCCCAATGCTTGGCACATTTGAGTTGATGGCTGAAATTAATGCACTAAATGAGCTTTTATCATTTCATTTTCTATAAGGTATGAAGTGATTAATTTCTGAAACTTGTTCTTCATTGTTGCGGAGTGTTTGATAGAAGGTTTGTCTACTGGTAATCATTCGATTGGTTTCAACTGTGAAGGTGAGTTTTGATTCCTATCTTCTACAGTGATTTTTAGCTATTTTTCTCTCTTGTAATAAAATTTGCTGGGGGAAATAAGGGTTGTTATTTATGAATTATGAAGTCCACTCTGCACCTTTTTGGAAATATTTTCAGTCTTGCTTGCACAAAACTCATTGTCAATGATACAGACCTGAAAGGAGAGAATTTAGAAGTCTTGAAGGAAAGGGTGTTTAAAGGAATTGACGGTTATTTTGGTTTATAAATTCTAAGTAGTAGCCTCATAGAGGTGGCAGCCTTTCCTCCTGCTATCCCTTGCCCAAAATTAGTTAGGGAGTGCATTGCGAGGTATGATCCCATTTCTGAAACTATCAAGAGAGATAGTGGTGAAACACTCCTCGTGATTAATAGGGAAGTCATTTCTTTTGTTTTCAAATTGCCTGATTATAAGTTCTCAAAATTTTCTCCCACCCAATCAGTCACTGAGTTCAATGCAAATAAAAATGGACACTGGAACAATATAGCGAAGTATTGGTTGAAAGTTCCTCGGAGGGGTGGCTTCAGGTTACCTAAATATCCCAACATAAATCACATGCTTCCCCATATCCATGATGTTATGTTACTGTTACATTGAGTTAGAGGTTCAGCTGAGGCCTACAACTTCGATGATTGGATTTACTGTTATGTGCAACTGGTATTGGAAGGAAAGCAGTATCTTGACTGGGCAGAGCTTATTGCTGACTCCATGAGGGAACAATTGAGCATGGTGAAGAAGTTCAAGAAAAATTTCTTTATGTCCTTGTATCTAATATATTGCCTGGCATGCATTAAAGAAATAATGGGGATACCTAGGCAACTTGTTGAAGGAGATGTTTCTGTGTATGACTTTTACCCCATGTTGCAAAAAGATAATGCATTGCGGGATTTTAGGTGAGTACATAATGCTTTCTTGGGAGACTTGTGTTATGAGTTAAAAAGAATGAAATCTAAAAGGATGTCTGAAGATTCCCAGGCGTTAGTGAAAAGATATGGTAGTTTCTTTGTTCAGTTTCCTCAATTTTGTTATATAAGGGTAGGTGGTTTTGAAGAAGAGCCTTTCAGACTTCCTCGCTTTTGTTCTGACTGTTTTGTCCTTACTGAGATCTGTAGGCAGTTGTCTACCATAATTAAGAAAGCTCAATCCAGAGATAAATGGGAGGATCATTTTTCTGTTCAATTGGGCATTTTATCTTGTAGTTCAATGTCAAATGCGTTGAGCATAGGAGCTGACTTGAAGAATTTCAATTTTCCACTATATCATGAAAGGAAGGGTTTTGATAATAAAGGTTTCTCACGGAGTCTTGGTTTGATGCCACATCTTCCAATCCCACACTATGAGGAATTTTGGGAAGATTGCGGTGATGAGCTTGAAGTGTTCAAAAGGGAAAATATGAGAATGGTTCTGGAACAGGTAGTTTCACTGCAAGTGAAACTTGATATATAAGTGGGATCGAAGAGGATTATCTGGAGCTTTTTGAACCTAGATATCTAGACCAAGCTAGACCCGAAATGTCCTGCATTAATTGGGATGTGGAAGAAGAGGATGATATACAACTTAGAACAAAGAGAGTCTTGGAAAGAACCACAAATTAGGTTAATAAGAAAAGAGCAATGAAATTAGGCATCAAGGTTGATCCTACAAGAGATATAGTGGTTTCTCTACATTCCCCAAAATGTTTTTCTAACCCCACTTCTATGCCTGTTCATGCAAGTAAAAATAAGAAGTCATCTCACAGCAAGCATGAGCCTAATCCTGCTTTGAACTTTCTTGCTTTTCGACATACAAGGTCACAGTGTATTGCACAGAGGAAAATGGACTAGGTCAAAGACACAGAGGTAAAAGACAAGATCCTTTATACTCAGATTTTTGAGGTCGAGGACCTTGATAGTGACATTGTCAACACTATGGATTCTCATGCATTCACTGTAGCCATGACACCCCCACCTAAAGTAACTAGAGGAATAGATAGATCAAATACAACTCCCAAATGGTTAACTACTTCAGTAAGCAAGAAACGAAGCTTCATTCCAGTGTCCATCCCAATCCAAGACATAGTGGTCAAATACATAGAGAAGGGTCCCAAATAGAAGAAGTTCAAAACAACTGTTAGATTGGATGCTGATGAAAAGACCAGGAGGTGGGTTGCTGAAATTGCCTCTTATAAGCCCAAAGATGAGAATAAGGAAGTAAATGTAGAGGATTTTGAGGTCACCAAAGTGGATCTTGGGAACATGAGCAGGGACTCTGATAATCACCTTTTCCAAGTGTCAGCTAAGAAGATGCTCACCAGGTCATAAAAAGATTGAAAAGAGAAAAGAGAACTAAAACGACATATCAAGATTCTAGCTCAATTCATTGATAGCATAGGTTGTTTTGGAGCACTTTCCATATTGCACGCTTCAGAAAGTCTTGACCCTACTTCACCAGAGAACAAGAAACTGATGAATCAAGTTCAACGAGCTAAGAGAATTGTAGGGGACGTAGAGAAATGGATTGAAGGAGTAATTAGAGATGGTGAAAAATATATTACAAACTCCAGGAAGCTATGCAATGAAATGCAAAACCTCACTATGGAGATTCAGAATCAGATTGTGCCATGGGAAAAGGAAGAGCATAAATGGGAAAATATATTACCCATGCTCACCAAGATAAAAGAATATGGAGTCACAAAGTTTTTAGCAGAAAATTCAATTAAATTGGTAATTGATGAGTGCCAGCTTTTCGTATTGAAGAAAACTATAGCGTGGCGGGTAATTACATTCAAGTCTGTAATTTCTAATGCTAGGGCCTCTGTTTATGAGCTTCAAGAACTTCAGTGTAGCTTGTTCAATGACAATAAAGTGGTTAACCCAGACCATGATTGGCAACTGGGACTTTGTGGGCTGAACACACAAGATGCAATAAAGGCCTTTAGGCTACACATGGAGAAAGTTAAGGCCAAAGGCAACTTCACTCCCAAAGATATAACACAGATTGCCTGAATTGAGTCCATGATGTTCATTGGTAATGATTAGTTACCTAAGCATGCCCAGAAAATGGTGAAACACAGGTGGGACAAGGAAGCCACAAAAGCAAAGATCAATGTGATGAAAAATCCAAGTCAATCTATAATTCAGGAGCTTGCAACCGCCCATGATGCCCAGAAAAGTGGAGGAGAGGATGATGATGGAGAAGAGGCATAGCATGATGCTAATGCTTTATTTTTATTTTATATGCTTTTCATAACCTTGTAATGACTTTGGGACATCTGTCCCCTAAATACTCTGTTGGTTTTTATAATTGCTTCAAAGGAGGCCAAGTTTTGAGGGAGACCTCCTCTATTCTTTAAAAGACTACTATAAATTATATTAAGATACATAGAGAAAGGGTTAGAAAATATACGAAGATTTTTAGAAGTTTTAGTTTGGTCTGAAAGAAGTGATCAAGTTTTTCAGAATCTGAACTTGGAAAGAACTTATGCATGTATTGTTATGTCTTTGTTGCATGGAATACATTTATAAAGATCATATGCATTTTGAGGTGGAAAATATTTGAGTTTGAATCTATGGAGTGGTATTTCTTTGCAAATATTAGTCTAATCAAAATGTCTATGATTACCTTTCTGATGATGGATATTGTTATCAATCTAGTGCTTCTTTCTATGTTGTTTGGAAAGATTTTTAGTTGAAAAGAGACTTTGTTTCTCTTGTTTGTTCTTAAGAAGTATTGAAATCAGTGGTATTAAACTTTTCTTTAATTTCTTCTGCTATTCATGGTGAAGCGCTTCATAGAAAATTATCTTGAAATATTTTATGTATTGCTTGGCCTCTCATCAAAGAATGAAGTAGGCAACCTTACATGCTTTCTGGTTAAAAGCATATCAGTTTATTTAGTTAGATTATTCCCTGAATAACTCATAGAGGGAGTTGTACCTATTTAAAATTCAGAGGGAAGTGAGGCATGTCACACTTACCCAATTGTTTAGTTGAATTTTTATCTTTCAAAGGGGTAACAAAGCTTAAAATCAAATCAATTTAAAGAAGGACAAAATCTATTCACTAACAATAATATAATATAATAATATATTATATTATATTATATAATATTATATTATATTATATAATATATTATTATATTATATTAATATAATATTATTTTAAAATAATTTAACTATAAAAATCTGTATCGGATATCCCATTTTCTGAGACAATAAAAGTGGATTGTGACAACCCGTGGGTTATTTTTCACCCATGGGCTGTGCGAATTCTATCAAATCCAATATCTGATTTTGTGACCCAAATTTCCAAAAAAATCCAATAAAAGCTAGGATTTTTATTGTTTTTCATCATTTTCATTCAAATTTTTGCATTTCTTTATGTTTATTTATTTTTTCATTCAAAATATGTTTTTTTCATGTAAACTGGGTTTTTTAAAAATCAAATACAAAATTGTTCAAATTTGTTAACTAAATTCAATTGTTTACATTCAATTAGGTTAAAAATGGGGGATAACAGTGAAAACATTGATCAACCACAACCGCAACAACTAAACCCTCTTGCACAAAACCCTCATTTGCCAACCCCCCCTCAATTCAGGAATTAATTGCACAAAATTTGAACCAATTGAGGGGGATTGTAGATGTCTATCATAGGATCCCTCGCCTAAACCCAATGTTTGATCCCCTCACGTCCATCATAAAGAGTATAGAAATCATCATTGAGGAGCACAATGTCGCTCTTTTGTCACGAGATTCTATGAGGGAACAATATGTGGATGGCTTGTCCTATAAGGAGATCAAGGATCTCGAGATATCCAAAGCTGCTATCGCTGCATTGTTTGTGAATACCCACACTAGTCAACCCCTAAACCTCCAAAAAAGAAAACTTTCTATTAAATGGTGCACAAATGATGATATTGTGAATAACTTTTGGGATTGCTGGTGGATGGTTTTTGATAAACCACCCAACAAGAATCGTGATGTCCCCTTCTACTTCATCAAAAAATTATATATTGAGTTTGTTTTAGGAAAACATGTGAACTACTTTGACATCCAACCTTTCTAGGGTGTGGGCTTAGGTAGGTCCCAAAATAGACTTGGCGCAATTAGAGTAGTTGAGGGCCCATATGTCCCCCCTCCTCATGTTGATCCCCCACCTCCAGTGCAACATCCAGATATCATTTGTGAGGTGACGTCATAGACAATATCGACTATTCACTCTTTGAGTAGCCTTTTGGTTTCTCAGGTTGGGGCAGTAGCTCAGCCTACTTTTTGGTGTAGGGGCACCCTTCTAAGGGCTCCCACCATTTGATTTTGTTGTGATTTTGCTTCTTTATGAAGCCATGTAAATGTAATAAGAGCCAGGAGCTCATTGGTTTTGTTTAGGTCCTAGTTTAGGTCCTAGGTTCACAAGTCTAGGTTGAGTTTTCTCTTGGAGTTGAGGGTATGTGAGCCTATTGATGAGTTTGGGGTCCTTTTAGCATGGTTGTGTCCATAGGATAGCATAAAGAAGGCCTAAAAGTCAAGAAAAGAAACATTGCAAGAGTTGCTCAAAAGTTGCAAAAAGTTGCATGACAACTTTTCAAAGTTGTCATGCAACTTTTCCACCAAATTGGTCATAACCTTAGCTTGGCATTGGGAACCCTAACCTTGGCACACAAACCAAGGAAAAGACATTATAAATTGTTGCAAACCCTAAAATGATGGGTTGGATGTCAGATTGTATGGCCAAAGGAAAAATACCTTGACTGTGTCTGTGTTTTTGTTGCTAGTTGGCACAAATAGAGCATTAAAAGATTGATAATGGATTGTTCTGCAAACTAAACTATGTTAAGAGTCTTGTATAGTGTTTATAATTTCATTTTGAGAAATTAGATTAGGTTTATTGTGCAGGTTTTGTGTGCTTTGTAAATATTTTGTGAATTACTCCTTCATTGTCTAGTTTTGGACTGTTTTATGGAAATGGGCTGATAACTCCTATCCCCATTGTGGAAACACCATGAAACCATGGGGTATAGGAGTAAAAACCCTATACAGTGTCTCAAAGGAAGTAGGGCCCTAGAAAATGTAGGCAACCCCTTCAAAGACCCTCTCCTAGGCAAGAATGGTCTGTGCCCGGCTAGGAAGGGTCAAGGTTGTAGAGGTCCGTGAGAGCAAGGAAGGACAAGGGAGGAGGCACCCTTTGGAGGAGTTGAAGAGGGGTGTGTGGAGAATCATTGGTGAGAAGAAGGAGCTTCCACCAATCCAGACAAGGTGGTGAAGATAGCAAACCATCTCTATGTCCCAGGCAGGCCTAAAAACCCTTAAAAACCCTCAAAAACCCTTAAATTCACCTAGGGCAGTGTACAGACACTTGGGGTCCCAAAACTAGAAAAATACTTGAGCCTTTGATAAATTAATAGCAGTCCCTTTGGGAAGTTTTACAAGTTTTGGCATTGTTTGCAAGAGGAAGCCCTAAAAGTCCGGAATGGAGGCCTAATAGGGGTTCATTCCTTGTAGCCCTATTTTGTAGGGAAAAAGAAAAATTGTGAAATCGGTAACAAGAAGGAATGTCAAAACCTCCTGAGGGAACATGAGTGGTTATAAAAACATGTCAAAGACCTGTCCTATCCTTGCTAGGACCTGAGAAGGTGTAGGAAGAGTTAAACCCTTATTAGCCTATGTAAGGGTTTTGAAGCTTGTGAGTAGGTAAGAGCTTAGGAGAAGGATCACATGTTGTTGGTGGCTGGATTGGGCAAGGTCAGGGGATCCCACAAGAAAAGGAAGACCTAGAGACCCTAGGTTGTGGTTGGAACACCTGGTGATCCAAGGAGAGGATCCAAGAGCATAGACTAGGCTAGTCTATCCCAAGCCCATTCCCATCAGAGCCAGGTTAAAGATTTGGTGGACTGTGCATATCTCTATATTCTGGTGAATCAATAGGGGAGAATATAATGGTCACTAATGTTGAGATGGCTAGGGAGGTAGAAGAACAAAAGGAGAAAAATAGACTCCTTGAAGATGCTATGAGTGAGATAAGGGACAAGCTGCAAGAAGTGGTTGATCAGAGGGCATAAGGACTTTAGGGTGCGGACACCAATGATAGAGGTAAGAAATCTATTGATATAGATGACATCATACCTGAACCAGACCCCTTGATCAATGAAGAACCTTTTGTAAAGGCCATTAAGGCTTTCAATACAAAATCTTTTGAAGGATTGCCACTTTTCAGTGGAAGGATGGATATTGACACCATCATGGAATTGATTGAGGGTATGGAGAACCATTTTGAGTGTGAAGGTGTGACAAAAGCCCAAAAGGTTAAGGTTGCTAAATCAAGACTAAGGGGAGCAGCCTTGACATGGTGGAAGTACTTGCAAGAGGAGAGAATTAGCATGGGGAAGCTACCTATTGCAAATTGGAAGGCCATGGTGAGTAAGATCAAGGAGAACTATTTGCCAAAGGATTATGAAGTCCAACTTCATAAGAAGAGACAGGGATTGAAGCAGAAAGATCTTGATGTGACCTCTTACACAGAGGAGTTTCAGAAGCTTTGTCTTCGATCCAAAGTCCAAGAAGAGGAATCTATCAAGGTGGCTAGGTATCTAAGTGGCCTAAAGTGGAACATCCAAGATGAGATAAGCCTATGGACTCCTACCACCGTCCAAAAGTGTCATCAACTTGCTGCTAAGGTGGAAGAGAGGAACAAAAGGAAGGGAGACTCCAACAACAGGGGTAGAGGCAGAGGTAGAGATCAAATGAGTCATCGAGGTGGTTACCAAAGCAAGGCAAATGAGCAAAGGAATCAAGGAGAGTCCAAGTTGACTAAGCATAACAGTGAAACCACTCTCAGAGGAGGCCATTCTAGAGGAAGAGGTGCACAAGGGGGTCCAAATAGGGGCAGAGGTACCGGTAGGGATAATTCCTACTTTGCAACCATGAAATGCTACAATTGTGGTCAATTGGGACACCCGACCTATAGATTCCCTGACAAGCCTACCTCATCAAATAGTGGAAAGAGGGTTGCTTATGCCCAAGAAGACACTTCAAGCAAAAAAACACCTGAGGTGGACCATATTGAATCAGAAATTGGAGAAAATCTGATGTTCAATAGGGTCTTGATAAGATAGCCAGTTAAGGATGAACCTAAGCATAGGAGAGCATTATTTAGGGTGAGATGCAAAATCCTTGGTAAGGTTTGCAAGGTGAATGTTGATTCAGGTTCAACTGATAACATCATATCAGATGAGGCAGCCAAGAAGTTGAAACTCACAAAGATACCCCACACTAGTCCTTACAAGGTGACATGGTTGAATCAAGAGCAGAGTGTGCTTGTCAATGAACTTACTTGGGTGGAGTTTTCTATTGGAGGGTACAAGGACAAGATCCTTTGTGATGTGCTACCCAAGGATGCTTGTCATCTACTACTAGGTAGACCTTGACAATTTGATAGGAAGGTGATCTATGATGGAGAGGAGAACTCCATTTCCTTCAAGAAGGACAATAGAACCTTTAAGATTCAGTCTCTGACAAAGAATGATGAGGGAACCTCAAGAACACCTAGTGTCTTACTTAATACTGGTAAAGAGTTCTTACACCTGCTGCATGAAGAGGAGATAGTAGGATGTGCCATCTTTGTGAAGCCAAAGGAGGAGGAAGGTAAGTTGTAGACATAGGTACCTAAGGAGGTAAACCAAATGTTGCAAGAATATAAAGACATAGTGAGTGATGGAGCACCTACAACACTTCCAGCAAGAAGGTCTATAAGCCATCAAATAGACTTTGTCCCCAATGCATCCCTGCCCAATAAAGTGGCATATAAGCTCACACTTGACCAAAATAAGGAGGTGGCAAGGCAAGTGCAGGAGTTGTTGGACCAAGGACTGATCAAGAAGAGCATCAACCCATGTGCAGTCCCGGTAGTGCTAGCAACAAAGAAGGGAGGCAAGTGGAGACTTTGTACTAATTCAAGGGCAATAAATAGGATCACCATAAGGTATAGATTCCCTATTCCTATGATAGAGGATTTGATGTACTGTTTAGCAGGTGCCATGTATTTTACTAAGTTGGACCTTAAAAGTGGTTATCATCAAATATTAAGGAGGGTGATGAGTGGAAGACCGCTTTTAAGACCACATAAGAGTTGTATGAATGGCTTGTGATGCCATTTGGACTTATCAATGCCCCAAGCACCTTCATGAGGTTGATGAATGAGGTGTTGAAGGACTTCACAGGCAGATTTGTGGTTGTGTACTTAGACAACATACTCATCTATAGCAGAACCAAAGAGGAACACCTTGAACATTTGAGGTTAGTCCTAGAGAGGTTGCATGAAGAGAAGTTGGCAATCAACTTAGAGAAGTGTGACTTCTTGAAGCAAGAGTTTTTTAGGTCTCGGAGACAACTAAGAGCGGGGGGGGGGGGTGAATTAGTTGTCTAATAAATTCAAACCAAAAACCATTTGACCAACTTAATGCTTAATATCGGTAAACCAGTTAAGTATGCCGATAGACAAGGTTAACAGTAAATTGCTATACCGGTAAAGATTAATGCATGAATCATAAACATAAAGTCATCCACAACACATAACACCAATATTTGTATGTGGAAACCCTATAAGGGGAAAAACCATGGTGGGAAACCTTACCCACAATCAGATGATACTACTGTAGATAGTAAGTGTACATAAATGGGGTCTACACATGCAGAAAGGCCAACAGCCTAGAGCTCACTGCTCAATCACAAAATGGGAGTCACACTGACTACAATTGGATGGTTAAATCCAATAAGAATGTACTGTACAAAATAGCATCTTCATATGCTAGATTCAATATCGGTGTAATGCTAATATGCTTCTACAAAAACCTAGCTTCACCTTCAAATGATGTCTTCAAGTATACCTCTGCTTAATCTTGCATTTACCTGTTGGAATTATGTGAACCGACATGAGCCTTATGTGAACCGACATGAAGACTTAATGATATTGTATGTTGTTATTGATGTCAATATGAGACATAGTGTGAACCGACACATGTGATAAGTGAAGAAAGAGGAACCGACATATGTGTGAACCAGTTTATATGCCAAAGTAAATTGGCATATTTTCTCTAAGTGAACTGGCATGTAGTTATGGGAACCGGCACATGGAAGCACTATATGACTACCGGTTGGTAGGCAACTTCCACTTCAGGGTTTTTGGTTGGAGTACCTCAAGTCTGTGTGACTCAATCGGTGATCTTTGTGTGATGAGTTAGCAGTATGATGGAGGATAGATCATGTTTCCACGTAAGCTCTGTGTGCGTGAAGGATCTTGCATGAAGATGACTATTCCTATCTACCTCAAGAATGTGTAAAGTCTGTCAAACGATGATAACGAGTGATGGGTTATCAGCCGCCATGAAAACGGTGGATAATGGATGATGGAGAATGTCTTGAGATCGATTCAAGACTGGTACATTTAATGAAGTATGATTCAATGGTCATGATCGAACCATTTGAATTGCTCAAACCTAACAGGTTTAGGGTTTAGGGTTTTTGCTACCGACCTGTATGTTTCCTATAAGGTCGATGTTGGCTTTCTGTCTGAGGTTGTTGGCAAAAGTTGTGAGTGTGTATCCAAGGAAAGTGATACGTGATTCTTGCAAGACCAAAGGAGAGAAGAGATACCTGCAAAGTGAATGTGCAGAAGGAAAAGAGGAGCCTAAACGGATTTGCATTAGCATTGAGTGTTGTTAACAGATCATTGTAATACCTATTGATCTCTAACCACTTCAATAGTTGTAAAATCCCCTAACAGGTTAGCCTTAACTAGCTTGATTCAAAATCCCTTAAATCAGGTGGTCTTAACCGGCTTGCTTCAAATCCCTTAACCAGGTAACTCGAGGCTAATGAGTTCTGAGAAGCTAGAGAAGCTTAGGAGATCCTTTCAGCTATTGAGTTCTTAAAATCCTCTAACAAGGTGACCCTATCGGGTTTAACCCTTAACCGGGTGATCCTTAACAAGATCGGTTCCTACCAATATTTATTGTAATGTCCTTAACCGGACAAGGCTCATAACAGAGCGGACTTCTAAAGAGTTCAAAAAATAGCTTGTGGGTATTCATCCCCACCGTGGTTTTTCCCAGTTGGGTTTCCACGTGAAAAATATGTGTGTCATGTGTGATGCTTTTATCTTGTGATGCTCTATTATTACCTGTTAAGCATATGATGGTTCTATGTTTTATGCCTGTCTATAAAACATATTGAACTCATTGTTGTGAAGATTTGATGGTTAAGTTTACTAGTTTATGCATGAGAATATAATGATAATTTGGTATTGAGATAAGAGAAAAGCTTATTGAGTGACCGGTTCATGACTGATTGAGCTATACTGGATGTTACTGGTTGCACTCTATTTTACCGGTATCTTTGTTTATCAATCATTTGAGTATTTGCTGTCAAACCAGTTTTGGACTATATTTGTGCCGGTACTGATTCACCCCCCCTCTTAGTACCGGTTTGGTACTAGTGGTTCATCATTGAGTTATCAATGCCTTCTCACAATTCTTCTTCGCATTCCACATTCGATCTTACAAATAAGATCTTACATTTATACCATACCCTAAGACCAATTTTAGTAGGTCAGCGCTACAAGATATTGCAATAAAAACATTTTACAAATAATATAATATCCGATGCAATAACCAATTGAACATGTCAGCTTAATGCATTTACAACAATAATAAATCATCTCTATAGCATGCCATGCTGATCTGAAAAAGATAAGCCAGTCATTGTAACCCTAGATAACCCTGGACCTATTTGCTAGTAAAAGCAAATATGCTAATATGAATATACCAATGATTAATTCTTCAAAACAAGGTGTCCACAGGATGTCTTTGATATTACCAAGTGTCTTCCATATCATTCCAAGTGCTGGTGAACATTATATCCCATCGGTGAACCATATACCAGTAACTGTGCAATAGTTACTTTCTTGCCGGTGAATGTTGCTGGATCTCCAAAGTGCTAGTGTTTCAGTAGGTGTTGACATCAATGACAAAACCATACCAAAATACCAACAATCTCCTGCTTTGGCATTGATGGCAACACAAGATGGAAAAACCATCAAAGTGTCAAAATAGAAATGCCAAATACCAAAAACCAACAATCTCCTCTAAACAATTTCTCCCCCTAGGAGCAACATGTGTTTTCCAAAACTTTTTTTTAATACCAATCTCTCCTCAAAAGATAATGTGTTTTTCCATAGATATCTCTCCCCCTTTGACATCAAATGCCAAATTTACAAAAGTCAAGTTCATATACAAAATACCAATCAATTCAATATACCAACTACTCCCCCTGAGAAGTAGCTTCCTCATCAAAGACTGAAGTAAAAGATTTGTCTCTCAATTCTGCCAGTTGATGATAATCATCAACTATCTAAGTCTCTACCGGTGGTGGTATGACTCCAAGCTGATCTCTGAGATATTCAAAAGTCTCCTTAGGCAAAGGTTTTGTGAAAATATCTGCAAGCTATTCTTTAGTATTCACATAAACCAGTCTTATCTCCTTTTCTTCAACTTTTTCCCTTAGATAATTCAGTTTGATAGAAACATGTTTTGTTTTAGAATGTAATACCGGATTCTTAGATATATCAATTGTTGCAGTGTTATCACAATATATAGTAATAGGTTCTTTGCATTTTACCTTTATGTCTTTCAACATTTGCTTAAGGCATAGTACCTGTGTACAGTTAGTTGCTGTTGCAACATATTCTGATTTTGCTGTTGATAAAGATGTACAACTCTGTTTCTTACTCAACCAAGAAACTAATCTCTTTCCAAGAAAGAATGCTCCTCTAGTGGTTCTTTTTCTATCATCCACATCTCCTGCCCAATTTGCATCTGTGTATGCACATAGATCAAAATTTTCATCTCTAGGATACCATAATCCAAGATTTGCAGTGCCTTGTAAGTACCGAAAAATCCTTTTTACTGCTGATTCATGATTTTCCCTAGGATTACTTTGAAATATAGAAACAATACATACTGCATTCATAATATCAGGCCTAGTTTGTGTCAAATACAATAAACCTCCTATCATAGATTTGTATCTAGTTGGATTAACAGGTGTAGATTCATCCCTTTGAGATAATTTGTCATTTGTAGTCATAGGTGTGCTTACCAGTTTAGAGTTCTCCATCCCAAATTTCTTTAGTAATTCTTTCAAGTACTTGGATTGACTCAAAAATATACCTTTATCAGTTTGTGAAATCTGCAATCCTAAAAATAATTTTATTTCTCCAATCATAGACATTTCAAATTCTTGCTGCATTTTAATAGAAAATTCCTTTCATAATCCATCTTCTCCTCCAAAGATTATATCATCAACGAATACTTCTATAATCAAGATGTCATCATTAGTTATTTTGTAATATAAATTGTTGTCTGCATTTTCTTTAGTAAAACCAATCTTTAAAAGATACTTATCCAGCCTTGCATACCAAGCTCTTGGGGCTTGTTTCAATCCATACAAAGCTTTTCTTAACCTGCAAACCATATCATTGTCATCTATCAAAGAAAATCCATCAAGTTGTTCAATATATACTTCCTCTTCAAGATCTCCATTCAAAAATGCACATTTAATATCCATTTGATAAACTTTGTAGTCCTTGTGAGTTGCAAAAGCCAAGAATAATCTAACTGCCTCAATTCTAGCTACCGGTGCAAAGGTTTCATTGTAATCAACTCCTTCTTTTTGAGAATATCCCTTACACACTAGTCTTGCTTTATTTCTGACAACTTTACCATCTTCATTAAGTTTGTTTCTAAATACCTATTTGGTTCCAATTACATTTTTATCTTTAGGCCGGGGAACTAATGTCCAAGTATTATTTTTCTCAATTTGTCCTAATTCTTCTTCCATAGCTTTAATCCAAAATTTATCTTCACATGCCTCATTGATAGATGATGGTTCAATTTGAGAAATAAGACATACCTCTTCATTTGCCAATCTTCCTCTTGTCATAACTCCTTTAAATTTGTTTCCAATTATCTGATCTTCAGAATGATTCAATCTTACATACTGGGGTGTCTTAGTTTGTTGTTGTTCTTCAATTACTGTGGAATCCTTTGATGGTACCAGGGTAACTGGATCTTCATTATGTACTGGTGGATTTAGTGTAGGTTCATTTGTCACAATTTCTATTGTCGGTTCAGAGTCTATATACCTTAAAGTTCCTCTGAATTGTTCATCAATCTTTACATTTGTATTCTCAACAATTTTTCGCAATCTCTTATTAAAACATCTATATGCCTTGCTATTAGATGAATAACCAAGAAATATTCCTTCATCACTTCTAGGATCAAATTTGCCAATATACTCATCTCTTCTAATATAACATTTACTTCCAAAAATTCTGAAATACTTAAGAGTAGGAGTATTACCAAACCATAGTTCATGAGGGGTCTTACTGGTTTCACCTTTGATATGAACTTTGTTGAATGTATAGACAACAGTGCTAACTGCTTCTCTCCAATACACATGTGGTAGATTTGCTTAAGATAACATACTTCTTGTTGCATCCAAGATAGTTCTGTTTTTCTTTTCAACAACTCCTTTCTGCTTTGGTGTCCAAGGTGCTGATGATTCCATTCACTTCACAAAATGTATTAAAGTCCTTAGATGTGAATTCTCCGCCTTGATCTGATCTTAAACATTTGATTTTCTTACCGGTTTCATTCTCAACCATTGCTTTCAACAGTTTGAACTTTCCAAGTGCTTCTGATTTTTCTTTGAGAAAAGTAACCCAACACATTCTAGAATAATCATCAATAATTAGCATGAAATACCTATCACCTTGTAAGCTTTTAGTTCTTGCTGGACCACATAAATCAGTGTGAATCAAATCAAGAGCATTATTGGATTTTTCTGGAATACTTTTGAAACTAGCTGTAACTTGTTTTCCAAATTGACATTCCTTACAAATTATATTTTGAGGTTTCACAATTCTAGGTAGATCTCTAATTGCCTTAGAAGTACTGATTTTTACCATGCAATCAAAGTTTACATGACATAGTCTCTTATGCCATAACCAACTTTCATCTATATGTGCAATCAAGCATGCCTTTTCACTGTTATTCAAATGAAAGATATTACCTCTAGTCTGATTACCGGTTGCAATTTCCAAACCAATTCTATTCATGATTTTACATTTTCCATTTTTAAATTGTAATTGAAATCCCTTCTCAACTAATTGACCAACACTTAAAAGATTATGCTTTAATCCTTCAACATAGTAGACATTGTTAGTGTTATTCTTACCATCAAGAGATATTGAACCCTTACCTTTGATTGAATAGGCTTTGTCATCTCCAAATCTTACTAAACCTCCATTGTATTCTTGAAAGTTCAAGAATTTACCTTTGTCTCCTGTCATGTGATGTGAGCATCCTGTTGGGAGTATTTAAAACTGAGTCAAGTTTATAAGCCCATTTCAAAATTTTGCCCTACATTTCCAAATGATTAAAATAAGTTAGTTTGAATGGCCTAGTTAGCAAGGGGGTAAAATGGAGCCGGTTGATTTTCAGAGGGTAAGGCTCGGGATTCATATCCTACATCTTTCATTTGGCCTATTCAGTGATGTGAAACTTTTAGAATTCAATTTGGAGAAGTTTATGAGGTACCCAGTTTGAGGGGTTAGCTGAAAGTGCATTTTAGGCACAAATGCAGTTTTTATTGAGTAGCCTACTTTGAGCGATTACATCTTTTTCCTTGTTGATCATCATGGATAAATTCAAAGTGGATTCAATTCTATGCATAAATGTGAGTCAGTTTGCAAAATTTCAAGTCCTAACAAATCCATTTGCTCAGTTTTCAAAGCCAAATCCGTTTGCAGTTTGTGTGGTTTGGCAAGTCCCTGTTTCGACAGCTAGTCGGAGCCCTGTTTCGCACAAGCGTAAAAGTTGCCTCAGTAAGCATCATGCCATAATGTTTGTTCCGAGCTAATGCTGGTATAAATTATGAGCTACGTTTCAAATTTCAAGCCTCTACCAATCTGTTTGATCGGTTTTTAAAGGAGCTCATTTTGCCATCAAATGCAGTTATCCGTACCTCCAGTGTTGTATCAGTTAATGTAGCCATTTTTGTGTGCATGCCGTTTGCATCCTGTCAGTCTGGTGATCGAACTAAGAATTCAAAGATTTAATATGTACTTTAAGGTACCTATGTTCCGAATTTGAGAACCTACAGAGGTTGTTTGATATTTTTGAGAAAGGCGTCATGTGTTGCTAGGACATTGACTTCATCAGGTCCGCAGTGTCGACAAAGCCAGTTGGGCATTTTCGGAAATTAATATCTCTTCGCTTGGGACTCATCTTGAGAAACAATTTGGTAGAAGTCATCCTTGTATATCAGAGTACACGCCTGTCAGATGGCGAGCTCCAGAAAGGTGTTTTGATAGGTTTGAAAATTACGTCTTCGCGATTAAATGTGAAAATGTGGCGTAATCGCCTGGAGGTTGCAAAATTCAGTTGGATGATCCAAAAATGACGTCGATCATTCCCAGAGGTATGTTTGAGGTCCGTGAAGATATTTCAGAGGCCAGTAGCTTGAAAACGAATTTTTTTTTAGTCGGACCCACTTTGGGGCCGGACCTGGCTCATGCCTGTGCTTTAATTTTAATGGTGAAATGTTCTTTTTTCCTGGAAATATATGTGTATCCATATTGGCTCGATTTCAATTCACCAGTTGGACAGTGAGAGAGCAGAGAGACTCCAACACCAAATGCACATTTGAATATGGCAAATTAGAGGGTTTTAATATCAAGGATGCTGCTGGAGGCTCATTCAAGATGAGCAATCAGATATTTTATCATAATTTTGAATGAGAGCAATTTGGGGATCCACTGTTTTGGGTTAGAAAGGGAATATATGCAAACAAATGATAGTAGCAGGAGTGACCCCTTTCTCCATGTGGAAAAATGGTTAAATGAATTAAAATAAAACCCAAGCCAAAGCAATTAGCAGGCTTAAGGCCCAGCCAACACCCTTCTCCTCTCACATGAAGTTTGGTGGGTGTTTAAAATACCAACAATTAATGAACCCCCTCTCACGTGGTTGAGCGGAGTGTAGCATAGAGACATTAGCAAATGGAATTGGTGTAATTCCCCCTCACTCCAAGTGATGTTTAACCAACAGCCTCTTTGAATTTAAAACTCATAAATTTCCAAGCAAATGCCCAGCCAATTCTCCTTCACGTGGCTGTGGCTGAGCAAAGACATTGAAGTTTGGGCAAATGCAGTAGTAGGAGAGGCATGGGCAATGGTTATTAATTTCAACTGCAGTAAGTGTAATGACAACCAAAGCATGCTCAAGTGGCTGTTTGGAGGCCATGTTGAAATGCAAGCAAGTGCAATTGGCTGGTACAAAGCCATAACCCTCCCTTTCTATAGTGGATGGTAGATGATAGATGGTGTTGAACAGTAGCAGAAGATTGGTAAGGTAAGTGAATGCCAATCAAATCCCAAATCTTCACATGGCAGTTTGGAAAGGCTGCAGAAGTTTAAAACTAAAATTCATGGCAAGTTTAATGCTGATGTTCCTCTTCTCCACTTTGGCATGGATTTGCTGCAAATATGGAGAAGGAAAAGAATTTCAAACAATAAAAATAGCTTCCAGTTTACCTCTTGCGTGATTTTTGGAAGGAGAGGTTTTCATTTTTAAAAAACAAATGCAATTGTAGACTTGAAGTGGAGTGTGAGTTTGTTAGAAGGCTTTTAGAATTTTAATAAATACCAATTTAACCCCTGCGTGGTTTGTTGGAGAGGAAGGGGCAAGGAAAAAGCACAAAGCTTTCAATCAACTCAGAAAAAACCATTAAAGTCGTAGGGAAAACATTCAAAATGCATTCCCGGGCATATTACATTATCCCACATTCACTGGGAAATGGTTCATTTTGATATTTAAATGCACAATCACACTCATCTAATATATCTAAGCCATAAAGGCTTTTGACGAAGGTGCCTATGGGTGCCTAAGGTGGGCCCACACGTGAGCACGGATCCTGAGGTGATGGAGATGGTGACTAGGCAGCAACCAGGTGGACCCCATGCAAGCATGCTTCTCGAGGCAGACAGGCAAAATTTTGCAGAGAAAGGCCGGGTTAACAAGTGAGCAAGTTTGAGATGGATCAATGGTGCGTGCAGTTTCGCAAAGGCAAGATGCACGCCCGTTAGAGCCTACAAAATGGCAAAAATGCAGCAGGTTAACCAGTAAGCATGTTAGATCAAGATTGACGGCCTGCGCGATTTCGCGACCCAAAGATGCATGCTCGTTAAACCCCGCGAAATGGTGAAGTCCAGGTGGCGTATAGGTGGTGGGTATAGTCAGATGTCCAGCAGGCGGGCTCGGTGAGGTGGTGTAGAGGTGGCGCCTGGGTGGTGATGATGTGGTGCTGAGGTGGTGTACACATGGCGGCCAAGTGGCAATGAGAAATCAGATGACATGGCGGTGATGAAGTGTCATCCCAGGTGGCGTCCGGTCAACTCTATCGACCAATCGGAGGCCGCCATGTGGCAAGGTGTCAGAGCACATTCAGAGCAAAAAATCAAAATTAAAATTGTAAATGATATAGTTTAAACTATAGAGAAATTCAAAAAATTTAAATGATGGGTCCATGTTGAGGATTAATTCGCCCAGGGTCTCAATTTTGGCCAAAATATAAAGTGTTATATGTTTTCAGAAAGCTCTCGAAATGAGGAATCTGATTATGGAGTTGATTTTTACAAAGATTAGATATTGTGGAAGCAGTTTGGTTGAGAATGAAATTCAGTTAGAGGGGAGACACTTGGCAATTTTCAGTTGTAGATTTGATTCTCTTCCCTCTCCTTCTTATTCCCCATTCTTCTCAATTGTAGGGGTTCCAACTTTTGAGAGATTTTCTCCAAGGGAGAAATCCGAAATTGCAGGTTCTAGTGATGGCATCCTTTTATCAATGCAAATAACAGTGTGTTTTTCTATGTTTTCAGTGTTGTCTTTACTGTAGGTTTAGTTTCAGTTTGCAGGTTCGCACATATGCAAGGCATGTGTGAGTTTCCATGAAATTGTCTCCAAAATGTACTCAGATTCATATAATTTCATATTATCAAGGTTAATTTGAGTTGTCTCTTTTAGATTCCTCTAAGAGTGTAATGTTGTCTTTTGGGTATTCTTCAAGGAAGGATTTAAATCCTAAAACCCAACATTAATGATTTTGAATGCATACTGGATATATACATATAAGTATGGTTTTGTGACAGAGTAGAGGATTGTATTAATGTAAGGCATTGATACATGAAAATTTAATGTTGAAAAGAACTTGCATCTGAGATTTCTCATCCAGTTTTATGCATGACTCTGTGGCCTGGATAAGGCATTGGTCTCTTGTAATATTGAAAGGTTGTCAAAACACCATTTAAAAAACAAAAATTAGAATATCTTTTTATATTTTATGTTATGTGGAAGTGTCCCTCCATCTCATGATTCAAAAATGTTGAGTTGCAAGTGTGGATCTAGCCCATCTGTAGTTACCTCTTAGTTTTTGAACCTTTTGAGATCCATTTGCTTTTGATTGATGCAGTCTTGTGTGTAATAGGTCTGATTAAATGCATCAAAGGTATACCCGCCTAGGTTTTGTGGAGCCTGAAGAGTAGAAGGATTCATATCCTTGTCATGTTGTCCAAGCCCTGAGGTGTTTCATTGATTGAGATTGGCTATCTCATAGATAGATTTGCAGGTATACTTGGGTTATCACTTTTGGTGAACAACACATCCCGAGTCAATGATCCATTCATCCTTTGCTTCAACTTTAGCTGCAAGGGCTTGTTCTACCGGTTGAGCAGTAGGTGCCGGTTGATCTTCTGTTATAGCAACAAAAACCCATCCATTGTCTGCTAGATCCTCATCAGAATCATTAGTCACACCTTCATCAGCAATGTAACAAGATTTGTCTTTGTTCTTCTTAAATCTGTATCTCTGATATTCAGGATTAGGCTTGTATGTTCTTCTAGCTTCTTCTCTTAGTCTAGCATGTCTATCAGGGCATCTTGAAGCCATATGACCAATTTTATTGCAGTTGAAACATTTAAAGGGTGCTTTACCTTCATACTTACTTCCAACTGGACCTTTTGGCATTTTCCTTGCAAATAGTGCTTCAAGTTCTTCAAGCTCTTCAAGCTCTTCATTCTCCTTCCTAGTTTCTTCAAGTTCTCTTGCATAAAAGGCTTTCTAGTCTAATTTGTCAAATGATGGAGTAGATGATGTTGATGCTTTAAAGGCTAAATCTGTCTTTATAGTAGCAACATGACCAAATTCCTCAATTTCAAAGGCTGAAAGTTTTCCAATCAATGTATCCCTAGTTACTGATCTATTAGGCATTGTTCTCAACTCATTTATAGTAGTAACCTTCATTTTATATGCCGGTGGGGATCCTCTTAATATTTTTGAAATAATTTCATCCTCACTCAGGGATCCTCCACAACATTTAATACCCAAAACAATTTCATTTACTCTTTCCATAAAAGCAGAAATTCTTTCATCTTCTTCCATTTTTCAGATGTTCATACCTAACTCGGAAGCTTTCAAGTTTTGTAATCTTGACTATGGAATCTCCTTAATTTAGTGTTTCCAAATGATCCCAAATAGCTTTAGTAGTAGACCTATCTAATAATCCCATGATTTTTTGATCTGATAATGCACTCAAAAGTGCTTCTCTTGCTTTGCAATCATTCTCCTCATCTTTAGCTAAGGTAGTTGGAGCAGTCTGACCAGCTACAACAACAATATAACCATTATTTGTAACTTCCCAGATGTCTTTACCAATGCAATTCAGATGTGTCTCCATCCTGATCTTCCATATCCCATAGTTGGTTCCATCAAGTTTAGGACTATCCTTCCTGAAATAATTAGTAGACATTGGATCTCCTCAAGTTGTTAAACCTTTGCAAAAGAGGACTAGGCTCTGATACCAATTGTTAGATCCCGGAGACAACTGAGAGGGGTGGGGGGTTGAATCAGTTGTCTAATAAATTCAAACCAAAAATCATTTGACCAACTTAATGCTTAATACTAGTAAACCAGTTAAGTATGCCGGTAGATAGTGTTAACAGTAAATTGCTATACTAGTAGAGATTAATGCATGAAACCTAAACATAAAGTCATCCACAACACATAACACCAATATTTGTATGGGGAAAAACCATGGTGGGAAACCGTACCCACAATCAGATGATACTACTGTAGATAGTAAGTGTACATAAATGGGGTCTGCACATGTAGAAAGGCCAATAGCCTAGAGCTCACTGCTCAATCACAAAATGGGAGTCACACTGACTACAGTTGGATGGTTAAATCCAATAAGAATATACTGTACAAAATATCATCTTCATATGCTAGATTCAGTACCGGTGTAATGCTGATATGCTTCTACAAAAACCTAGCTTCACCTTCAAATAATGTCTTCATGTATACCTCTACTTAATCTCGCATATACCTTCTCACAATTCTTCTTCGCATTTCACATTCGATCTTACAAATAAGATCTTACATTTATACCATACCCTAAGACCAATTTTAGTAGGTTGGCTCTACAAGATATTACAATAAAAACATTTTACAAATAATATAATATCTGATGCAATAACCAATTGAACATGTTGTCTTAATGCATTTACAACAATAATAAATCATCTCTATAGCGTGCCATGCTGATTTGAAAAAGATAAGCCTACCGGTGTAACCTTAGATAACCTTGGACCTATTTGCCGGTAAAAGTAAATATGCCAATATGAATATACCAATGATTAATTCTTCAAAACAAAGTGTCCACACGATGTCTTTGACATTACCAAGTGCCTTCCATATCATTCCAAGTGCCGGTGAATATTATATCCTGCTGGTGAACCATATACCAGTAACTTTGCAATAGTTACTTGCTTGCCTGTGAATGTTGCTGGATCTCCAAAGTGCTAGTGTTTCAGTAGGTGTTGACATCAATGACAAAACCATACCAAAATACCAATAGAGTTAGTCTACTTGGGGTTTGTGGTGTCTAAGGGAACCTTGAAGATGGATCCAAGCAAAGTGGAGGCAATCTTGAATTGGCCTACCCCTAAAACAGGGACTGAAGTTAGGAGTTTCCATGGTTTAGCTCAATTCTATAGAAAGTTTGTGAGGAACTTCAGTGGCATATGTGCACCAGTACTTGACACCATAAAAGGAGGCCTAAAAACTAAGTTCAAATGGACTGAACAAGCTGATGAAGCATTCCAATTATTGAAGCAAGAAATAGCCACAAAACCCATCCCACTCTTACCTACTTTTGACAAGGTATTCACATTGGAGCGTGATGCAACTGGAATTGCAGTAGGGGGTGTATTGAGCCAAGAGGGAAGGCCTGTGGCATTTTTCAGTGAGAAGCTTAATGAGGTAAAGAAGAGGTATTCAACATATGATCTAGAGTTGTATGCACTAGTTCAGTCTCTCAAGAAGTGGAGGCATTACCTACTCCCAAAAGAATTTGTGGTGTTCACAAATAACTAGGATTTGAGTTACATTAAAACTCAAGAGAAGCTTAGCAACAGACATTTGAAGTGGATGGAGTACCTCCAATCCTTTACCTTTACCATCAAGCATAAAAAGGGGCAGCTCAACAAGGTGGTAGATGCTTTAAGCCGGAATTTATTGACTATCCAAGAATTATTATTGCAGAGCATAGGGATAGAAGGTTTCAAGGATCTCTATGAAGAAGATGAAGACTTCTCATTAGCCTACAAGGTCTGCAAGGAGTTTGAGAATCATTTTCATGGTGAGTATGAAAATTACACTCTTCAAAATGGTCTATTGTTCAAAGACAATTAGTTATGTGTGCCTAGAGGATCCATGAGAGAAAATCTCATCCAAGAGAAACACAATGGAAGCCTAAGTGGACACTTTGGAATCAATAAAACTTTGGATCTAGTATAGAGATACTACTATTGGCCTAGGTTGCCAAGGGATGTGAGAAGGTATGTGGAGCAATGTGGTGTCTGCCAAAGGGCAAAAGGAGGATCAAGCAATGTAGGCCTCTATCAGCCATTACTGGTCCCAAATAGGCCTTGGGAGTGTGTGAGCATGGACTTTGTGGTAGGACTCCCCAAGACAAAGACAAGTATGGATAGCATCTATGTGGTGGTAGACAAGTTTACTAAGATGAGCCACTTCATTCCATGTAGAACTACTCATGATGCTAGTTATATTGCACATCTCTTCTTTAAGGAGATTGTAAGGATTCATGGACTCCCATTAAGTATTATTTCAGATAGGGATAGAAAGTTCATGGGCCATTTTTGGCAAACCTTATGGAGAAGACTAGGAACTAATCTATCATTCAGCTCAGCTTAACATCCACAAACTGATGGTCAAACTAAAGTCATTAACAGGGTGTTAGGCAACTTGTTGAGGTGTCTAACCAAGGAGTATGGGCAGACATGGGATCTAGTTATTCCACAAGCTAAGTATGCCTACAATGATAGTGTAAATAGGACCACTGGAAGGAGTCCTTTTGAGGTTATCTCTGTTAGACACCCTAGAGGGGTGTGTGAACTAAGAGAACTTGGTTCAATGGAGATGAAGAGTGGGAAAGTAGAGGACTTCACTCAAACCATTAAGGAAGTCCAAGAACAGGTCAAGAGAGACATCCTAGATTCTACTCAAAAACTGAAAGCTAAAGTGGATGAGAAAAGGAGAGAGGTTCAATTCAAAGTGGGTGACTATGTGATGGTCCATTTAAGTAAAGCTAGAATGGAAAGCGGCAAGTCTACTAAGTTGCAAATGAAGAGGGTAGGACCTTGTAGAATTTTGTCCAAGTATGGTGAGAATGCCTACAAGGTGGATCTTCCTTCAGCTTTGGCTATATCACCAGTCTTCAATGTTGCTGATTTGATATTGTACAAAGGCTAAATAGCAAGGCAGACTGAGAATCAAGCCAAGGTGCTGCAGGATTTGGATGTGAATGCCTTGTCTCAAGTGAAGCAACCCATACCAGAGAAGATCTTGGAGTCAAGGGTGAAGAAGTCTACTAGACACTAGGTCTACATGGAACACTTGGTGAAGTGGGCAGGTCAACCTGAGTCTGAAGCCACTTGGGTTGAAGAGGGCAGGTTCAAGAATCTTGGTATTGATCCATCTCTCATCTCTCCCCTAGTTCCTTAATTTTGTGCAGAGGGGGAGTATGGTGTAGGGGCACCCTTCTAAGGGCTCCCACCATTTGATTTTGTGGTGATTTTGCTTCTTTATGAAGCCATGTAAATGTAATAAGAGCCAGGAGCTCAATGGTTTTGTTTAGGTCCTAGGTTCACAAGTCTAGGTTGATTTTTCTCTTGGATTTGAGGGTATGTGAGCTATTGATGAGTTTGGGGTCCTTTTGGAATGGTTGTGTCCATAGGATAGCCTAAATAAGGCCTAAAAGCCAAGAAAAACAACATTGCAAGAGTTTCTCAAAAGTTGCAAAAAGTTGCATGACAACTTTTCAAAGTTGTCATGCAACTTTTCCACCAAATTGGTCATAACCTTAGCTTGGCATTGGGAACCCTAACCTTGGCACAAAAAGCAAGGCAAAGACATTATAAATTGTTGTAAACCCTAAAATGATGGGTTGGATGTCAGATTGTAAGGCCAAAGGAAAAAGACCTTGATTGTGACTGTGTTTTTGTTGCCAGTCGGCACAAATGGAGCATTAAAAGATTGATAATGGATTGTTCTGCAAACTAAACTATGTTAAGAGTCTTGTATAGTGTTTATAATTTCATTTTGAGAAATTAGATTAGGTTTATTGTGCAAGTTTTGTGTGCTTTGTAAAATATTTTGTGAATTACTCCTTCATTGTCCAATTTTGGACTGTTTTGTGGAAATGGGCTGATAACTCCTATCCCCATTGTGGAAACACAATGAAAGCATGGGGTATAGGAGTAAAAACCTTGTACAATGTCTCAGAGGAAACAGGGCCCTAGAAAATGCAGGCAACCCCTTCAAAGACCCACTCCTAGGTGAGACTGGTCTATGCCCGGCTAGGAAGGGTCAAGGTTGCAGAGGTCCATGAGAGCAAGGAAGGACAAGGGAGGAGGCACCATTTGGAGGAGTTGAAGAGGGGTGTGTGGAGCATCATTGGTGAGAAGGAGGATCTTCCACCAATCTAGACAAGGTGGTGAAGACAACAAACCATCTTTGTGTCCCAAGCAGGCCTAAAAACCCTTAAAAACCCTCAAAACCCCTTAAATTCACCTAGGGTAGTGTACGTACACTTGGGGTCCCAAAACCAAAAAAATACTTGACCCTTTGATAAATGAATAGCAGTCCCTTTCGGAAGTTTTACAAGTTTTGGCATTGTTTGCAAGAGGAAGCCCTAAAAGTTCGGAATGGAGGCCTAATAGGGGTTCATTCCTTGTAGCCCTATTTTGTAGGGAAAAAGCAAAATTGTGAAATCGCTAACAAGAAGGAATGCCAAAACCTCCTAGGGGCATATGAGTGGTTGCAAAAACATGTCAAAGACCTGTCCTATCCTTGCTAGGACCTGAGAAGGTGTAGGAAGAGTTAAACCCTTATTAGCCTATGTAAGGGTTTTGAAGCTTGTGAGTAGGTAAGAGCTTAGGAGAAGGATCACATGTTGTTGGTGGGTGGACTGGGCCAGGTCAGGAGATCCCACAAGAAAGGGAAGACCTGGAGACCCTAGGGTGTGGTTGGAACACCTGGTGATCCAAGGAGAGGATCCAAGAGCATAGAATAGGCTAGTCTATCCCAAGCCCATTCCCATCACTTTTGATGGTAGTGGCACATCCGGTGGCACTGACATGTCCTCCTTGACTCCACACATTTGTGTGCCTCATAGTTGTGTCATGTGTGGGCACCTATGCTTGGGTCTATTTGGACAACCTGTTGATCCTCCTGTCCACACTATAGATTATGAGGTGCATGAGATACACGATGCACTAGATGTTATGACAAGGACTGGAGGATACTCTGGAGAGTCCTCTCATGCTAGAGGCAAGGAGGCACCTTCATCATACATTGATGATGTAGTGGTAAGATTTGTATTTTCACAGTACATTCTATATTTTAAATAAATATTTATAATCTAAATAATATTAAGTACTAATTTTTATTTACATGGTCTATTTAATAGTTGATAGAGGAGGAGTTGACACAGATCCAGGATGGCACCTTGGCAGCCATTTCATTTGGCCTTGATATCTTTACGATATTATTGCACCTATTCGTTTGTATTTTATTGGACATACATGCTCATCATTTATATTGGTATTAATTAGATTATGTAGAAACTTGCATGTATATCTTATTTTACTCTTGTAGGGAACAAGTAGCACGAGTACATGGCTGTGTGATTCAAGATCTTGTAGTGTAGTTGGAGACAAGGGAAAGGTATTTGAATGCAAATACGATTGAATGAATAGTTTAAATAACTTATAATGATTATACATGTCTAGACATAGATTGATAGTTTCACATACTTGTTGTGTATATGTATAGAAAATTCTTGGCTTCACATCCTTGTTGACTACACCCACTATACCTGAAGATGAAGAAGAAGAAGAAGAAGAGATGCCTCGAGTACATGCATGCTTATTTTATTTTGTGTTTAATAGATAGAATTTGTTAATATCAGTAACAATTATATGCTAACTTGTATCAATGTCATGTTTGTGAACATATGTAGGCTTTGTATGAAAAAATTGAAAACATACCTCCTCTACCGAAGACATACATCAAGAGTCCTCCAAAGCCAAAGAGAAAATGAGGAGATGAGGTAAACAAGAATAGTTCTATTATAGTTCATTTTTATGTTAACTTTTTGAATGTGGGTTATATAACATAACTAATCTTAATCGCGGTTTGTTTTTTCAGAGCAGAGTAGTGTGGCGAAGAGAATCGATTTTGATGATCCATCAATAGCTTAGGATGTTATAGATAGTTTTGGGATGCTTACATCATGTTTGCATGGTGTGTTATCATGGAAAACTTTAATCTTCAATCCAATAATTAAGAATGGTTAATAATTGTTATTTAATGAACAATACAATTTATTTCATTTCATTGTAAGTGTTGTTTCTATAATATTCATATTATATATAATTTATTTCATCTAAATTGTAAGTGTTAAATTTGGTTGCCTTTGGCAACTTCACCAAATTTAATGACCTCCTTGCTCATCGGGCCTCCATGAAGTCAAATTTGGAAGACAAGTGTTTTGATGGATTCTCAATGCAAATAAGGTGAAATATAATCATTTTTTATGTAATAAGGTCATCTAGACAAATATTTGTTATGTCTAGTCATAGGTTACTCATATGGGCAAAATTGCTCAAGATTGTTCTGCTCGATGTTATCTCATTCTGCTCGTCGTGATCTCATTTTGCTCATCGTGATCACAAACCATCGGTTCTAAAATTTCTAGTTAGTCATTCTTACCCTATGAATGCTCCTATTTTGCCCCCCCCACTTAGTCGAACACTCGGGGTCATACCCTACCGGCGTTGTCCCTTGAGCACCCTAAGTGCTAAAAATTGTCAAACTTTGACAAGCCCTAACTCGAAATACATGGCACCTGTGAATGATCTATTTGAACCTATGGGGCCATGAGAGGGGTACCCACAAAATTCTATCTCTATTTATCAATATTGCCTATGGTTTTATTAGGGCAACATTTTTTTAGTTGGTGAAAAAATTGTCACTCATTCAATCAAATGTTGTTACGTGGCCAATTTCTTGTTCTGCTTGTCATGATCACAAACCGTCGATTTTGACATGTCCAGCTAGGCATTATTACCCTATACATTCTCCTATTCCCCCCCCCCCCCCCCCAACTTGGTCAAACGCTTGGGGTCATACCCTACTGACGTCATCCCTTGAGCACCCTAAGTGCTAAAAATTGTCAAACTTTGACATGCCCTAACTCGGAATCCATGGCACCTAAAAATGATTTGTTTGAACCTAAGAGGCCAAGAGAGGGGTACCTACAAAATCCTATCTCGATTTTTCAATATTCCCTACGGTTTTATTAGGGCAATAGTTTTTCAGTTGGCGAAAAAATCGTTAGTCTCATTCAATCAAATGTTGTCGTGTGGCCAATTTCTCATTCTGCTTGTCATGATCATGAACCATCGGTTCTGACATGTCCAGTTAGGCATTATTACCCTATGCATGCTCCTATTCCCCCCCCGCACTCAGTCGAATGCTTGGGGTCACACCCTACCAGCATCGTCCCTTGAGCACCCTAAGTGCTAAAAATTATCAAACTTTGACAGGCCCTAACTCGGAATCCGTGGCACCTGCGAACAATCCGTTTGAACCTATAAGGCCATGAGAGGTGTCCCTACAAAATTCTATCTCTTTTTTTCAATATTCCCTACGGTTTTATTAGGGCATCATTTTTTCAGTTGGCAAAAAAATCATCAGTCTCATTCAATCAAATGTTGTCAAATGGCCAATTTCTCATTCTACTCATCGTGATCACGAACCGTCAGTTCTGACATGTATAATTAGGCATTATTACCCTATGCATGCTCCTATTCCCCCCCCCCCCCCCCTCGGTTGAATGCTCGGGGTCATACCCTACCGACATCATCCCTTGAGCACCTTAAGTGCTAAAAATTATCAAAATTTGACGGGCCCTAACTCAGAATCCGTGGCACCTGCAAATGATCCATTTGAACCTATTGGGCCATGATAGGGGTCGCTACAAAATCCTATCTTGGTTTTTCAAGTTTCCCTATGGTTTTATTAGGGCAACATTTTTTTAGCTAGCGAAAAATCCGTCAGTCTCATTCAATGAAAAAATATAGATAAACAAGCATTACACTGTAGACACATAATGATCATCAATATTTCCATGTATTGTATACACATAATTACCATTACACTTGCATGTGACATCCATGAACAAATATGCAAACATAATTTTTCATCGTTATCAATACAACTACACCAATGTACTCATGTATAGATACATTGTATATCATCAATATAACTAAACCAGTTTGCTCATGGACATCGTATATCATCATAACAAAGTTACATCAATTCACATCCATATACAAAGACAACATCCCACTTCATCTAAATTAGACATCCTCATGTCCTAAGAGAAAAGCTTATGTAGAACAATGCCTACATATAAATGAAGACCAAAATATGCAACCTTTTTATGTAGAATGAATCTGCTACAAGAAATAAATTATAACACAATACAAATTATTTTGTGAAATTATAAATAGATCATTTGAAACATTTTTAAGATGTACAAGATTGTATAATTACAAAACTTATCAGTTTCTCTGCAAAGTCTACAAGCATAACTTTGAAGAAAGATGCATGTTGATTAAAGCCCTTCTCATTGCATTTCTCTACATGGTTGAAGATGATGGTAGATATTGTCATTTCTAAATGGCAATACATTCACTTGACATAGTGTGTGAAAGTTTACAAAATTTAATCACATTGACAAAGTGAGGGACTTAGTGTTTATGCACAAAATTTAATCTCATTAATGCACAAAGGAATATGTACCATCACCAAGAGTAAACTAGTCAACGACGAATGATCTAGCATGAACCTGTATTTTTAAGAATTGTTAGTCTACACATAAAATGCATGCATGAACATAAAGGATTTATGATAATCACTTCAACTGAAATGCATGATAATAAATGAAAAGGTGGCATTATATACCATAAAAATACATCCCTTCGAATTATATCAAGAGAACTCACCTTGTTGACACAAAAATCATAATGCAATAGTGTTGTATATCATCAAAAAGACCTGCATGAGCATAAAGGTTTTGTGATAATTATATCATTATAAATTGTCAAATAGTGTTGTCTAATAACAAAAAATGTAAAGCTCATCAAATGCATGATAATAAATCATGTTTCTAAAATACATCCTTTCAAATTATATCGAGTGTACCCACTATGTGCATGCAAAAATTGTGTTGCCAAAAAAAAAGTTCATCAATAGACCTGCATTTTGAACACATCCTTAATATACATGTAACAATCTTGAACATTAAGGTTTTATGATCATTGTTTGAAATGAACTGTATGATAAAAAAATAAGGCACCATTAAAGACCTACTACTCAAGTATGCCTGAAGGGGAATTTCTTTGCTTAAGAGTATCCAGTATTGCCTCATGATCAATAGTAGTCACTGTCCATAGGTCTTTGGTCTTTGGTTTTGCTTGATGCTTCAACAAATTGACATTTGTATCTATAATAAGGTGTGAATATATGAGAATGGTTTTGTGTGTCTCATAGTCTTCAAATGCAGGTATGCCATTCTTTCTAATCATGCATGTTCGCAACCAAGTTCCCACAACAACAACTAAACCTGTGGGATATGTGAACCCATCATCATCTGTCACTGGTTGTGTTAGATTATATTTTCCCTATACACATTGTGCCAACCAATATTCTGATCTCTCTTCATTCTCTTGTGGTGCAACAACAGCAAAACATGTCCTGGCTATACAAGATCTGATAGAGGGTCATACTCAAGTGAACTTTCCATGTCATTGTTTGACAAGGATATTGTTTGAGATAAAGGAGTTAGATATTGTGGAACCCACGTATCAACCCACTTACTTGACTCACATTGATCCCAATCACACCAAACACAACTCTGATAAAAACAAGCCAATGCTCATGTCTAAATGGTCCATGTACTTGCATCTAAGCTGAGAAATGAATGTATCTTTGAAGAATCTTTAATTGTTTGACAATCCAATCTATATCCCATTGTGCCCTCCTCAACCAACCAAAATAATCTAGTCACTACTGAATCAAGAGTACCTCCATGTGAGAATGCTGAACTACACCAATCAACAATAGAACATGCATCAGATAAATTTACACCTAAAATCCTCAATTCGTCCTTAACTAGAGCTCTCTTCAAACATGCACCTGCTCCATCATGCTCCCCCTTCTCATACCCTGCCTAAAAAAAACACCAAATATGAGGTATACACCTCTCTACATGTATTCTACTCAACCAATAAAATATATGAGCATTCTTGAATTGACCCGTATAGTTACTTGACCATATGATATGCCAATCAATTGCAATACTCTCATACAATAACTCAAAAAAATTCTTGAAAGAATGTTGCACATACTCGGAGGAGTGTGACCTATCATCACTCATATAAAAATGATACTCCTTGATTATCTTCATGTCCTCTTCTGTACTATCAGGATCATGTCTATATGTAATGTGAACAAAAATACCAATCTGGATTGAATTGTAGTACTGATACTGTACCTCATTTCGAGGTTGCAATGTATATTTCTCTACAAAATCAACCACCAATACAATAGTGCCAATTAGGAAAGAGTTCTTACACATCCTGAACTATTGATCTAACCACTGAAACCTATGGGTGTGCCTTGCATACTTGTAGAAAATATTTTCCTTAAAATCCAAAATAAAATCAGCAACACTCACTTCTCTTGAGACTAATTCACATCTAGAACCTTCACCTCCACTCTTCAAAGAATATTTCACTATCTCATATCTTTTTTTATCAACATAATTCTTTCCAAACTCTTTTTCTCTTCTCTCATGAAAACATGAAACAAACTTTGACTACTCACCACATTGTGAGCACTTCTCATTCAAACATTCATTTCTATAAAAATAGTAGTCATCATCTCTAGGGCATAAAAATAGATCTTGCAAGTCTCTTGATGATCTTAGAAATAACATTGCACCACACTCCTGCAACATCTCATTAGTATGCATCATAGAACAAATATGGCATAAAAGTTCATGGTACATTGAAAACTCCACATGGTACTTGCAACAACAAGTATTACGAATCTTAAGAGGTACACAATAAAATGGCTTCAAAGATTCAAAGGCCCTTTGTGATATTTGCAAAATTGGATGTAATTCACAAATATTTTTGTACAACATTGTTTGGCTTGATTCCAAGAAATGTTTGGGGTGTGGTGTACGGTCTCGGTTGCTGATTCTTAATTTCAAAATGTCCTTTATATTGGGTGATACTCTAGAATTAAGAGTGCCAAAATTGTTGAATCTCCTCCTTCACATTGTTAGTAAACTTTCTATCAACATGTGGAAGCCTCCCACCAAAAGCCCATGTATCATGTTGAAGTGGATCATCAAGTCTTTGTCTTTGTGCATGTGCTCTATCCAAAGTTTTACGGCTTATGCTCAAATCAACACAAGTTTGTCTCATTTGACAAGCCTTCCTCAATTGATGGCTTACTAAGGAGGTTGTAATCACTCTTTGAGTGGCTCTCTTATCTCTTTCCTTGGTATTGTTTCCAATAGAATTGAGAGCATCAAATGGATTTTTGGCAATAATATAATTTCTCTCCATTTTCTTGTTCATACGAATCTTCAATTTGTTTAGTAATGGTCTCATCTTTATCATCTTTAGCAATTGAACAAAAACTTGG
Source organism: Cryptomeria japonica (assembly GCF_030272615.1). Classification (NCBI taxonomy): domain Eukaryota; kingdom Viridiplantae; phylum Streptophyta; class Pinopsida; order Cupressales; family Cupressaceae; genus Cryptomeria; species Cryptomeria japonica. The sequence goes on along the minus strand of NC_081414.1, from coordinate 826,450,615 downwards.
CATTTCTCGATCAATGTCTTATTGCTAAAATTTTGGTCGAGAAGTTGTGTAGCCTACAATCGAATGGTTCTTGTTGACCTCTTGCCTTCAAGATTCACAATAATGTTCTCATCAATTTCAAGTAACCATTTTGGGGTTCTTGAAGGTCTTGGATATGGAATTTTTCTTTCATCCATAAGAGGGTCTTCATTTCTGAAGTGATTAGGTGTTACATATTGTTCACTTGGTTGAGCAATTCCACCTTCAATATCAAAGTTTTCCACATTTTCACCTCCAATGCTAAAATTTTCCACATGTTCATCTCCTATGTCAAAAGTTTATACATTTTCACCTCCAATGTAAAAAAAAATTATATTTATACCAAAATTATGGACACCTTCATTGTCAACTCCCAAATTCTCACTTTTCATTCTCACATCATGTTGAGCATTTTCATTATCGCTTTCAACATTTTAAACATTTTAAACATGTTCAACATTTTCACTTTCAAATCTACATTTTCATTTTCAATAACTGGTTCAACATTTTCAAATTCAATTTCCTCTTCACTTGAAGTAACATTAGCAATATTTAACATACCTTGTCTTCTCCTCATATGACCTTCTCTATCTCTTTCTCTATACACTTCAATTTGGTCATTTGAAAGATTTCTTTTGCATTTCGACTTCTGACGACTAATACTCCCCATTTACCTCCACAAAGATGCTCCTAAATGATTGACAATGTATGATTTGACTTTAAGAATCTCTCAAAAGCATAAATTTGTATCAACCTATCTGAAAACTCGTGATTGTCGATAGAAACTAGAATGTGAAGAATGTGGACCGTTGGAATCCACAAAATGGCCCACAAGGCTCTTTTTTATTTACCAAAATAGGGATGATATCGGATATCCAATTTTAATGCATAAATTTGGGGTCCCAAAAATAATTCACGTTGCCGCCTTTTTTTTACTATTGCCACATTAATGGTAGTGGTAGAAATCAGATATCTGATTTCGGTACTCATATTTTAGAGAGGGAAAGATTAGGGGAGGAGGAGAGAGAGAGATTAGGAGAGAGGGGAAGGGGGTAGGGAGAGAGAGAGATTAGGGGACAAAGAGAGAGAGATTGGGGAGGAGAGAGAGAGAGAGAGAGAGAGAGAGAGAGAGAGAGAGAGAGAGATTAGGGGAGAGGGGGAGATAGAGAGATCAGGGAAGAGAGGGGGAGGGGGAGAGAGATTAGAGGAGAGGGAGAGAGAGATTAGGGGAAAGAGGGAGAGAGAGAGAGAGAAACATTAGGGGAGAGAGAGAGAGAGAGAGAGAGAGAGAGAGATTAGGGTAGAGAGAGAGAGAGTGAGAGAGAGAGAGTAGGCAGAGGGAGAGAGAGATTAGGGGAGAGGGGTCATATGACCTCTTAGGACCCATAACCACCCAATATGGTATCATAAAGGGTCATATTGTGTCCCAAGGGGTCATATGGTGTCTTAAAGGGGTCATATAACACAATATGACCCATAACAACACAATTTAGTGTCATATGGGGTCATATAGTGTCCTAAGGGGTTGTAGGACACAATATGACCCCTTAGGACACCATAGGACCCATAATAACCCAATATGGTGTCATAAGGGGTCATATTATGTCCTACGACCCCTTAGGATACCATACGACCCCTAACGACACCATATGATGTCATAAGGGGTCATATGACCCATAACGAAATCATATAGAGTCGTAAAGGGTCATATTATGTCCTAAGGGGTCATATGGTGTCTTAAAGGGGTCATACGACATAAATATGACCCCTTAGGACATAATATGACCCATAACGACACAATTTGGTATCGTAAGGGGTCATATAGTTTTCTAAGGGGTCGTAGGACATAATATGACCCCTTAGCACACCATAGGACCCATAACAACCCAATATGGTATCATAAGGGGTCATATGGTGTCCTAAGGGGTCTTGTTGTGTCCTATGACCCCTTAGGACACCATATGACCCCTAATGACACCATATGGTGTCATAAGGGGTCATATGACCCATAACGACATCATATAGAATCGTAAAGGGTCATATTGTGTCTTAAGAGGTCATATGGTGTCTTAAAGGGGTCATAAGACACAATATGACTCCTTAGGATATAATATAACCCATAACAACACAATTTGGTATCGTAAGGGGTCATATGGTGTCCTAAGGGGTTGTAGGACACAATATGACCCCTTAGGACACCATTCTTGGCAGTTGACACTCGTTGGATTCATTTTGTTGTCATTGATGGCAACAAGATTAGATAGAAGGCAACAAGACTTGATGGATGTCACAAAATGACACTAGGAAGCATATACTGGTAGCTACCAACATTGGAAACATTTAGGGCCACACTGACACCAACATAAATACTTCAAGGAAGCCAACATCAAGGAATATTTATTTTAGTAAATCATTTTGTAATTATTGTCAAGGCTGACATTGAATATCTTTTGTAAATGCAGTGTAAGCTGACATAAGGCATATCATATGTAATAGGTATATAAGTCAATCTGTTAGGTCAATTTAATAGAGATAGAAGATGTTATTATAATGATATAGAGATAGACATATAACAAAACTGTGAGATGTGAATTATATGTATGGAGATCATTTTTGTATGCAAACATTGTGTCATGCAATGATCTATAGATAGCTAGAAAAGAACTCTTAGAGGAGAAGCAATACCGGTAATAGTTTAAGATTGTAAATTGGTACAGAGTAGATTTAGAACCTTAACTCTATTTGGCATAACAAATGCATTCTTGAGTTCATTTTTAGTAATTTACCTTGGCAGAAAGCTTGTAGTCAGTGAGGCTCTTTAGTAATTTACTTTGTCAGAAAGCTTGTAGTCAATGAGGCTCTTTAGACTTACAGCAGAACTGTGAGATGCAAATTATATCTATCGAGATCATTTTTGTATGCAAACATTGTATCATGCAATGATCTATAGATAGCCAAGAAAGCACTCTTGGAGGAGAAGTAATACCGGTAATAGTTCAAGATTGTGAACCGGTATAGAGCAGAACCAGAAATGGAACTCTATCTGGCATAATAGATGCATTCTTGAGTTCACTTTCAGTAATTTACTTTGGTAGAAAGCTTGTAGTCAGTGAGTCTCTTTAGTGATGAGCAGTATGCTCTAGGCAGTATGACTTCCTGCAAGTGCAGGCCCCTATTTATGTAATATCTTTCCATGTGGCCAGTGAACTGATATTGTAGGTCACAAATCCCACTGTGGTTTTTCCTCATTGAGGTTTTCCACATATAAATTCGGTGTGTTATGGTGTTCATTTATGTGGATGGTTCATTTGCTTCTTGTTATATGCTTATTTGTTTACCAATACATACATGCATGGTTTAGAAATTTAAATATTGTTGATTTCGGCAGAACACTGATTCACCCCCCCTCTCAGTGTTCTCAGATCCCAACAGCCATAGGACCCATAATGAATCAATATGGTGTCATAAGGGGTCATATATTGTCCTTAGGGGTCATATGGTATCCCATGACCCCTTAGGAAACCATACGACCTCTAACGACACCATATGGTTGTTAGGCCCAATATGAAAAGCTAATATACTGAGAGGGGAGGGGTGAATCAGTACTTCAAATCTTTTCCTTTTCAATAACCTTATTGTTATGCATAAACCAAAAACTATTGTAACATAACATAAATCTAAAACAAATAAATAACAATCATACATGATTCACTCCATAACACATATATTTTGGTTACGCAGAAACTCTTGGTTAGAGAGAAAAACTGTAGTGGGGATGGCACCCACAACTTCACTATTGCAATAATAAAGGTTGCTCGGTTAGAGATACATGTTTAGCTATTTCTGATAGCTTACCCTGTTAGGAGTATCAAGATCATTAGATCTACCTTGCTAAAGGATTTTACAACACTTATTCTAATTGTTGCACCTGGTTAAAGGATTTACAATTTATAGACTTTGTTAGAGTCTTTTACCCTATTAGAGGTTTCTCTTACAACTTCAAAATATTACAATAAAATCTTTACAAATATCTGCAACTTTACATCTGAAATGTTATAGCAGATTCTATGTGCTCAAAATGAGATTACCTTGCTTATAGCATACCTCGGTAACCCATAAGATAACTTGGTAAACCCTTTTATTTACTATGTTCCTTGACTGTTCTTTGAAATCCTTCTTAGTGACCTCTGTGTCTCTAACAGTCACAATACTTAGTGCTTCCTTATTTATTACTCATGTCTTTCTTCATACACCTCTGTTTTTCTTCTTTTTTTTATTATCTTCTTATTTTATCCTTAACCCATGCTGTATAAATAGATCTCTTATGTCGGTGATCTGTTCATTGCTTCGATCTTACAAACATGATTTATCGAATGAATAACCATACAAAATATTTCATTGGATAGATGTCCTCAAAATCATACAAAATCTTTAAGTGCAATTTCCAATGTGATAATGGTTCTTTGTTCCTCGATCTTGTAACACATTTCCACATAAGTGTCTAGGTTCAATGAATCTGGTAACACATTTCTCTCGGTGTATATCAACTCGGTGTATCATTATTGCTGCTCGGTAGACATAGAGTGTTACTCGGTAGACAGCTCGGTGAATACTAGGCTCTGTGACTATTTTCTTCTATAACCGACTGCTCTATGCTTACCGATTGAATATTTCAGTAGTAGTAACCGACTAGAGTATATAGAATGACTTTGATATAAAACTAATGGCAACTTAGTAAATAGTAAGAATCTCCCCTTTTGACATTAGTTGAGATGTTTGACAAAACTACTTTCAAAGTCATAACTCAAAAATCGATATAGTTACAAAATTTGCCTAAACAGACAGTATATACATTTGTTAATGAAATGGTATATTCAAATATACTCCCCTTATCAATATGCTATACAAAACTCTGATTTTGCATGCTCAGTGATCAATGTTCTGTGTTTACTGCTTGGTTCACTACTCGGTGATCACTGCTTGGTTCACTGTGCATTTGGATACTTTGTCCTACTTGATATACTCCCCCTGTATACTACACTCCCCCTTTGATACTTTGATGCTATACTCCCCCTTTTTGACAAACATCAAAACTTAGTTACCATTCGGTGGAGGCAACTGGTCAAAAATGGATTTATACTTTGTCTGTGCATCGGTGAGAGCGGTAGAGAGGGCATCCTTAACACGAGTGAATTCTGAGCTGTAATGTCAGCTAACAGTGAAATTAGTCCATCTAAGGTGCTTCCCTCTTGCTGAGTGGATAGGGAGGTGGCTTTGTTGATCTATTCTTGAACGGATGAAAGATGAGGAATGAATAGTGTCTGAAGAGTCATTATGTCCATCCTTATTTGGTGCTCTTCATTCCTTAGTTCCAATTGTTGAGCCATGAGCTTTTGTAGCTTGGTATAGAAATTCTGAATAGAATTTGACTCATTGGTCAACTTATTTGAGATATTGGTGATCTCTTTCTCAATCACTTCTATTTTATTTTTGATATCCTTAATGAATAAAGAATGTGCTTGAGTTGCCGGGACAACTCAGCAATAAATTTGACAAGTTTGACTTTGCCAATAGCAATAGCTTTTGTGTACCTCTTCAATCATTTTAGCAGTGGGCTCTTTGTCCTTTAACTTTCTCAAATATTTAGATGCATCTACTCCAGATGTCTCTATTTTAGTTAGGAGTTCATCCAGTTGAATATGGATGGCTGCATCTTTTGTCACTGTAGTTTCAAGTAGCATATCTGTTAATAGTGCTTTCACCTTCTGAAGTACTTTGTTTTTCTTTTGAATAGCCATTTGCTTCTCCTGTTCTGCTTTGGCTTTGCATAGTTCACCGAATTCAATGAGTTCTTGCCCTTTTAATTTGGATATGTCTACATTTGGCAACACTAATGGTTTTGACAAATCTAATTTGAAACTATGCTTTTTCATTTTCTTTTCTTTACCTTTCATTGGTTGAAATAATACAATGGCTTGTGAGGCTTGTTGACCCTCAGTAGATTGCTCGGTAGAGGCAACACTTTGGTTGGTTTCTTTAGGCTCTGTAGTGTCCTTCAATTCTTCTTTGCTTGCTATCTCGGTTGTAACATTTTTAGTGCCTATGGGTGCTTGAGAGGTCTGTTCTCCTGTGGCCTGAGAGGTAGTTTCTCCTTCTATAGACTTGTGACCCTCTATTCCTTATTTAGCATCTTGAGGGGCCTCGGTTGAAATAGGATGAGTGATCGGAAGATAGGGCTAAACTTGTTCCAAAACTGACTCACTGGATACCAGTTTGGCATATGCATTCCCTTCTATCATTTCCTGTTCTTGTGCCTCAGTGTCCATGATATCCTCATCAATTTGTATAGTGTCAGCAGGATCTTGCTCAGTGATATTGGGATCTTGCTCGGTGACATCAACTATTTCAACTTCAACTTGTTCACAATCATTTTTGATTCGAAAGATTTCCTGCCATTTTTCTTTGGTTTCATTCTCTACATCCAAGTAAAGTCCATTCATCAATTTCAAGGCTCTTTGCTTGACTAGGAAGTTTGTGTGGTAGTTTTTCAGATGTTTAGTGATCTCATCTACTGACATGTCTGGAAAGAGATGTACCAGACTTCTTTCTCTCATCTGTTTCTCTAAATCCATGGCATACTTCCACCTGTTATCAATATGCAAATATAATTCATTTGGAAGAGATTTATATACTTCCAATGGGACCAATCGGAATTTCAGAATTGTTTAGGTGACAGCTTCTTCAATTTTTCTCTTTTCATCATCAAATTTGGATTCATACTTAACATATCTAAATGCTCCAAATCCACCATATTGCTTCAGATTAGTACAAAAATTATCAACACTATGTACATCTACCTTTTTACTCTTGACAATCTGAATTTTATTTTTGTCTTCAGATTCGGTGTCACTGGACTCTTTTGTCAAAATGAGTTTTCGAGTAGATTTCTTGTAAGTTTTTGTTACCTTTGGTGTGGCAACATTCTTTGGTTTCTTACTCGGTGACACTGCAGATGATCTAGTGTCTGGGCACTTTAATGAAGGAGTCGGTGATGATGTATCCTATTTCTTTCTTTTTAAAACTTTTCCTTTAGGCAACTCAGTGCTCAGTGTGATAGCTACCTCTTGGGCTCCAGATTCCTCCTCGGTGATGACTACAGTGCCCTTGACAGGTGTGGAGGAGGAACCTTCTCCAAATTTCTCCGTCAATGCCTTGATCATTTTTGTTGCTTTCCTTGTAGCCTTGGGTACTACAATGCTCATCTTAACTTTCTCTTTAACTTCTTCAAATGTATTGTATCTCAGCTCAATAGCATGCCTTGGTAAGGTAAGAAAAGCATCTATCTGCTATTGTGTGATGTCAAAATTAATCTCATAACCCATAGGTGGCAAAGATTGAGTCTTAGGTTCCAAAACATTGATATAGCAGTAGTCAATGTCTACTTCAAAACATACATCATCTTTGTATTTCTCTACTAACTTGGGTGGAATTCTATATCTGTTATGCATCTTTTCTTGAAACTTACTGAAATAATCATCCATAATATCATTAAAGTTATCACCTAGCTTTTTGATGAAGTCATTGATTTGATGGGTGATTGGTCGGTGTAGCTCCCAAACTATATTACCGACTGATGGAAAGAATTTCTCAAAATAGAAAAACATCCATATTAAAAGTGATCCAAACTTCAGTGTGTTAGCTGAGTTGTTCTTCTTCGGCTTCCTTATGGTGTTTAGATTCTCAAACAGGTTTTTCAACAATACTTCACAAAGATCAATTTTCATTCCTTTCTTTACAATTTTATATGCTAAATCGACTGCTGCATAGGGTACACTGTTTTCCCTTGCTGATTGGAAGAAACAATAACCTATTACTCTAATGGCAAACTTCAGCTCTGCATCTGTCACATTGTTCAATTTCAGTCCTCTGCAATCTGATTCAACTCCAGTTAGAGTGATCAATTCCTTCTGTGATATCATTTTCTGAGCTTAAGCATGATCAAAAATAGGGTAACCGGTGGTCAAATGAATGATTTCCTTGGTGATTTTGAATGGTTGCTCCTCTAACCACATGAAATCATCATGAACTCTACTCAGAACAAACTTGACCCATTAGGGTTTGAAGACATGAGGATAGGTTAGGGCTTCGGTCAATCCCTTGATTTTGATGTGTTCATACTTGCTATCCAATTTCCCATCGGTACATAGTTCATCATAAGTGTCCTTGATTTCAACATGACACTTAGTGAAGAATCTAACATCCTCAGCTAGTAAAACCCTATCCAGAATGAGTGAAAATGTAGTTTTGTCATCTGGTTCAGATGCTACTTTAGGAGTTAGAGAATATTTCAGTGAGGGCTTTTCAATGTTCTCAACAACAACAAGCTTCTGGATCTTAGGTACCATTGCAAATTTTGGATAATCTCTTAACAAAATATTCTTAGGGTTTGAAGACTTTCAAACAACAAACAGATATAAAATAGATAATCACAACTGATATTTCCCGGTAGCTAGATCTAAGAAATGCTTGAGATCGATGTGTAAATACCTTGAAATTCGCTCGGAAGGTGGTTTGATCGCCTTTGAATCACTTTTCTCTGCTCTCTGAAAAAACTTGGTAAGTGTAAAATGACCGTGCAAAGTGCTTTAAGTATGCAATAAACCTTATCGGGCTTCTTGTAGTTAGGTCATAAAACATTAAATGCACTCGGTACCACTTCCTTTTTATGCTTTTACTGAGTAGCCAAACTTCCTGTATTTACCGACTAGACAGGCTTCCAAAAGACTTGTTAAAATTTCAAATTTCCTAATGCATATTTAGTTATGCAGATTTTAAATTAAGTACATGATAAAATAGGATCTCTTTAAGTTTTAACCTTGAGAGAATGCAGTCCCTTCATACCTTTACCGATTAATTTGGAATAGGTGCACCTAACTCGGTAGATAAGGTGCTTTCTTCATTTGACATAATTTCCTTCTTTTTCCAAATCATTTGTAATTTGCCTTTTACTTCCTCAGTGTCTCCTCTAGGTTGATCTCTGCAATCTCTACTAAGTGTCCAACTTTGTGACAATGAAAACATGCCATACTAGGATTTCTCCATGATCTTCGATTGTTCATTCCAAACCTTATAAAGCAGTTGGCACTTATGTGTCCATATCTTCCACAACATTCACACCATATCCTTGTATTGTAATCCCATGGTACTGCAGAATACTGTCAGTTAGGATCTGTGTGAGTTCGGTAGCCTCTAGTATTTGCTCAGTTTGCATACCACATATAGTTCTTTTGCTTAAACCAACACTTCTTGGTACTATGTCCATATTTATAGCAGTTTTTACAAAATCCTTTGAATTTTGCCTTTTGATAATTGCTAACAGACTTTGTCCTACATTGGTTAGATGTGTGACCATATTTATCGCAATTATAACAATAACCATTAGACCTTGTGACATTCAGTTGCTTACCTTTTCTGATATGACACATGTTGGCAGTATGACCTTGATTTCCACAGTAGTTGCAAATAGGTTTCTTTCCTTTGATGTTCTTCTTGTTTCCAGTTTGCTTTGATGATTCTCCTCTTTCAATAGTGTGGATTCCCTTCTTGGTAGAGTCTTTTCCCTTGTAACCGAGTCCTACAACTTTGTTGAGTCCTTTTGTATTCAGTTGCTCATCCAACATCTTTGATGCTTCATAACTCTTTTTTAGTGTTTCTTTGGATTTCTTCTCTGTTTCAATTTCATCGGTCAACCTTGATACTTCAAGTTTCAATGCTTGATTCTCATCATCTTTCAGATTTGCTTCATGATGTCCATAACCCAATTGATTTGATAGTTTTTGTTGAATCCTAGTTACTTTATCCTCACCTGCCCTCAATGCATCCAGATTTTCAGTCATCTTTGTGCTGAAATGTTCATGTCCTATTTTCATTGCTTTTAGCTGATCAGTCAGTGCTTTGTTCTTTTCCTTCAGTTCTTCAATCATCTCTTCAGTCTCTTTAGATATACTATTCTCAGATGATGTTTCAATTTGTTCCACTAACTCTTGAGAGTCTTTTAAATCATCAGATAATCTTCTTCTAACTTTCAATGATTTTTGCATTTGTCTTTGCATGTCTGCAATCACTTGATTAGCATTATCCAATTCATTTTGAAGATTCATAATTCTCTGAGATTGTTTATAGCCTTCCATTGATAAGATTTTTTTCTTTAGGTTGTTAAACCCTTTTCCAGGATTGAAGCTCTGATACCAATTTTTAGGCCCAATATGGAAAGCTAATGAACTAAGAGGGGAGGGGTGAATCAGTACTTCAAATCTTTTCCTTTTTAATAACCTTACTGTTATGTATAAACCAAAAACTGTTGTAACATAACATAAAGCTAAAACAAATAAATAACAATCATACATGATTCACTCCATAACACATATATTTTGGTTACACAGAAACTCTTGGTTAGAGAGAAAAACTGCAGTGGGGATGGTACCCACAACTTCACTACTGCAATAATAAAGGTTGCTCAGTTAGAGCTACATGTTTAGCTATTTCTGATAGCTTACCCTATTAGGAGTATCAAGATCGTTAGATCTACCTTGCTAAAGGATTTTATAACACTTATTCTAAATGTTGCACCTGGTTAAAGGCTTTACAATTTATAGACTTTGTTAGAGTCTTTTACCCTGTTAGAGGTTTCTCTTACAACTTCAAAATATTACAATAAAATCTTTACAAATATCTGCAACTTTACATCTGAAATGTTATAGCAGATTCTATGTGCTCAAAATGAGATTACCTTGCTTATAGCATACCTTGGTAACCCATAAGATAACTCAGTAAACCCTTCTGTTTACTCTGTTCCTTGACTGTTCTTTGAAATCCTTCTCGGTGACCTTTGTGTCTCTGATAGTCACAATACTGAATGCTTCCTTATTTATTACTCATGTCTTGCTTCATACACCTCTGTTTTTCTTCTTTTTCTTATTATCTTCTTATTTTATCCTTAACCCATATTGTATAAATAGATCTCTTATGTCGGTGATCTTTTCATTGCTTCGATCTTACAAACATGATTTATCGAATGAATAACCATACAAAATATTTCATTGGATAGATGTCCTCAAAATCATACAAAATCTTTAAGTGCAATTTCCAATGTGATAATGGTTCTTTGTTCCTCGATCTTGTAACACGTTTCCACATAAGTGTCTAGGTTCAATGAATCTGGTAACACGTTTCTTTCGGTGTATATCAACTCGGTGTATCATTATTGCTGCTCGGTAGACATAGAGTGTTACTCGGTAGACAGCTCGGTAAATACTAGGCTTTGTGACTATTTTCTTCTATAACTGACTGCTTTGTGCTTACCGACTGAATATTTTGGTAGTAGTAACTGACTAGAGTATATAGAATGACTTTGATATAAAACGAATGGCAACTTAGTAAATAGTAACAATGGTGTCATAAGGGGTCATATGACCCATAACGATACCGTATAGAGTCGTAAAGGGTCATATTATGTTCTAAGGGGTCATATGGTGTCTTAAAGGGGTCATATGACACAATATGATCCCTTAGGACACAATATGACACATAATGACATAATTTAGTGTCGTAAGGGGTCATATGGTGTCTTAAGGGGTCGTAGGATACAATATGACCCCTTAGGACACCATAGGACCCATAACGACCCAATATTGTGTCACAAGGGGTCATATGTTGTCCTTAGGGGTCATATGGTATCCTAAGGGGTTGTCGGACATAATATGACCCCTTAGGACACCATAGGACCCATAACGATCCAATATGATGTCACAAGGGGTCATATGTTGTCCTTAGGGGTCATGGGATATGACCCCTAAGGACAACATATGACCCCTAATGACACCATATGGTGTCATAAGGGGTCATATGACACATAACGATATCGTATAGAGACGTAAAGGGTCATATTGTGTCCTAAGGGGTCATATGGTGTCTTAAAGAGGTTATATGACACAATATGGCCCATAATGACATAATGTTATGTCCTAAGGGGTCATATGGTGTCCTAAGGGGTCATAGGACACAATAGGACCCCTTAGGACACCATAGGACCCATAATGACCCAATATGGTGTCATAAGGGGTCATATGTTGTCCTTAGGAGTCATATTGTATCCCATGACCCCTTAGGACACCATATGACCCCTAACGACACTATATGGTGTCATAAGGGGTCATATGACCCATAACAACACTATATCGAGTCATAAAGGGTCATATTATCTCCTAAGGGGTCATATGGTGTCTTAAAGGGGTTATATGACACAATATGACCCCTTATGACATAATATGACCCATAACGACATAATTTTTTGTCGTAAGGGGTCATATGGTATCCTAAGGGGTCATAGGACACAATATGACCCCTTAGGACACCATAGGACCCATAACGAGCCAATATGGTGTTATAAGGGGTCATATGTTGTCCTTAGGAGTCATATAGTATCCCATGACCCCTTATGATACTATATGACCCCTAACGACACCACATGGTGTCATAAGGGGTCATAGTGTGTCATAAGGGGTCATAGTGTGTCATAAGATGGCAAGATGAACCATTATTACAATATAAAAATAAGTGTCAATATTGCTTACAAAAATTTGACACCTAAGGGGTCACAGGACACAATATGACCCCTTAGAACATAATATGACCTCTTCCCCCCCCCCCCCCCCCCTCTCTCTCTCTCTCTCTCTCCCCTAATCTCTCTATCTCCCTCCCCCCCCTCTCTCTCTCTCTCTCTCCCTAATATCATATACTAATTTATTTATAAATTAATATATTATATATTAACAAATAATAAATTAATTATGTGCAAATTTAGTTATTGAATTTACTTATTAAAATTTTGGCTCGGTTTTGCTTCGAGATTTGGCTTGGAAGTGACAAGCCTAGAAAGTCAACTAGGAAATGTGTTTTTTAGTATTCCTTGATTTTCCAGACTTTACACTGGTGGTTGATGACATTTTTATAGCCAAAAATAATAAAACAAAAAGGGTTTTTTAAGGACGTTCTCAGATTTTCAACAATATAAGGCTTGTCTTATTTCAACTTTAATAAATAATTATTATTTATTTTCTAATTGAATTCTGACAAAAGTCCTGATTGATAGATTGATTGAAAAACACTCATAACTTTCAAATGGTATAACATTTTTTGAATCCGAAACATGCATCACATCCTATGCTTCATCTACTATAGGGAAAAAAATTAAAAATTGAATTTCATAAGGTTTTGACCAGGTTAAGGTGGTCAGACATAGGAATTTTTGAATTTCTGAAAAGCTGTAGTAAAAAATTCATAAATGATTATTTACTTTATAAAAAATTATAAAACATTATTATATTTTTATTGTGATTAGGATGGCCAGACATACACCTACTTCTTATCTTTTTCTGAAATTTTAGTACCACTGCATTGAAATTTGAAATTTTCATCAAATAGGATTTTTTTTCCAAAAAAAAACTAGTAGCTTAGAAACTACATTCAATTTTCTATAAATTCTCTTCTTACATTTTAAAAAAATAACATTCACAGCTTATTCAAATTTTCATGTCAAGTTGCATAACTCTGATTTTTTAAAATTTCATTGCTACTTAAGGGCCTGTTTTGGCACACCATGATCTTGCACATACCCTTCAAAGAGACTGTTGGTGTAAATAATTATTCATCTTGGATATTATTACACTTACTTAAGTTTACTTAGGATAATGCATTTTCATAGTAGTTTGGGTATGAGACACTTGGGTGTTTGTGCCACATTGGGATAGTGTGTGTAGGAGAAATTCCACCTTTTATGGTGTTGATCTTGTTGTTACACTCCACTCTTGTTGTTACACTCCACATTCAGTGGGTGATCCACCTCATGTGGACTATTATATTATTTCTCCTACCTACCCACACCTATTTCCTACCTACCCGTGTTTCTTATTGAGCCACATGTCATGTTTGTGTGCTCACATATCCCTAGCCTTGCCTATATAAGCAAGCTCATCTACATTGTATGTAACTATTGAATAACTATTGAATCATTGTTATTGATCATTTTCTATTGATGAGAATACAGTTTATTCTTGTCCCATATTATGTCTCTATTTTGTACATTTCATTGAGCTCTTGATCTTGGCAAAATCCAACATGATATCAGAGCCATTGGGGCTTCATTGATTCGTCTTGAAGAGGCATTATTGCAACGTCAAGAGGCAGGTCTAAGGAGCAGCATCTGTTGGAGGCGTCCTAGACCAGATCCGACCCTGCCATTGCGTCCAGAAGGCCGTTTCCATGAATTTTGGTTATAAAGTCGGCCTATTTTGGTGAGAAAATTTTTTTCTCCAATTTTACTATAATCATACGGATTTTCGGAATTTTATTATATTTTTCGGAAATTTTTTTTTTCATTTCTGAAAATATTTTTCGAAAAATAAAAAATTCAAAAAAAAAGAAAAAAATCAAAAGTTTGTTTGGGGGTCCGCAGACCCCCGTACCCCCTACCCGCAGGTCCGCGTGTTGCAGGTCCGTAGCTCTGATCGCTTTGGACGCCGCCGTACCTATTGAGCACAGGTCTGCGCGCCCATACTACCTGCTCGTCCTGCCGTGTACCTGTCTGCCGCAGCGCCCAGTGCCATGTCCCGCCGCCCGCAGCAGCACCGCCTGGCATCTTCCTCACCGACGCCGCCGGACTCTACTGCCACCAGCGCCGGCTCCTCCCGACATTGCCTGCCACCGCGACCAGCACCTCTGCTCCCCCGTAGGTCTCCGCCTATCCCTGGGCTGCATCACCTACCACCGGCACCCGCTCCTCCTCTCCGACGCCATCCTGGTCTCCTCTCGTTTGTAGTCAACCAAACCGGAGGACCCGCGCCCGCCACGTGGCAGGCGGCCACTGGCTCGCGGGTACAAACCCTTCCACATCAGCTTCCGTACACACAGTCACCATGCCACACTGAAATCCATACGACCACCACATCAACAGCCAAATCAGCTCATCCAGTCAGCAAATCCGTACGGTACGGACATACAGTCAACTGCATAGTCACCTGCCACGTCATCTGTCCGTACAGAACGGATGCCCAGTCAGCAGAGGGCAAAGTTTTTATGACGGTAATATGACCATCAAATTTAACCCAATGAATTTCTGATGTCAGCACCACATCAGTAGGGTTTGAAAATTTTTGGACCCCCCTCTCATTTGCATTTTTGATTTTGCAGTTCAACTTCAAATGGCCATAACTTGCTCATTTTTGCTCCTTTTTGGGTGCAATTTTTTTTGAAATGGGCTAGAATTTCATGCTCTCCGTAGTGGTGAAGAATTTTTTTGATTTTGATGCATGAATTTTTCAGAAAATGCAGTTTTTGGTGACTGTACCTGAGTAATCTAGTTTTTGCAACTTTAGAGGCTTCGTTTGGGATCATACGACCTCCTTTTTAGGTGCCGTTTTTTTTGAAAGTGCATATTTTTTTGTCTACTTTCACATGATGCTATCAGATTGATGTCATTATAAGTAGAAATTGTAATTTCAGATTTTGGCCATTTTTGGCTCTATTGGTACTTGTATATTTGCTTGAATCTTAGTTAGATTCATTGCACTATTGATTGAAGTCTCTCGTATCTCATTTGAGAAGTTGTAAAATTTGCATCATAAGTCCACTTTGCCTTGTTTTGCAAGTGGCTCATTGTAATCGCACTAAGTATAAAGTGCCAAAATCATCACTTTAGGGGGGGTACATTGATTGAGTGAATTTGGGGGGGTGTCTCTTGTGCTTTTGTGCTCTTGTGTTCCTTCCTTTTTTCTGCTATGGGTTCTTCTAATTTTCCTCTCTTAACTCCACATAATTATGCTACTTGGAAAATTGATGCATGGAGTAAACTTATGGAAAAAGGACTCACTCATTACATTGATGGAACTATTGTTGCTCCAGCTGATCCTAAGGCTGATCCAGTTGGTCACTTAGATTGGCTCACTAAAAATATCATGGCAATTGGTACTTTAAGAAAGTATGTATCAAAGGATCTCATTTTTCATATTGAGAAATGTACTCTAATCAAGGATGCTTGGCAAAAGTTTCAAGACTTGTATGGTCAAGTTGATGAGATTAGGGGATATCAAATTGATAGTGATCTCACCATGTTAGATCCTAAAAACTTTGATACTATACAAGATTATGTCACTAAGGCAAATGAGTTGAGGGCACAACTCAAAGATTGTGGCATTGATAAAAAGGATACTCAATTGATATTCAACTTGATAGGCAAGCTTCCACAAGAATATGCAGCATTTGTTTCTAGTTTCCAAACCCATAGGATGACAATGGGTTCAAGCTACACAATGCCTACATTTGATGCTTTCAATGAAATGTTGATGATGGAACAAACTAAGTTGATAAGCATGGGCATTCTTAAGGCTTCTAAGTCTCAATCATTAGTGGCAAATCAAGGGAACAAAGGAAATCAAAGAAAGGACAACTCAAACAAGAAGAAATGGCAATCAAAGCCTAAGGAAAAAGCACCATCTTCTCCAAAACAAGGAGATTCATTCTCTTCCAAGAGAGACAATTCACCAAAGAGAGAGAGACCTACTTGTGCTTATTGTAAAAAGATTGGTCATGAGGAGCATCGTTGCTATTCTAAGAAGATTGATGAGCTCACACATATCATCAAAAAGCATAACATTGATTTGCCTAAAGTCTACAAGAAGGATGATTCATCAACTTCCACTTCCTCACATTCAAAAGGAAAAGGGCAAGCATTCATGGCTTCTACAAGTGGAAAGACTCACTCTTTTGGAACAAGAAAAGGAAAAGCTCTATGTGCTACTACCACTCATGATTCAGAGAGATGGCTTCTAGATTCAGGGGCTTCTCATCATATGGCATCTTCACAGTCTATGTTCTCTACATTTAAGCCTTGCACCATGCCACAGATTTTGATGGGCAATCATACATACATGGATGTGATTGGGAAAGGATCTATTGACATTGGGGATAACTCCTTCAATGATGTGTTGTGTGTACCCCACTTGACAAACAATCTCCTTTCTATCTATCAAATCACACATGGCGCAACTAAGAGAGTTGTGGAGTTCACACCTGACTCAGTTTTCATTAGAGACATGGAGACTAGAGCTATTATTGTGACTGGGGTGGTTGATCATGCATCTTGGTTATACTCCTTTTTAGATTTTGTTGATGATGATGATTTCACATTTGATGATTCTACACATTATGATCACACTTCTTGTGATGGTTCAGACTTTGAGGAGAACTTTGGACACTTGAACATGGGGATTCTCACATGTAACCCCATTCTTGAGTCTTGTATTTCATCTCCTCATATTGATATCACATCACCTATTGCACCTGATGATGCGAATAGTGCGACAGTTTTGCCTTCATGTGATTCAGTGCAGTAGGATATTCATTGTCTTCCAACATTAGATTCATGGGATGATTACTTGACAGATATTATAGGTTTGTTTGTGGAATCCTACATTGCAGATTTGGGAGACATCATTGATGACATTCATCTTCTCTTTGATGAAGATGATCCTTCTTTGATTGTTGCGAGGGCACACTCTGACCCTCTTGTTCATTCTCTACATGATAATTCTTTCAAGGTTGACATGATTGTGGATACTTATGTACAGCAGTTGGAGGAGGTCTCTTTATGTTTTGAGGAGACATGTGAGTCTTTGGGACATGTTCTACATCCATCTCCACTAGATCTTGGAGTGCCTTTTTCAGCAGTGTGGCACAGTTTACCACCTTTGGAGGGGGTATCTTTCAGCATCGACATGGGGACACTTGAGCAGTTTTCAGAGATTCCATTCATCATGAGTTTTCTTCATACATCTTCCCTTCATGATTGGGGAGACTTCATGGATACACCTTTGGCTTTGTTTCTTCCTAAGGGGAGGAATGTTGTTTGACGTTTGTGGAATAGTTTCTTCATACATCGAGCTTCTATCATTGGTGTAGACTCTCCATTGAGGGGGGGTCACAGTTTGACTTCTCTTCTTCTCTCATATGGGGGGGACTTTTTCCTCACATGGGGTTTTGTTCCTCACATTCTTCTATGAGAGTTCTCTAGTATGTTTTTTCATCTCTCTTTTGGGGGAGGGTTTTTTCCCATTGGGTTTTTCTCTCTTTCCCCACTTTGTGAGAGATTTCATTGCATTGGTTTGCATGCATTTGCATTTGTACATGGGTACCTAACATGGCCTAGTAGCTGGGACCTATCTTGCATTGCTTAGTTGCATTGTAGACTCAAGTGCATTCCCTTAAGTTGCACTTAAGGGGGGGTGTTGGTGTAAATAATTATTCATCTTGGATATTATTACACTTACTTAAGTTTACTTAGGATAATGCATTTTCATAGTAGTTTGGGTATGAGACACTTGGGTGTTTGTGCCACATTGGGATAGTGTGTGTAGGAGAAATTCCACCTTTTATGGTGTTGATCTTGTTGTTACACTCCACATTCAGTGGGTGATCCACCTCATGTGGACTATTATATTATTTCTCCTACCTACCCACACCTATTTCCTACCTACCCTTGTTTCTTATTGAGCCACATGTCATGTTTGTGTGCTCACATATCCCTAGCCTTGCCTATATAAGTAGACTCATCTACATTGTATGTAACTATTGAACAACTATTGAATCATTATTATTGATCATTTTCTATTGATGAGAATACAGTTTATTCTTGTCCCATATTATGTCTCTATTTTGTACATTTCATTGAGCTCTTGATCTTGGCAAAATCCAACAGAGACAACATTTAAAGTGTCATTGTAATTTATATTTATATCTATGTAATTTGGACCTTCTATAATTTATTGTCATTCCTTTTTCACTAACTCCAAAGTACAAAAAAAAATACTATATCTACCACTCTTCTCTAACTATAGTCGATCTTTTAGTCTTGAAACTAAGATGATGTGAAGTAATCCTTAACTAGGATATTAATACTTTATTTCTCTCCTTTTTTTTGCTCCTTATAAACTTTTTGATCATGGTCCCATGCACAATTGAGTTGTATAACTTAGTATTCTCTTTTTAGCTAAGACACTTTGTCCACATGATTGACGCGACTTTCACTCTTATATATTTGTTGCATTATATATTAGTATTTGGGCACTCTTGCAATGCAATTATCTCATTTACTTGTTCACTTAGAATTTTGTTTTATTAGTGTTCTCCTTTCTATTTAAATTTTATTACACTGATATTTTGGGCCAATGATGCAACTCTACGCTCTCTATTTTTTTAAAGTAACTTAACATCCAAATCAAAGTTGATGCCTTCAATGAAAAGGTGTAAATTTGACTAAAACATATCATATAAATTGATGTTTTCATTTGAAATTGTATATGTCAAATTTGAACTCTATATTGAAAACCCTAGTTTCAACCATAAAACCATAGATCTATAATAAAACTCAACAATGCATCAATGAAGAACCATTAAACATGCAAAACCATACAATAATTCAAATGACACCTTAACATATTCAAATGGGTTTGATCTTCATTGTTCTCATACCTCCATTGATCTTTCTTTTGATATGGTTGCTCTCAGATTTTTATGCTTACACAAGAGCTCAATAGTGATTGGATGTGGTTGTGATGATGTAGCTTTATGTAAGGCTGCTACCTGATGATGGAGGATAATGCTGGGGATTGATCCTTTTGTCCCCTCAGAATTATTATCTTGATAGATGTTGTAACTTGTGAGCCTATTTGAGATATGTGTTTTGTTATTGTTTAAACTTCCACATGAATTCATTGTAAGGAAGCTAAGTAGAAAAACAACTTCCTACACTAACCTTGAGAGGAGGGTAATGCAAATTTTTTTATAGATAGTTACATTAGTTACAAAAACTTAACAGAAATAAACAAAATATCATGCATACCACAACACAAAAACACAATGATTTACGTGGGGAAAACCCTTTCAGGAGGAAAACCCCATGTATGCAGGAAAAGCAGGTCGATAGAACTCAAAATGTGAAAAATGGAGCTCTAGCGAGCCTTGCTCACACAACCACAATACTTCTTGGTGCAAGATATGGAGTCATGAAGTATGGCTCAACTTCCCAAGGTTGGTTCCATGGTTCTCTATCTCACAAGGTCCCTCAAACCAATGTCTTTGCTCTCAAATCACTGAGCAAAGTGGTTTAGGGATGACAAATGCAAGAACGAGGGATGCTTTGGTTGATTTTAAGATGAAATGCATCCTAAGCTATACATGATCCTATAAATGAAATAAACTAGTTATAAGATGACAAGATTAGTAACAAGACTATCCTAGAATGCTATATTAGTCTATGATTAAGTTAAATGATAAGGAAAATACTCTAAACATGCATATTTAGATTAATTCCTATTGAAAAGAGAGGCTAAATGATGAGCACAAATGATATATTAAAGCTTGGATGGATTTTAGTATAAGTGTGATGCTAAAGACTTGGATCTTGAAAATGGAAGAATGAGAGCTCTATTTATAGCAAAAAAAGGGCAATGGATGGTTAGGATTGAAAGAGGCAATCAAGGGTTGAGTTTGAAAGTTGGGAATCCATGTTTGCAATTGGCATGAATGAAATGGTGACAATTGTCAACATAAGGTTGGTTGAGAGGGAATGTAAGAAGCATTAAATGCTTGAGAAGAGCTCATGGTTACCCTAGGGGTTAAGGGTTAAGGTTAAGTTAAGATTACCCATTGGATAAAGCTTTTATCCAAAGGATAAATTCTTGTGAAAAGGATTAAGGATAACCATGGTCAAAGCAATAAATGCTTGATGAGACCCTTGGGTTACATGGAGGTTGAGTTTAGGGAAATTCTTTAACCATGCCAGAGGGTTGAGCTAACCATTAATGGTTATGAAGACTTTGGGAACAAATTTGTAAGAGTCCTTCCAAATTTGGGGGTATTCAACAAGTTAGCTTGTTGAATGGATAAAGGCTTTAATGCTTGTAGAAGACTTTACTCCAAATTTGAGAAGTGACCTCCTCAAATTTAGGGAAAAGGGATAATGGATGGGTTTGGGTTAATTAATTAGGATTAGATGGAATCTAGATGAAATTAAGAAGAGGGTTAGCATGTGAGTGGGAGGTGTAGGATTTTGCAAGTGGATGAAGGGATAATGGGTTTTAATTGAATTTAATTCAATTTGGTTGCAATTAAATAAATTAGATTTATTTAATTTAGGATAACTATTTTAATTAAATTTGAATTTAATTAAAAAGTGGATAGGGGTTTTAATTGAATAAAATGAATTTATTCTATTAAATGGTAAAAGAGGTATAGTGAATTTAATTGAGTAATTTACTAATTAAATAGAGGAATATGGGTACTTTAATTAAATTAGATTTAATTAAATAGAGAAATGAACATAAAATATTCATTTAGGAATATGGTCATTTTTATACGTCTACATTTTGCCCCTCTTTGAAGTGACGTGTGTGCACATGTTATTTCAAAGAAAATGATGTGTCGATGCGATTTTATGATCAATGTTGTCTTTATGGATTTTCATGTCATGCCCTAGATTTGATGTGTGATGCCCTAGATTTGATGAATGATGGTGATAATGCCCCCTCGGGAGATGAATCAAAATTTTTGGAAAATTTGATTTGATTTGATAATTGCGTTTGCGGTGCAAAATTTTGGCTATGTGGAATGTTTAATTTGATTCATCTCCCGATAATTGATGTGTGTGAGGGTATGAGGGAGACCGCGAGCAAATGTCATGCTCATTTCTCTACCCTAATTTTCTTTTACCTTATAAAAGGGAAAAAGTGCATTGTTTTGTCTCATTTGTGCTTGTTGACTTTGGAGAAAGAGACTTTTGGAGAGAAGACAAAATGCCTATTCCCTATTCTACGCATCAATTCGAGCATGTTCGGAGGTATCGGAGACTTGCCGCATATGGACCACCGGTAAGTCAATCCTTTTGACCCCTTTTTGATTTTTAATTTGATCGTTTTTGGTTAGTTTTTTATTTTTGAAATGTGGTTTTCATGTTTTAGTGCATAGGAGTCTTAGTTTAGTGCATATGAAAAATTTCGTAGCGCATAGGGTTGCGTAGGGTTGCAATTTAGGGTAGCGTTCGAAAATATTTAGGGTAGCGCATGGAATTTTTAGGTTAGCGCATGGCCTTAGGTTAGCGCATGATGGACATAGGGTAGCACTTAGGGTCAAAAGGGTAGCACATCGGGTAAACCTAGCGCATAGGGTCCACATGGGGTCGCATGGGCAGGGGGATGTAGCGTGTAGGTTAAACCTAGCGCATAGGGTTAAATAGGTAGCACAAGCATGGGATAGGTTAGTGCATTGGTCAGGTTTAGCGCTTAGGGTAGATTAGCTGGCACATGGAGAAAATAGGGTAGCGCGTAGAGTTAGTCTAGTGCATAGGGTAGATAGGATAGCGCGTGGAGAAAACAGGGTAGCACATGGATATGGTTTAGCGCATAACTGAATTTAATTAGCACATGGATCGGGTTTTGCAAGATAGGATGATTTTTGAATGTAGAAAATTACATAGGAAAAGGTTAATTATGCTTGGGGAGGTAGATTTTTGTCATTTGCTATGTCGGTTGTCATGTTTTTAATAATTTGTCCAATATGAGTATTGATATAACTTGGTTTAATTTGTGATTGTTCAAGTTATTGATGTAGATATTAATGTGTTTTTGTGATCAAAACTTGATCCGATTTGCATTGCTTCAAGTTAATATATGTGGAGCCTGATTTGTGTTACAAGCTGATATGAACATGGAACTTGGGTTGTGTTACAAGTTGATATGGGTTGGAAACTTGAGTTGTTTTACAAGCTGATATGGGTGGGAAACTTGAATTGTGTTACAAGTTTATGTGGTGTGGAGACTTGAGTTGTTTTATAAGTTTTGATATGGTTTTTGAAAACTTGAGTTATGTTACAAGTTGATATGGAATGATATGATGTGGAACTTGATTAGATTTGCAAATTGTTTCATGTTTTTTATGTTATTTTGATTTTGATATATTTGTTTTGATGAGAAAATTGATATTTGACTTGTTTTTCTTTTTGACAGGAGCGATTGGGGGTGGTTCAGTCACACGAGCGGTTCCCCAAACCATGGGCATTGATACCACGGTTGGCATAGGCTGGCCTAGATGTCATTGAGAGATGTGGCTTGTCATCTTTATTGGATATGCCTCGGTTCACTGTGAACCAGGGTTTACATACAACACTCGCTGAGAGATGGCATAGTGATACGAACACCTTCCACTTTGCCACTGGTGAGATGATAGTTACTCCAGAGGACTGTTATAGGATATTACAGATTCTCGTAGCAGGTGCATTATTGTCATATGAGAAGACTGAGGAGGGTGGGACAAAGGCACTACGACACATATTTCATGATGAGATAGTGTGTGGGTATGAGATCCCCTGGCAGGAGTTCTTGGATCTAGACTATGCACCTCTTCCGTCCATACTAGTAGGTTTCATAGGTGGATTCCTATGTCCGGACTGTAGGTCGAAAGGATTTTCTATAGGTTGGGGATTGGTGCTTGAGGAGATGGTGACACAGGGTCATAGGTTTGCGTGGGGATCGGCCATGTTAGCTCATTTATACAGGGATTTACATGAGGTTGTGTATCTGGGTTACGAGAGTTTGTCAGTTGGTGTGACACTCCTACAGGTATGGTGCTGAGAGCACATTCTAGTAGAGAGGCCACTGGTGGATAGAGACAGGCCTGCTGGGCGGTCATATGCATATGGTTACAGGGGGCTAGTTGTCTAGCATAAGCTGGGCAAACTTGAGCACTAGAGGAGGGTGTTGGATATATTGATACGGTCATCTGGCGACTGTATACAAATTGCAAGGTCTGGGCCGAGGATGGGCTGGAGATGCCTTATGTTTTCATGAGTCAGTTTTTGATAGGGTGGACGCCCTTTGTTATTGAGAGATTCTAGGTTGACAGGGTTTTGTGGTAGTATGGTCGGCATCAGGGGATACCACAAGGGACCTATTTGTATGCGCGTCGGAGGTAGGATATACTGAATTGGGGCCCTACTATTGATAGTGGAGCAGCCGTAGAGGAGTTCTCCAGCTTAGTGGGTCAGATATGGTACTATGCTCTTGAGATATTAGATGCGGGGATGACACATGCATTTGCTGGTTTGTTTGCAGCTCATTCTGTGGCCAGGATATTAGATCCTGAGGAGATGTGGTCTGCCTTTGATGATGATGAGGATGAGGTAGGGGGAGAGGGTGATGAGGGAGATGATGGAGGTGGAGGATGATAACGAGGGAGAAGATATTGGGGGAGTAGAGGAGACAGGGGTAGAGATGGGGGAGTGCGGGTGGAGAGAGAAGTTCGATGAGATGTGATGGACAGAGGGAGAGGAGGGTTGGTGATCGAAGCAGGGGAGGAGGGGAGGGTGGGAGAGGTGATAGCAGTGGTGGGAGGGACTAAGGAGTGGAGATGGCTAGCGTAGAGGAGGAGGACTAATGAGTTACCTCCACTAGCACTGAGGACAGATAGAGGGATAGGGGGTACCCCTTCATAGGTGCCCCTATGGGTTCAGATCCCGACACATGTGGAGGATGCCCAGATTAGGAACCTATAGTTGATAGTGTAGCAGTTGCAGGCATAGCTATTGACGCAGTAGCGTCAGATTACCTAGCTGACCCTAGAGCGCGATACAGAGATAGAGTGGCGAGGTCGAGCAGAGGAGCTGGTAGGGAGCATGCAGAGAGCGGTAATAGGTGGTCCCATGAGGGACATCATGAGAGAGCTATCCTTGAGAGTGAGGGAGGCAGAGTACTATCGATGCCATTATGAGGATGCGGTGCCCAGGGAGCGCAGAGTGCAGAGCTTCATGTGGTCAAGATTAAGTCGATCTTGAGAGATTGGGTCACAGTCAGAGAGCAGAGGTGTGACGGGGCCTTTGAGATAGGATCCTCCTGGAGATCCAGGAGCTGGGACATCAGTGGTGAGACCATCCCCCTCAGGAGATAGTCATACTTGAGAGACGATGTCTCTATTGTATTTTGGATCATTGTTTTGTACGGGGCACATACATGACAGATTTTGTATATTTTGATCATTTTTTGATATATATATATGACACCATTTTCTTTGATCATGTGATGTGTTATGGATGCATGTTCTATATGTTTTTATTTTATGCTATGATGATGCAATGCTCTAGATAGATGATATGATGCATGATGCAAAATGTATGATGTGAGATGAGATGTATGATTTGATATGCTGTGAGATGTATCTTGAAAATAAGATGTATGATTTGATATGCTGTGAGATGTATCTTGAAAATAAGATGTATGATTTGATATGCTGTGAGATGTATCTTGAAAATGAGATGTATGATTTGATATGCAACCAATTGTAAAATGATATGCAACTAATTGTAAAAATGATATGCAACTAATTATTTTTGGAGCATCCTTATTCTGCATTTGTCATCCTGATATAACCATTTATTTTGCTTTCGGTATAGGTATCATCATTGAGCATTGATTTATTTGGGGATATGTTGAAAATTTATACAAGCATAATGGTATAAATGAACCATAATGACATGAGAAAAATTTACATGATGTTTGATTTTGCAAGATAGCACAAGCGTCAAGGTATAATGGAACCAGAATGACCTGAGTGCGGTTTGCGTATAACAGACAAGATCAAACCATTTGTATGCGTAAAGTGGAATCCTATCTTCAATGATATTCATTGTATCATGTCTCGAAACAAGTATTTACATAGTACGAATGATCGCCTCCCAGACAAAAGACTAAGAAAATATTGGATTTTTCCCATGATCTCTAGCTTTGAAGCATTTTTGAGAAAATGTAGAGAATCTAATAATTTAAAAGGTTCAAATGCAAAAATAGTCAAGGCTTTATGCAATAATGCAATATTTAGTACTTCAGAAAATCATCCATCGTAGTGTTTTTGTGATTCCTGTTTTAGTGATTCAATGTTTTGTTCTGTGATGGAGTAAG
Organism: Cryptomeria japonica; assembly: GCF_030272615.1. Classification (NCBI taxonomy): domain Eukaryota; kingdom Viridiplantae; phylum Streptophyta; class Pinopsida; order Cupressales; family Cupressaceae; genus Cryptomeria; species Cryptomeria japonica. The sequence continues at coordinate 826,424,543 of NC_081414.1, read as the reverse complement.
TTTTTGGTTGTTGGATGTGGTGTTTCTGAGTTTTGCAAATAGTCTTGATGTCTTGAATGTGTTGCAAATTTTGGCGAATATTGCCCCTAGCTAAGTGTGCCTCTTAATGTGGACATGTGCAGTGATTACCAAGCCATGGTGAGATGTGGTGAGAGGATACATGGATATACCAGGATAGTGACTACGCTAAGTATGTCTTGACTGGATAATTGCTAAGTATCGGGCGATGGCCGATAGTGCTCTACTATAGGGATATGGATATAGATAAAGGAGCTGTCCTCTCACAATGGCGCCTGTTACCAAGTTTTCACCAGTTGCTTTTATTGTACCTTTTATTTTCTTTTTCTTGATTTTTTGATTTTTTTTTTGTTTTTGACTTTTCCCGTGCATTAGACTACTCAAGTGTAGTATTTCTTTAGATGAATGTTGTTAGTTGGTTTGTCAAGCACATCTCCTTCTGAAGTTGTAAGATGATAAGCACCTGATCCATAGACTGATATGATGACATAGGGACCCAACTAGTTAGGTTCAAATTTCCCTTTATTTTCTCAATCTTTCTGATTTCTTGGATTTTCTTTGAGGACTAGGTCACCAACTTTGAAGTTGCGAGGGATGACCTTGTGATGGTAGCTTCTGTACATGCGTTGCTGATATGCTTTAAGATGAGTGTAAGCATGCTGACGTCTTTCATCTAATAGTTTTAGTTCTTGCAGTCGGTTGACTCAATACTCTTCATCTGGAATTAAGCCTTTTAGAGAGACTCTGAGAGATGGAATTTCTACCTCCAGCGGTAAAATAGCTTCTGATCCATAAACCAATGAGAAAGGTGTTGCTCCTGTATGTGTACAGATGCTAGTTTTGTATGCCCAAAGTGTTGGATTGAGTTGTACATGCGAATCTTTGCTTGCATCATTTACTATTTTCTTAAGGATTTTCAGTATTGTTTTGTTGGATGCTTTTGCTTGACCATTCCCTTGGGGGTAGTATGGCGTAGAGAATCAATGTTGTATTTTGAATTGTCCACATAGTTCTCGGACATCTTGGTTTTCATCCATTATCAGTGATGATGGAACTTGGAATACCATATCTGCAGATTAGATAGTTTATGATAAAAGAGACAATTTGTTTTCCAGTTATTGTGGTCATGGGGACTGCTTCTATCCATTTGGTAAAGTATTCTGTTGCAGTTATAATGAACTTGTGTCCATTTGAAGATGAAGGATGAATTTTGCCGACCAAGTCTAGTCCCCACTAACAAAAGGGCCAGGATGTTGTAAATGGCTGCAGTTCCTGTGCCAGTGCATGTATCAGATTGCGATGGATCTGGCACTTAGGACACTTCTTGCCAAAGTGGTAAGAATATTTTTCCATTGTAGGCTAGTAGTATCTCATCCTTAGAATCTTTTTAGCAAGAGTAGTTCCACTTGAATGTGTCCCACAAATACCTTCTTGAAGTTCGTGTAAAGCAGAATCAGATTTATTACGATCAAGACAATGAAGAAGAGTACCATATAGACCTCGACGGTACAAAGTATCAGCAATAAGGGTATAACAGACGACTTGTCGGATAAAATTATGTTTTTGGTTTCAGGATAAGTCAATGGGTAGGATGTTGTTCTTTAGATAATCATATATCGGTCCATACAAAGGAGAATCCGAATCGGTTAAAGCATAGATAACATGAGATTCAAAGTGGTCATAGGCTGGGGAGAATAGTTGCTCTTCCAGAAACTCGTAACGACTTTGTTGCTCTGGAATTTGTAGTAATGAAGTGATAGTAGCCATGGCATCGACTGCTTTGTTGTTCAACCTTGGTATTTGCTCGAAGGTGATGTGTACAAAATATTGTTTGAAGTCATCCACCATTCGCTTGTAGGGTAGTAGCTTGTTATCCTTTGTCTGATAGTTGTTGTTGATTTGATTGACAACTAGTTGTGAATCTCCATAGACCATTAACTCTGTGATTTTCCATTCTACGGCCATTTTGATGCCTATAACCAATGCCTCATATTCAACCACATTATTTGTGCATGGGAACATAAGCCGATATGATCTTGGTATAGTGTGTCCTTCAAGAGTGATGAAGAGAATGCCAACACTTGAACCATGTTGGGTGTAGGATCCGTCAAAGTATAGGGTCCATTGTGTGGTAGAAATAGCTGTTAGGGTTCCCATAGATACTGAGAGGGGGGGGTGAATCAGTATCTGACCGATAATGAGATTTTCTTGAAACTGAATATGCAGAACATAAAGTAATAGTGTACCGGTATGCAAGAATTAATGTAAATAACAGAATCAAAAACATCCACATGAAAAGAACACCATAACACAAGATGTTTAACGAGGAAACCCGGTGTGGGAAAAATGTCGGTGGGATTTGTGACCCACAATATTCACTTACTGGCCAATAAGAGAATATTACTTACAATGGGGGCCTGCACATGCAGGAAGGCCAACTGCTTAGAGCACACTGCTCAATAAGAAGTCAAACTGACTTACAATGAGGATTATGTAAATCCAATGATCTGTACTGCTTTACAATAGCATCTTCAACACTAGATTCAGTACCGGTTCTTGCTCTGTTCTTTGCATATACCCTTGACCTACAATTTGCACATTAGGTCTGCCTTATAATTTTTTATGCTTCTTATTCATATCCTACAAATGACTACAATGATCTCTTTTATATACAAGAGTCATTTTACAATTTGCCAAGTCGGCTTACAATAATAAACAAAATATTACATATCAAAAATCCTGTCGACCTCTGTGCCGGTATACATATTTTCTTCTATGCCGGTGCTGGTGTAGATTGATCTTGCTGATGCCGGTGCACTATCTTGTTTGAATAATGCTTTGCTGGTATAATGTCTTGCTGGTGCCATAGGATTGCAAGGTTGCTTATGTAATGCTTTGCTAGTATAATGTCTTGCCAGTGCCATAGGATTGCAAGGTTGCCATCAATGACAAAACCTTCAATCACACACAATGTCTCATTGGAGTGTCCATATGCCAACAATCTCCCCCTTTGGCATTGATGGCAACATTCATGAGAAATTTCAAAAAGATATCCAAAAATGTGTAGACGAAAAATGTTACCAAAAATGTGAGAGCTCCCCCTGAGCATGTGATCCATGTGCTTTGAATTTTCTCATCCTACTACTCCCCCTTTGGCATCAATGACAAAGGTTAGTAGATTTTGTAGTTGTACCAATCCATAACCTCAACCTTGTAGTTGGGTGGTTATTATCTGAAGAATATCTCCCAAAATTAAGTTTATACCATCCATAAACTTCTTGCTATCTTTTATTGCTGTCTCAGTTCTATATACTATACCAGTGAGATGCTGCAAGTGCTCTGTCAGTGTTTTGCTTCCCTGTGTTAGTGCCTCTGAGATTTCCTTCCGCAGAGATGCTAAATAGTCCAATCTTGGACTTAGTTTAGATCTCAAGAATTTTGCCTTGTTTATTATTTTCTCTTTCTCTCTTTCTAATTTGAGCAATTCTTCCTCAAAATTTGTTATCTTTTCCTCAAAAGCTGATAATGTATCAGGTGAGTTAACAAAATTATCTGCAAGTTTATTGATCTCTTCCCGTACCTTGCTCATCTTTTTGTCTACATCTATGGTCAAAAAGTTTATCTTATAGGTGTCTTTGTACATAGTTTTGTACTCTTTTAATAAATTGCACAGTTCCGGTAGAAGTGTGTCAAATTCCTTGTTACACTTCTTTATTCCTTCCTCAAAGAATTTCTGTTTCTCTTTTTCTACACTTTCCTTTACAATTTCTACCTTTGTTTGCTCAAAATTTCCAAAAATATATTTACAAAGTGTATCCAACTGGCCTAAAGAATCTTTATTGTCTATATTACAATTAGGAGCTATTGGTTTCAAAAATGGAATTGAATCATCTATCACTTTATAAGCTTGTGAGCTATAATCAGTTATTTTCTTGATAGATTCAAGCAATACCTCTATTACATTTGATGGTGACCCAAAAAACTGAGTGCCGGTGGAAGTGACCATGCTAGTATTGACCTCTAGTAGGTCTGTTTGTGTCTCCATCTCTTTAAGCACTAGTTTTCCTACATCATTTCTTACTGGTGGCATCTGTTCTAGAGTCTTTAGCTCTGTTGGTTTCTCTATTTGTGTTCCAGATTCCATCTTTTTCTCTGAATCTGCTGTCGGTTGCTCTTTGTTTCCTGTTGCCGGTTGCTCTTTGTTTCCTGATTTATCTATTGTATCCTTATCTACCACTATATTGATTTTCTGAGTATCAACATTCATAGTATATAGGACTTCAGGATTAGGATTATTATCCTCTGTGTCCATACTCTCAGCTGCTGGTTGATCTTCTGTAGTTGTTGTTTTTACCGGTGGAGTATTTAAAGGAGGTGGGTGTAAGTTGTCTCTAATTTTGATACTCGATGGTCCACCAACTTTACCTTTCCCTTTATCCTTGTCCTTCTGATATACCAGAATGGGCTTGGGATTCCTATATTCTTCTTGTTTTTCTTTTTCAACCAAGAATGTATCCCAACCATTTTCTATTTCCTTTGAAACTTCTGTAACTCTACCTGCCATTAGTGAAATTTGCCGGTATGCAGTGGAAAAAACTGTCCGGTTGGCCTGAGCTATCAGATCATCAATTTCCTTAGGTGAGTTGACCGGGTATACTGCAAGTAATTTTTCTATTTTTATTTTCTTATCCAGCTCAATTATTCCTTGCCTTCTGGCCTCAAGTCTTTTATATAGTTCATCAAGAATTTCATTTAAGACTTGCAACAAAAACCTTTTATACATGTCCATGTGTAATATGACACTCTCTTCAACTTGTCCTTTCTCATCATCTGATAGGGTGTCATAGATTTTCCCTATGTTTTTCAATTTACCTTCCTCTATGATCTCATTCAGTAATATGTCAAGAGGGGCTAAGTCAGTGTTTGTCTTCTTCTTCTTTTTGGGGGTTAGCTTCTTCTTAGGTGTGACCTTTTTGACTGGAGATCTCACGGCTTGTTGCTTCTGTCTTGTCCTTCTAGGTGAAGGAGTGGTTACCGGTGAGGGGTCTCTTTTCCTAACAACTCTTTTGAAAGTTGCTAGCATATCTCCTTCTGAGGAAGTATCTACCAGTGATAGATGAGTTTCATGTTGTTGGGCTGCCAACTCATCTTCTATTATGCCAGTTTTCTTTAATACATCTTCCTTTATGGCTTTTGCTTATCTGGTTCCTTTTCTCACAAATGTCTCAACCTTTTTCACTCTCTTTTTAGATTGAATTTGACTTTCGATGGTCTCAGCACTACCAAATACTTCTTCCTTTGGTTCATTGGGGGCTTCCAGAAGTGCTTTGGCATAAGTTTCCACTATGTGGTCATTTGTTTCATACCCCATCTCTATTACCCAGATTGTCCTTGGGATGACTGCTTCCATCCAGATCTCATCCTTTTTGATTACAAAACATATATCATCCTTGTATTTGTTGACAATTTCTTGTGATAGTCTGATTCTTTTATTCATTCTGACTTTTAGTGCTTGAAAATACTCATTGATATTCTTTTCTCTGTTTTCACCCATGTTGTTGAATAAGTCAGATAATTGTTTTCCTACCGGTATGTCAAATCCAAAATCCTTGTTGCCTATACCAGGAGCCTGTTTGGTTATATGTAGCATTAAGCATACAAGTAAATTTCCAAATCTAAAGGTTCCTTTCTTATCCTTCTTGATTTTTGCTAAATTGTCAATTAACTCATCCTTTAACCATTCACAGATATCAATTTTTACATTGTCCTTAACCATGTCATAAGCACTCTTTATGCATAAACTGGAAACTGAGTTAAGCCTATTAGCATGAGTTGCTTTGTAACCTAGAATCATGCTAACAAATATAACATTTGTATCGGTCACATCATTAACCCTCAATGATCTCTTGTCAGATGTTGCACTAGTTAAGTTTGTTACTAAGTCATTGGAGACCTTCTTGGTTTTGTTAGGTCTATTACCAGTGGAAGGTAACCCTATTACTACTTTGACAACTTCCTTTGTAATTTTATGCACTGAGTCAAGCCAAAAGAATGAACCATGTACCCTACTCAGAACTATCGTAACCACTTCCTTGGGAAATTCAGGAATGCAGAGGATTTCAGTGAATCCTAGGGTTTCAACAATTTTATGTTCAGGTTTCACATTCCCGGAGTTGTCACATATAACAGACTTATACATGTTTTTGATTTCTTCATCACCTAATTCCTCTACGTTGCAATGAATATACATTCTAGGGTCTTCTGCATAAACAACACCTTTTGGAATTTTTGAAAAAGCACCTGTGTTGTCATCTTTCTTAGCTACCTCAGGAACTAGCTGAAACACGGGCCTAGGTCATTTTATAACCTCGACTACTGTAGGGTTGGCTATGAATTCAGGTGCAGAGGAGGATGCCATGATGATAAATACCTTTTTTTGCCTTTGGATGGATTGATTGCTGAAGTGCTTTGCCTCTTTGCTCGGAATGCCTTAGCTTGGAAATCTTCGCGCTCTCTGAAAGTTTGAATTCATGGTGAAATGAAATGGAGCCAAAAACCTTATTTTATAAAGTCTTTTCTGCTACCTACCACATTAATTGCTTGCCGGTAATGTATTAGCTTAACTTTATTTGCCAGTAATGAATGATTTTCAACTTCTTTTCTCTAACTGAGGGAATAATAGCACGTGTCATTAAATTGCCAAACCCTCAAGATAATTTTCTTCAATTTGATGAAGAACATCCTACTGGTGGAGCATTGCTCTGTCCTGCCAGTGGAGCATTTGATGGTTCAACCGGTGGAGGAGTATCCCCAATATTTAGATTACCTTTTCTAATCCATTGCTTTGAAAATTCTCGCTTAACCTCTTTAACCTTTTCTTTACCTTTCAAGCTAGTACTTCTGTTATCTATCGGTGTACCTTTACTTCTACAAAATTTAGCAATATTACCAATCTTGTTACATGCATAACAAGTTACATTATTTTTCTGAATAGCTTTCCCATAACCTATGCCGGTTTGTGTTCTACATTTATTTGATAAATGACCAAATCTTCCACAAACATAACATCTTACATTCATTCTGCAATTTTCAGAGTTATGACCAATTTTTTTGCATTTGGAGCATTGACTGGTGGGAGGATTGATATTTTGATAATTCCTGGATCTACATTCATTTTCTCTATGACCATATTTATTGCAGTTAAAGCATTTTCCATTGAATTTGTAAGTATTAGAAGGTCTTACCAGTTTGCTGTGATCCTAGGTATTTGCAGTACTGGAGCTTTCTCCAACTTCAAATCCAATTCCAGAAGTATCACCTTTGGGTTTTTGATTCTTCAATAAGGTACCAAGTTCTTCTGAGCTTTTCTTAAATTTTTCTTTGTGTTGATTTGCAATTTCCAATTCCCTTTCCAAGATTTCTTTTTGTCTCATTAGTTCATTCGAGTCATTCTGAGTATGCATCAAATCTGTCTTCAACGTGTCATTTTCATAGCTAAGTCTTGTGTTCTCATTTGCTGCATCACTTAGTCTTCTAGTCAATTCTTCTTCATTCTTCTATCTGTCCTCAATCTCTTTGCAAAATCTCATAGTCATATCCTGCATTTCATTTTTTGTTGTCATGATCTCTTGTTTCAATTTTCTTATCATATCATTTAGTGATTCCTTTTTATCATTCTCATTTTGCAATTTTTCACAAAGTTCTCTTCTCTTATTTCTTGTAATAGTAAGATTTTCTTGAAGTGCCTGAATAATGTCCTAAGCTACTTTTAAATCATCTTCTAATTTGATATTTTTCAACTTCTCTGCATCATAGTCAGTAAGAGCTCCTTCAAGTTGCTTCATCAGATTTTCCATTTTTACCAATGTCAAGATCTTCCTCAAGCTGTTAGGCTTCTGAAAATAGAGGACTAGGCTCTGATACCAATTGTTAGGGTTCCCACAAATACTGAGAGGGGGGGGGTGAATCAATATCTGACCGATAATGAGATTTTCTTGAAACTAAATATGCAAAACATAAAGTAACAATATACCGGTATGCAAGAATTAATGTAAGTAACAAAATCAAAAACATCCACATGAAAAGAACACCATAACACAAGATGTTTAATGAGGAAACACGGTGTGGGAAAAACCTCGATGGGATTTGTGACCCACAATATTCACTTACTGGCCAATAAGAGAATATTACTTACAATGGGGGCCTGCACATGCAGGAAAGCCAACTGCCTAGAGCACACTACTCAATAAGAAGTCACACTGACTTACAATGAGGATTATGCAAATCCAATGATCTATACTGCTTTACAATAGCATCTTCAATGCCAAATTTAGTACTGGTTCTTGCTCTGTTCTTTACATATACCCTTGACCTACAATTCGCACATTACGTCTGCCTTATAATTTTTTATGCTTCCTATTCATATCCTACAAATGACTACAATGATCTCTTTTATATACAAGAGTCATTTTACAATTTGCCAAGTCGGCTTACAATAATAAACAAAATATTACATATCAAAAATCCTATCAGCCTCTGTGCCGGTATACATATTTTCTTCTGTGCCGGTGCCGGTGTAGATTGATCTTGCTGATGCTGGTGCACTGTCTTGTTTGAATAATGCTTTGCCAATATAATGTCTTGCCGGTGCCATAGGATTGCAAGGTTTCCTGTGTAATGCTTTGCTGGTATAATGTCTTGTTAGTGCCATAGGATTGCAAGGTTGCCATCAATGACAAAACCTTCAATCACACACAATGTCTCATTGGAGTGTCCATATGCCAACAATAGCAAGAACGTCCCTATCCAAAAATTCAATCTCCATAGTTTATTTTCCTGGTAGCGATGCTTCAGCTAGTTGATCTGCAATTGCTTGGCCTTTGATAGCTCTTCATTCTATGTAGTGGATGTCAAATTCACTAAGAATCATGACCCATTTAGCCAACCGGCCGATAAGAGCTACCTTGTTGAGTAGATATTTGAGAGGATCAATTTTTGCCACTAGCTTAATTGTGTGTGCTAGCATATAATGTTGGAACTTTTGAGATGCGAAGACTGCCATTAGACAAGCCTTCTCAATGAATGTATAGTTGAGTTCATAGCCATTCAATGTCCCACTGATGTAGTATATGGCTCGTTACTTTCCTTGTTGATCTTCTTGTGCCAACAGTGCCCCCAGTGATATATCTGTTGTTGAAATGTATAGAATAAGGGGCTTTTCTGCTACCAGTGGTACTAGAACTAGTGGGTTCATCAGATACTATTTGATTTGATAAAAAGATTCTACACACTTGGCTTCCCATCTGAAAGGCACATTCTTATGGAGCAAATGATTGAATGGTAGACTTTTATCAGCTAGTTGAGCAATGAATCACCTGATTGATTGGAGTCATCCTTGTAGAGATCTGAGCTGACTGATATTCTTTGGTGGTGGCATCTCCATAATGGCTTGTACCTTTGTTGGATCCACTTCAATACCTTTAGCTGAGATGATGTAGACCAGTAACTTGCCTGATGTAACCCCGAAGACACACTTCTTAGGGCTGAGCCTGACTTGGAATTTCTCTAATCGATCAAAGATCTTTGTCAGGATGCTAAGGTGTTCTGCTCTGGTGAAGGATTTAGCTAGTAAATCGTCCACATAGTCTTCCATGAAGGTATGCATCATGTCATGGAAGATTGTTGTCATTGCTCGTTGATAAGTAGCCCCTACATTCTTTAAGCCAAAAGGCATAACATTCCAACAGTACGTTCCCCAAGGATAGGTAAACACTATTTTATCTTGATCCTCTGGGGCTATTTTTATTTGATTATAGCCTAAAAAACCGACCATTACTGAGAGAATTGCATGGCCCGCTGTGAGGTCTACAATTATTTCGATACTGGGAAGAGGAAACTCGTCCTTTGGATAGGCTTTCTTGACATCTTTGAAATTAGTGCAGATCCTGATACTATCGTCTGGTTTTGATACTAGTACTATGTTGGAAATCCATTCTGCATAGTCGATGGGTCGAATGAATCCGACATCTAATAGTTTCTTTAGTTCAGCCTTGACCATGAGTGCCACCTATGGATTCATCTTTCATAGTTTTTGTTTGACTGGCTTAACTCCTGGAGAGATGGATAAGTGATGCATGATCAAGTGTGGATTAATTCCGGGCATATTTGCATATGACCAAGCAAAGTTAATTTGCTTTTCTTTAAACAAGATGAGAAATGCTGATCTTTCCTCCCCTGTCAGAGATTTTGCCAAGTGTATGTTTTTGGCTACTTCTGTGGTACCAATGTTGATTGATTGAGTGGGCTCAATCAATATGGGTGATCGCTCATGAAAATGTTCCAGAAGAGTGTCAAGTCTCCCATCTTTAGGTGCCTTAAAAAGGTTTTCACCCTTAGATGCATCCTTTATTTTTACTTTTTTGTGATCTAGAGCTGCCATTGATTGATTTTCAGCATCAGATCTTTTATTTGGTTCATTTTTGCGATTGAGAGACTTGGTACTCCCTGGTTTGTAGACATTGTTACTTCATTCACTGGTAGAGTCTTTTTCTGGGTTAACGATACATAGGTAGTAGATAATAGATTCATCGTCTGGGAAAATTGGTATATCATGTATTTCGGGTTCGTCCCAGTCAATAAGGTCAAGAAAGAAAAGCGGTAAGGAATCGTTTGGTGGATCAAGTTCTGCTACTGTAAGCGTTAAGACAAAGGTTTCATCATGATTGGATTTGGTTTCAAAGAAGTCAAGGATTTCGTCGAGGTCTTCGATGGTATCATCTTCCATATAGACTTGTTCATAATGTTTCTGTTCACTTTCCTTGATGTCATAGATATTCTGTGGTCCAAATTCAGGTAGTCTATCTTCTGTGTTATGCTCTTCTTGAGAAAGGGACATGGAGCCAGTATTGTCAGTGATATCTCCAGTAGCATTTGAGTAGCTACCCCATTCATATTCATTGGAAGCAGTCTCAGAGTTATCATCCCAGATTTTATCCGTGTTGTAAACAGGTATGTTATATGGTGAAAATAGATCTTTGATGATGGATACTAGTTTGATAGTTTTTGCTGATTCTGTGTCAGATCCTGCTTCTACTTTTTGTATTTGTTCATAGATTGTGCCTCCTTTAGGAGATGATTCTATTTGTTTTTGAGATATTGGTGTTTGAATATGAGCTACTACCATAGATATGGCCTTCTTATGAATGAGGAGCTTTCCCTGATGCTACTTCTGTTCTTGATGTTCACGTGCCTTGTGGATTGTTTTTGCTGACTCAAACAATGCTTCTTGCCAGGATTCTTCTTTGTACTTCTTCTTTGCTTTCCATTGAGGTTTTGGAGTTATGCATGGTATCTTTCTTAATAGGAAAGTGAGCTTACAGCCCAATCCTATTTTGTCTCTACTGAGCTATGAAGGAAGGTCTATGGGTTCAATGACTCCTTCTTTGCGTTTTCTAATAGGTCCTTTACCATCATATCCCATTTGTTGCATGATTAAGTATCCCTTTCCATATAGGTGTGTTGGTAGAACTATGTCCAGAGCAGCTGCTCTGTTATCTTCTTCCTCATCTTTGTATAACCAGCTAAGAATGTCCTTCTCTTTTGATTCATGTGCTAGAGTGCTTAGTTGGATGAAGGTACCATCAAATTTGGTGACGAGCTGAGTTACCTGATGCGTTGATGTTGTGGGTAATCCATGAGATGTGGGTGATGTTGATAAGTTGGCCAAACACATGGGTTCTAAAGAGTACTCTCCCATACCTTGTTCTTTGATTTGTATTTTTTGCTTGAAATCTCCAGGTAATGATTTGGGCTTTGCCTTCTGTAGATCTAATGTTGAGGATTTCTATTTTTCCCTATTATGGGGAACCAAACTGTCATGGGCTGCTCCCATTGCATTACAATGTTGAAATGGATTGTGATCAATAGATATAGAGACCTCTGGTCCGTTATAGGGAAATTTGACACACTGGTGATACGTAGAATGTACTGCTTGCATTTCATGTATCTAGGGTCAACCTAATAAAATAATGTAGGTGAGGTCTATGTCTAAGACCTGACACATAGTATCCTTTTGCACTGGTCCAACTTGTATGGGTAACATCACGGCTCCTTTAGATGACCTTTCCTCATCATCATATGCCTTTATGTTAATCTTTTTACGTGGATCAATAGACTCCTCTGAGAAGCCTAATGCACGGATAAGTTTAAGGTACATATATTAAGTCCAACTCCTCCATCTATCAATACTCTTTTTACTCGATGTTTATAAACGATGACTTCAATATGGAGGGGAGTGTTGTGCGGATGACTTAAGGAAGTATTATCATGCTTTGAGAAGGTGAGATTATGAGGCCCTGTCATATGAGTGACCATGGCTTGGAATTTGTCCGCATCCAGATCTTGAGGTACCTTGGTTGTTGGAAATATAGCTTTATAACAGACAATGAAAGATTGTTGGCATTTCATGAGGATATTGAGAAGGTTGTTGATGATTATGGATATAACTGATTAAAGATGTTTTACTATCTTGATATTATTATTTTGTCATTGATGTCAAGAAATTGATTTTCTAATTTAGTATGATGTTGCCATATCTTGAGAAGTATGATATGAAGATTATAAAGATGTCGGTAAAAGACACAGGAAAGAATATGATGAATAAGGAGATGAATAAGGTATTCAATGGGCAACTACTACCGAGTCAGACAATGATGAGATCATGATGTTTTAGATTGTTTTAACATCATACATATGTTGTAAATTGTAAAGGTTAATACTATACTATGTTATCAAGCAAAGAACTTAGTCAGTAAACCCTAAGGAACCTAGTCGGTAAACCCTAAGGTTATTGCTATCGGTTAATGAAGGTGGAATGTCTACCGAGTGAATATTAGTATTCATCAAGTTGTTACCGAGTTGTAACCGAGCTATAACAGAATGCATTAAATGTTTTCATGTGGTATTTAATGAAGAAAGCTGACGAGCTAGAGCGGATCAATTATTGGTAAGCCATGGAAGAAGTTTGTTAATGAATCTAAGGCAATGAAAAGTCGGCATGAAGATCTACAGCTCAGATTGAACCGCAATACCCCGACACAAGTTCCAAGACTATTATGCAAGTTCCAAGGTGGGGTAAAACATTTTCAGATTGAAAGATGCATTGAACCTGGACAAGATTGAAGATCTGATGGCTATGATTGATCATGGGAAATGTGATCAAGGAGATTAAGCGGTTATCTAATTGTTTATAAATAGGAAACTGTTGATAAACAATGTATGTGGGCAAGTGTATGCACAGGGATGCTATATAGTGATTACCGAGCATAGAATCTTAAAGACCTGTTAGAATAACAGAGTATAGAAGCCTAACAGATAGACAAGACTAGTTCTATGTCTATATTGTATTGAACAAATAGGAATCTGCTTTAGCATTTTAGATGTGAAGTTGCAGATAGATTTTTATTACTGTTATTTTGTGAAAGTGACAGAAAATCTCTTAACCGAGTGGACTTAACAGTCTTATATGTAAATTCTCTAGCAAGGTGACATTCTGATTGAGTGTTTGAAATCCTTTGACAAGGTCACTTCTAACAAAGTGAAGATCCTAATAGATCTGAGGGAAATCCCTTAATTGTGTCACATCTAGCAATATGTTTGGAATCTTTAATAGGATTTGCTTTTAACCTAGCATACTCTAGAAGAGTATAGTTCTTAGTGGGTCCGAAATCCCACATGGTTTTTCCCTATTTGGGTTTTTCACGTTAAATCTGGTGTTATGAGGTTTATATTGTTCATATGCTTTTGAGGTTGCATGTTTAACAATTTTGGTTATATTACTGATATATATGTTACTAAGGTTGAATCTGATGTTTTTATGGATGATTAAGTTTGTATGATTCACCCCCCTCTCTCATCTTGTTGGCTATTGGATTTGTACTTATATTAAGTATCAGAACTATCAATTGGTATCAGAGCTTTGCACTCCAGAAGGAAAGTTTAAAGGCACTTGAGTTAAAGATCCAAAGATGTATAAGAGGGATGCACCAAAGCTGAACAAGTCAAGTTTCTCTACATGGAAGAGAAGAATGAAGCTACATCTATGAGGAGTTGGAGAATATGTTGTATACTATCTGGAGAATGATTTTGTTGCACCGAGCACCTATCCATTGACTATGGAAGAAATAAGGGCAAAGCAAGAACATATTCAAGCAATGATTGAAATAACATTTGCATTGACCGATTCGGAGTTTAATGATCTAGAAGGCTGCAATGATGCAAAGACAATGTGGGATAAGCTCATATCAGTATATGGAGGAGATGAACATGTTCAAAGAGAAAAAGTAGACAGTCTGAGAGGATAACTTGAATCTATGAGGATGAATAAAGGTGAGAACATAACTCAGTACAGTATAAGACTAAAGGAGATTGTCAATCAAATCAAAGGAGTAGGTGGAACTATTGAAGAAAAGGATATAACAAGTAAGTTGTTGAGAACCCTTCTACCAACTTATGCAATCCGAGTCTCTGCAATCAATGAATTGAGGTCTGTACCTAATATGTCAATTTCTTTAGATGCTACTATTGGTAAGCTACATGCATTTGAGTTAAGTAATTTTGATAACAGTGGATCTTCAGTAAATAAAGTTGAATCTGCATTTAGTTCTTTTCATCTTGATGAATCTAATGATTACAATGAAAGAAAATATAAGTACTCTGAAGGAGATCACAGTGGAGCAAGTGAAAGATTTCGGAAGAACATGGAAGAAGTACACAAACTATATGAAGAAATTAGAAAGCAAGAAGAGTTTGAAGCACTATTAACCAAAAGGTTACCGAGAGGCAAAGGTAAGTATAAAGGAAAACTACCTTTGAAATGTTTCAATTGTGATAAGATAGGACATATGGCTTCTAACTGTCCTGACAAAGATTTTACTAAAAAGAGAGATTATCGAGATGACAGACAGAAAGAGAACCATTATAAAGGACACCGAGACTTCAGAAGAAGAGATAGAAAGACATGCTTAATAGCTGATGATGAATCTAATGATGATAAATCAGATGAGACTGATATAGAGGAAGTAGTTTATGTGGCTATCAAGGATGGCTCAGATGAAGAAAGGTATGAAGAAAAAGCCTTAATATCTCACATAAACACTAATGATTCTTGGATTATAGATAGTGGATGTTCACATTATATGACAAGAGATAAACACAACTTTGTTATATTAGAAGATTATGATGGAGGCTATGTTAGATTTGGTAATGATGCACCATGTGTGGTAAGAGGTAAAGGATCTATAACACTTCTTGATAATGCAAGATGCAATGATGTTTATTTGGTTGAAGGTTTGAAATACAATTTGTTGAGTGTAGCACAACTAAACAACACAGGTTACCAAATAGAATTTCAGAAAGGAATTGTCAAAGTTCATGACAAGAATGGAAAGTTAGCTGCTACTGGGACACAAACAATAGGTAATACATTTCACCTTGACTCAACTCAGAATAAGTGTTTGCATGCAAAGATTGATGATACCTGGTTATGGCATAAAAGGTTTTGTCATGTCAATTTTGATAATCTGATCAAAATAAGTAAGAAGCACAAAGTAAGAGGTCTACCAAGTCTTGAAAAACCTGAGAATGCTATGTGCCGAGGATGTTAGATGGGTAAGATGACAAGATCAAGCTTTGCAAGTAAGTCTTACACTTCTAAGGGAATTTTAGATCTAGTGCACACTGATCTTTATGGTCCAATGAAAGTTCAAAGTTATTATGGTGATAAGTATTTCATATGATTTGTGGATGACTATTCAAGGATGATGTCAGTAATGTTTTTAAAGGAAAAATCTGAAGCTTTTTAAATGTTTAAATGATACAAGGCAAGAGTGTAAAATGAAATAGGAAGACAACTCAAATGTCTTAGATCAGATAGAGGAGGAGAGTTCACATCTGATGAGTTCAACTTATTTTGCAATGAGCATGGTATTAAAAGACAAGCCTCTGCACCGAGAACTCCACAACAGAATGGAATAGCTGAAAGAAGAAACAGATCTATTGTGGATTGTGCTAGAACACTAATGATTGAAAAGAAGGTGCCACAAACATTTTGGAGAGAAGCAATAAGCACAATAGTTTACACCTTGAACCGAGTTCAATTGACGAAAGGTATTTTGAAGACACCATATGAAATCTAGTATGATAAGAAACCTAATGTTAGTTATTTTAAAATCTTTGGAAGTAGATGCTATGTTCATAAAGATGATAGAAATGAAAAGTTTGATCAGAAAAGTGAAGAAGGAACATTTCTAGGTTATTCTTCTAGAAGCAAAGCATTTAAATGTCTGATCAAATCATCTAACAAAATAGTAGAAAGTGCAAATGTGAAAATTGATGAATTTGTAGAAAGAAATGATGAAGGAAATTCCAAGCAACCAGAAGACTATGATGAATTTGTCTATGTTCAACCGAGAAGACTATTGAAGAAAATGAAGAGAATATCCAGTTACCAAGTGATGAAGAAGATAATATAGAGCCTACCAAGCCTGTATTAGCCAAGTATGTCAGAAGAAATCATACACCAAGTCAGATTATAGGAGATAAGGATGATCCAATGATGACAAGGAACAAATTGACACAGAACACATGTTTGATATCTAAATTTGAACCGAGAATAGTAAAAGAGATATTTAACAATAAAGATTGGGTAAATGCTATGACAGAAGAGATTGATCAAATCAAGAAGAATGACACATGGACACTAATCCCAAGACCGAAGGACAAAAATGTAATCGGTACCAAGTGGATTTTTAGAAACAAGCTAAATGAAAAAGGGGAGGTCATTTGAAACAAATCAAGACTAGTTTGCAAAGGTTATGCTCAAGAAGAAGGAACTAATTATGGTGAAACTTTTGCACCTGTTGCTAGACTTGAAGTAGTAAGAACACTGTTGGCCTAGGCTACTTTCAAGAACTTCAAGGTATATCAAATGGATGTCAAATCTGCATTTTTGAATGGAATATTAGAAGAAGAAGTTTTCATTGAACAACCTAAAGGATTTGTTGAAGACAATAATAAAGATCAGGTATGTAAATTGAACAAAGCTTTATATGGTTTGAAACAAGCACCAAGAGCATGGTATGAAAGATTGCACTCATAATTGATTAAGATTGGTTTTATAAGGACAAGTGAGAACAATGACATGTACATGAAGAATGATGAAAATGGAATACTGATCTCAACCATATTTGTTGATGATATTATATTTTGTGGAAATGACTCTTTGTGCAAGAACTTTGGAAATGAAATGAGCAAAGAATTTGAGATGTCATTAATCGGTGAGATAAAGTATTTTATAGGTTTACAGATACTACAAATGAAAAATGAGATTTTCATTACTCAATCCAAGTACATAAAGGAAATCTTGAAGAAATTTGGAATGGAGGATTCAAAACCAGTAAGTACTCCTATGACTACCAACTATAAATTGTCAAAGAATGATGAATCTGCATCTGTTGATGAGACACTCTACTGATCCATGATTGGAAAACTACAATATGTTGTTCACAGTAGACTAGACATAGCACATGCAGTAGGTATAGTTGCAAGATTCTCTGTAGATCCAAAGGAAACACACATGACAACAATCAAAAGAATTTTTAGATACTTGAAAGGCACAGAGGATTATGGCTTAGTATATCAGAAAGGAAATGATTTTGATTTAAAAGTTTATACTAATGCTGATTGGGCAGGCAATTGATGATAGGAAAAACACAAGTGGAGGAGCTTTCTTTTTAGGAGAAAGACTAGTGAGTTGGCTTAGCAAGAAACAAGGATGTGTTTCACAGTCAACAACAGATGCTGAATACGTTGCTGCAACATTGAATTGTACCAACATTGCATGGATCAAACAACTATTGGAAGGTATAAATGAGAAAGTTACTGAGCTAGTAACTATATTCTGTGACAATACTAGTGCCATTAATATTTCAAAAAATCCTGTTATGCACTCTAAGACAAAGCACATATCTATCAAATATCATTATCTTAGAGAAGAACCTCAAGAGAAGAAAGTGGTGTAGGAGTATGTTAGCACAAAGGAGAAAATAGCAGATATCTTCACCAAGCCACTACCAAAGGACACTTTTAAATATCTCGGAAGTAAGTTAGGGGTCCTACCCCTATCTTCTACTCACTGACCGAGTTCGGTGAAAGCATCAATCTGATGACTCTATTGAATATCTTTTAGGAGTTGATGCTAATTTATACACTTTAGGATGTTTTCTAAAGTTGTAAAAGGAATTATATAGGGAATAGGAATTGAAAACAAATGCTCTAACCAAGACTCAGTTGATACACAACAACATGAAATAACTTCTTACAGCAAGAAATTATGTTTTAGTTCTTTACTTTTTGGCATTGTTGTCAAAGGGGGAGAATACCTACAAAGAGGAAGAAGACTACTATAAAGAGAAGTTTGAGAGAAGACCTATCAGGGGAGAAGACTAAGAGAAAACTAAGCAGACTACAGATTGGAAAGAAAACTGAAAACAGGAGAAGTCTAATGTATGGGGGAGAGCATTTCAGCATTTCAGAATCACAACAATCCGAATCTTTTAAGGTCAAATCAATTGGTTTTGCCATCAATGCCAAAGGGGGAGATTGTTGGCAATATAGCTTTATAACAAACAATGAAAGATTGTTGGCATTTCATGAGGATATTGAGAAGGTTGTTGATGATTATGGATATAACTGATTAAAGATGTTTTACTGTCTTCATATTATTATTTTGTCATTGATGTCAAGAAATTGATTTTCTAATTTAGTATGATGTTGCCATATCTTGAGAAGTATGATATGAAGATTATAAAGATGTCGGTAAAAGACACAGGAAAGAATATGATGAATAAGGAGATGAATAAGGTATTCAATGGGCAACTACTACCGAGTCAGACAATGATGAGATCATGATGTTTTAGATTGTTTTAACATCATATATATGTTGTAAATTGTAAAGGTTAATACTAGACTATGTTATCAAGCAAAGAACTTAGTTAGTAAACCCTAAGGAACCTAGTCGGTAAACCCTAAGGTTATTGCTATCGGTTAATGAAGGTGGAATGTCTACCGAGTGAATATTAGTATTCATCAAGTTGTTACCGAGTTGTAACCGAGCTATAACAAAATGCATTAAATGTTTTCATGTGGTATTTAATGAAGAAAGCTGACGAGCTAGAGCAGATCAATTATTGGTAAGCCATGGAAGAAGTTTGTTAATGAATCTAAGGCAATGAAAAGTCGGCATGAAGATCTACAGCTCAGATTGAACCGCAATACCCCGACACAAGTTCCAAGACTATTATGCAAGTTCCAAGGTGGGGTAAAACATTTTCAGATTGAAAGATGCATTGAACCTGGACAAGATTGAAGATCTGATGGCTATGATTGATCATGAGAAATGTGATCAAGGAGATTAAGCAGTTATCTAATTGTTTATAAATAGGAAACTATTGATAAACAATGTATGTGGGCAAGTGTATGCACAGGGATGCTACATAGTGATTACCGAGCACAAAAGCTTAAAGACCTGTTAGAATAACAAAGTATAGAAGCCCAACAGATAGACAAGATTAGTTCTATGTCTAGATTGTATTGAACAAACAGGAATCTGCTTTAGCATTTTAGATTTGAAGTTGCAGATAGATTTTTATTACTGTTATTTTGTGAAAGTGACAGAAAATCTCTTAACCGAGTGGACTTAATAGTCTTAAATGTAAATCATCTAGCAAGGTGACATTCTGATTGAGTGTTTGAAATCCTTTGACAAGGTCACTTTTAACAAAGTGAAGATCCTAACAGATTTGAGGGAAATCCCTTAACCAGGTCACATCTAGCAATGTGTTTGTAATCTTTAACATGATTTTCTTTTAACCAAGCATACTCTAGAAGAGTATATTTCTTAGTGGGTCCAAAATCCCACAATGGTTTTTCCCTATTTGGGCTTCCACGTTAAATCTGGTGTTATGAGGTTTGTATTTTTCATATGCTTTTGAGGTTGCATGTTTAACAATTTTGGTTATATTACTGATATATATGTTACCGAGGTTGAATCTGATGTTTTTATGGATGATTAAGTTTGTATGATTCACCCCCCCCCTCTCATCTTGTTGGCTATTGGATCTATACTTATATTAAGTATCAGAACTATCATTGGTTTCCAATAGCGCTTGTTCCAATATGTCTTTGTGCTTTGGCGACAGTTTCAACAATTCTAGTATAGATATTTGAGCAGGAGTTTTGCATGGTTGGCTGACTAAATCATATTGGATTTTTGGTGTAGTGGTTGTAGGTGATGTATGTCCCTTCAAGACATATTTATGAGCTCTGGATGTTACATTGATAGATTCATGATCATGTTGGTCTCAGATTGTGATGACATTCACATGGTGGTCTTCAGCTGATAGTTGATTGATGGTGTTATTGTAGATGTGGTTGATATGAGATCCATGTGTATCTTTTGAGGTTGAAGCTCCATCTTTGTTGTAGTTTGGAAGAGGATTTTTAAATTCTTCATGGTCAACATTTGTTTTGAGACCATCCACCATTAAATCACCTCGATCAATCATGTCCTGAACAATGTTTTTCAATCTCATGCAATCGTTCATCCGATGACCTTTGTTGCGATGAAAATCACAAAAGTGTGAGTCATTCCACCAAGGTGGTTTGATTTGGGGTTCATAGTTGCTGATTGCAAGCAAAGAGATAATCTTGTTTGCCAGGAGCTCTCTGAATGCTGACTCTAGTGATTGTCCTAGTGGTGTGAAGACACATTTTTGGAAATTGTTGGTGCCATCACGCGAATAATTATTAGGTCCTTGATTCGTGGTTTTGTTTTGAGTATCGTTGGTGTTGTTTGGGCTGGGTTGACCTTGATTGGTATTTGGTGTGTATGTGTTAGTGTTTGGGTTAGCATCTTTAGGAATTTTCGTAGCTTGAGGATTTCTGGATAATGCGAGCACTGGTTGCTTAGATTTTGGATCATGTGATTCATTGTTGTCTTTGTTTTTGTTTTGAGTCTAGAATGGAGACTTGTCTAAGTTGTTGTTTTTTTGGTTATTGTAGTTTGATAAATTTGTTCCTTCTTTTAAGAATTTGAACGTTCCCTTTTTGACACATGCTTCTTCTACTTGAATGTCATTTTCAATCAATTTAGAAAAAGACGGTATGCATTGGAGTTTGAGCCTATAACTCATCTCGCCATTCAAGTTGTCGATGAAAATTTCCATTTTCTCCTTTTCAGGAATGTCTCGAGGATATCATGAAACCATATGTCGCCAATGTTGAAGGAATATCATAAATGTTTCATTGTTTTTTTGTTTGGTGTTGCAGACGTCTAGCATGGTTATAGCATGTTTAATGTTATAGGAATATTTTGTTATGAACTTGTTGACCAATTCATCAAATGATCTGACAGGAGGTGTAATTTTGGATAACCATTCCATTGTTTGTCCTCCCAAGCTTCTTGGGAATAACCTCATCAGATAGGTGTCATCATGAGAAAATTCAAGACTCATGGTACAAAATTCTCTGACATGATCACGGGGATCACTTTTTCCATCGTACTTGTCAAATTTAGGTATGTCTGAGTTTGGAGGAAAAGGGATCATGTGCAATCTTCTATCAAAGGGATAAGGACAGATTTCATTTAATGAGTACCGCACTGTCATCTCTTGTTATGTGTCTTGCATTTGTCTTTGTAACATTTGCATTTGTTGAGTAAGGGCAACCAAAGGCGTATTGTTTTGTCGAGGGAAGAGCTCTTCCCTTGCATTGATCCTGGGTTGAAACAGTGTATGGAATGGTATGTTTTTCTCGGGGATGTTTTGTCTTGGTGTATGTTGTTCCGGTATGTTTTGCTTGGGGATATCTTGTTCAGGGTCGTATGCTTCCCCTTCTCATTGTCATTCTTGATATTCATAATGTTGAGGCCTCATTCTAAACACATCTGCGTCAAAGTCTTCAAGGAGTTTGACTCCTTTGCTTGTGAGCATGAGCAAGTATTTTTCTTTGTCATTTTCCATGAGCCTTTCTACAAGTTTTTGGAATGAAGCACTTTCTTGGCATTCCTGAAGAAGTTCTTCAAAAATTTCAGTATGCTCTAGGTGTGGACCTTCAAAAGGATTTGATAATCTTCGGTTCATACTGGATTCTGCTTGTGCCTTGCTTTGTTTGTTTTGTTGAGAGTGAGTAACAGGCATTTTAGTAGAAACTTTCTGTGATGAAAGGGACAAAATCCTCTTCAATATGTTGTTCGGGAGTTGGTGGTTCAAGTCGGGGTGTGTTGTAAGTGATGCACTCATCGGACAAGAATGCTGAATTGATCTTTCCTCTACGGTTTATGATTTGATTAAATGCAGATTTTTGACAATATGCCCTAGTCTTTAAAGGCTCTTTGTCAAATTCATTGGATTTGTTTTGGATATAAAATTTGACATGATAAAGGAATGTTCGATGAGATTTGAAGAGTTGACGATTGATGTATAAAAATTTGTTTCTTTTGATAAATTTAGAAAAACTTGGTTGTTGTTTCTTCAACGTGGTGCTACGATAAATATTCTTTCTTCTTAGAATATGGGGATTAGTCATGCATAAGTGATCAATGGTTTCCTTTGAATGGTTTTGGATTCAGTTGATCTTGCTTTGAAAACTCAAGTTTTACTTTATCAAAGTGAAGGTTTAGATGCCCCTTCATGACAAAGCGTGTCAAATGATATGGATAAAGTCTCTCGATATGGAAACTTGATTTGACAACTTGAGGTTTATAACAAGTGTTTCTGAGCTAAAATCCATGAGATGATAAAGGACCCTTCTGTCACTTGTGATGGTGTTTTCTGATTTTGATGGGATAGATATGTTTTATCATGCAACCAGTTTTGGATTTTTTACAACTTTTGTTTGACACAAATTTTGTTCAAGAAATAGTTTTTAAAGCTCTGTTTTCACTGCTCTATTTTGATGAAAAATGATGCTGATGAAAAGAGGTTTTCAAAAAAGGTTTTCTAAGTTTTCAAAATTCTTCACTGTTTTGCCCCCTATTTTTCTGACTTTGGTCACGCGCTAAAACGGAGACAAGATGCGCTACCGAAATTTCTTCACGTGCTAAATAAAAGACCACACATGCTAAGCTGCCCCCAGCCACACACTAAATGTTTAGACTGCTAAATATTGTTTTCTGTCTGGCTCGAAAAGTTATGCGCTAATACGGGTCTGCTATGCGCTAACTTTTAAACTTTATGCACTATTGTTTGACTCCTACACACTAAGCTGATTCTCCAATGCGCTAGGCTATTTTTTGGACGTGCTGACTGTTTAATGTTGTTTTGAAATTTTACGTAAAATGCTACTGTTTTAACCGGAAGTGCTAACTGGATGCCCTGATGCGCTAACAAATGTACTACATGTGCTAAGAAGTTGTTCTCATGCGCTAGACTATCCTAATATTTTCCTTTGGTTGGTTTTTGACAATTTTTGGATTTTTGTTATGAGTTTTTCAGTCGTGATGGATGATTTTCTGAAGTAGTAAATGTAAGCATAGCACCAAAGAAACAACCATTTTGCTTAATCTAACAAAAAGTGTATGTTCTATGAGGATGTGTTCAAATCCCCAATGTTTTAACAGGTTTGGATACAAATAATACACTTCAAGAAGACTCTTTATTCAAAGGTCATAAGTAACATCATAGCCCACTAGTCTCGATACTCCGTCAGCTCAAACAACCATGTCACCCTGTAGAGGGCGCCCATTTTTTTGCCTTTTGCTAGAAATTAACTCAAAGTGAATTGCTTCACAATTGAGTAGTTATCTTGGGAGATATATGGTGAGCGATCTTGGGGGTGGATTCTTCCCCACCTTTGCACTATGATATTACAAATGTCTGGTTACTGACTCGGCTCAAGGTTTCTATTTCTATGGTTCGTAATCAGGCTTCCTATTCGGCCATCAGTGATAAACTCCCTTAGGAGGCTTCCCAACCATTAGAACAAAAGCTTTACATATCTCAAGGATACTGGGGGAAGGCTAATCACTGTGCGCAACCATTGAAAAGGACTTTCATCACTTTCCACTTTTGATTATAGTGGGTTGGAACACTTGGCATCAAAGTCATTTCCCACTTAGGTCATTCCCTTCACACCGGCCATAAATGGCTTTAAGAGTTGATTCCAACTCCTCAGGAAGACAGGCCTACTAAAGGTTTTATTGCTTGAAATAGAGAAAGCTTAAGAGTGGTTTGGATTTTTGATCACCCAGTTAAGGGGAGAGCATATACCTTCCACCTTCGAGACAAGGCAAACAATCTTCTTTTTAGCCTTCAAGAAAATGATTTTCTAACTTCTACTTGGAGTTGTTGCTCCACAAAAACATGGTGTTTATTTTATTTCCCCAAATCAGTGATTATCTAATCTAGGAAAAGAACCAAGTCAACAAAGCAAAACTTCGATTTGGTCAACAAAAGAAAATCGACAAAAAGGGGAATAACGTCCCTCTTTGATTGTAACAAAAACTTTTAAGTGTGGTTCTTTCCTTTGCAAAAATTTAAAATGAATCTTTTTATACACCAAAGGATGGTGAGGTTCTTTTTAAAGCTACTTTTGCAAAAAGGAAAGTTTGTATTGTTCTTTTTAGAGCCCAAAATAAAGTTTTTCTCCTATGAAAGCAAGAAAATTTCTAATTGTGGTTCTTTTTATAGCCCAAAAATAAAGTGAGTTCAATTTTAAGAAAACGAAGTTGAAATTTTAAACTAACTTAACTAAGTTAGTAAAAACTCTAACTATCTTAATAATCTTAAGACTAAGCTCCTATCTGCAATAAAATCGTTAGAATCCTGCAAAATAACAAGTGAAAAATGTTAGATAACTTGTGGACTTCAACAAGTCTAATTTTATCCTTGGTTATAGATTTAATTTTTCTTATCTTTGTCTGTCTATGATGCGCTATAGAACAAACTGTATGCGCTACAAAATAACAGTGTTGCGCTAAAAGAAGGCAGAGATGTGCTATACTGTTTTCAGGATGCGCTACTCTATGTTCTAGAAGCGCTGCTCTTTTTTTCTCCTGCGCCAAGACCTACAGGAAAATATTAGTATTATGATGTGCTAAGTTAAGGATGTCACGCACTACAAGATGGACCCAACGCGCTGAACAATAAGCGAGATGTGCTAGAATGTTAACCAGATGCGCTAGGGAATGTTTCCCACATGCTAATTCTTGTTTCCCACGGACCTGCAAAAATGGTTAAATTCAAAAACCGATTTGATATATGGGGTGATTCCCCACGATGGGCGCCTGAAATGTATGTGGGAAAAGTGGGTCGATATAACTCAAAATGTGAAAAACGGAGCTCTAGGGAGCCTTGCTCACACACCCACAGGATTTCTTGGTGCAAGCTATGGAGTCATGAAGTATGGCTCAGCTTCCCAAGGTTGGTTCCATGGTTCTCTATCTCACAAGGTCCCTCAAACCAATGTCTTTTCTCTCAGATCACTGAGCAAAGTGGTTTAGGGATGACAAATGCAAGAACGAGGGATGCTTTCATTGATTTTAAGATGAAATGCATCCTAAGTTATACATGATCCTATAAATGAAATAAACTAGTTATAAGATGACAAGATTAGTAACAAGACTATCCTAGCATGCTATATTAGTCTATGATTAAGCTAAATGATAAGGAAAATACTCTAAACATGCATATTTAGATTAATTCCTATTGAAAAGAGAGGCTAAATGATGAGCACAAATGATATATTAAAGCTTGGATGGATTTTAGTATAAGTGTGATGCTAAAGACTTGGATCTTGAAAATGGAGGAATGAGAGCTCTATTTATAGAAAAAATAGGGCAATGGATGGTTAGGATTGAAAGAGGAAATCAAGGGTTGAGTTTGAAAGTTGGGAATCCATATTTGCAATTGGAACCAATGAAATGGTGACAATTGTCAACATAAGGTTGGTTGAGAGGGGATGTAAGAAGCACTAAATGCTTGAGAAGACCTCATGGTTACCCTAGGGGTTAAGGGTTAAGGTTAAGTTAAGATTACCCATTGGATAAAGCTTTTATCTAAAGGATAAATTCTTGTGCAAAGGATTAAGGATAACCATGGTCAAAGCAATAAATGCTTGATGAGACCCTTGGGTTTCATGGAGGTTGAGTTTAGGGATATTCTTTAACCATGCTAGAGGGTTGAGTTAACCATTAATGGTTATGAAGACTTTGGGGACAAATTTGTAAGAGTCCTTCCAAATTTGGGGGTATTCAACAAGTTGGATAAAGGTTTTAATGCCTTTAGAACACTTTACTCCAAATTTGAGAAGTGACCTCCTCAAATTTAGGGAAAAGGGATAATAGATGGGTTTGGGTTAATTAATTAGGATTAGATGGATTCTAGAAGAAATTAAGAAGAGGGTTAGGATGCAAGTGGGAGGTGTAGGATTTTGCAAGTGGATGAAGGGATAATGGGTTTTAATTGAATTTAATTCAATTTGGTTGCAATTAAATAAATTAGATTTATTTAATTTAGGATAACTATTTTAATTAAATTTGAATTTAATTAAAAAGTGGATAGGGGCTTTAATTGAATAAAATGAATTTATTCTATGAAATGGTAAAAGAGGTATAGTGAATTTAATTGAGTAATTTACTTAATTAAATAGAGGAATATAGGTACTTTAATTAAATTAGATTTAGTTAAATAGAGAAATGAACATAAAATATTCATTTAGGAATATGGTCATTTTTATACGTCTACACCCCACACTCCAAAAGTAGCTCAATATATTATTCAATAATTAATAACATATTACAATATACTTGCAGAGTAGTACCACTAATCAAAGACTAAGAGGTAACTCATTATCCATTACTCTTACACACAACCTCTATCTCACACACCTCATATATAGAAGATACAATACAATAAATCATCAAACAATATTACAAAACCATGGACTAAAACCACCCAATAAAGTAGAGCCAACCTTATCTCCATTCTAGATGCTATACGATGTGTCAAAACACACATCAACATGTGTTCCTCCCTTTTATAACTCATTTATGTGTCCGATGCAATTTATATTTCCTATTTCAGGAGTCAAATCTTTCGGAGGCCATAAATTATGAACCGTGTGTCTGACTGACAAACCATTTCAAGTGTTGGAAAGCTCACGAAGTTCTCTATTGCCTCATAAAATACCATGCTTTTTTACGCCCACTTTTTAGGGTGTTTTAGAGCCTCTAAAATCATTAAAATTAATTTTAAACCTTTCATCGCACCTTCCAAAAACAAAAACTTTAATATCTTCAAAACTAGCTATCATCTTGCGACGAAAAATTACTAGCATGCTCATCTAGCCAACCAAAAGCTTTGAGGAGAATTTCACTCCATTTTGTGCTCAAATGAAAACTTACTATAA
The DNA here is from genome assembly GCF_030272615.1 of Cryptomeria japonica. Taxonomy (NCBI): domain Eukaryota; kingdom Viridiplantae; phylum Streptophyta; class Pinopsida; order Cupressales; family Cupressaceae; genus Cryptomeria; species Cryptomeria japonica. Next base: position 826,397,063 of record NC_081414.1, on the reverse strand, counting down.
ATAGTAACCTCATGTAAATGCAAGATTGAGACACCATTTTCCCAACATTCTTCAACTTGTCAAACACCTTGCAAGAGCAAAGGGAGTATCAACACAATATTAATTGATAGGGGCCATGAGGCCCATAGACTCCAAACACCATCTAAACTTCTCTATGATCACAACCTTAGTTAAAGAATCTACAACATTCATCAAAGTTTCTACCTTAACCAACTTCACCCTGTCATCTTCGACCATAATTCTGATAAAATGATACTGGACATCAATGTGCTTTGTCTGAGCATGAAAAGTCAAGTTCTTAGCTAGGTAGATCGCACTCTGACTGTCACGATAGATTGTCACTACACCTTGTTTTATTGCAATATTTAACACAGTGTTTTAAGCCAAATGGCTTCTTTCCAAGCATGACTAGTTGTCATATACTTTGCTTCTACAGTGGACAGAGCAACCACAACTTTTCACTTACTCATCCAACTAAATGCACCACCAAATAAAGTAAACACATAAGCAATGGTGGATCTTCTTCTATCAATATCATCTGCAAGTCTGAATCTACATAACCATTAATATTAAGGAAAATCATGTCTCCAACCAATTTACCATGATAACACAAAGAATATTAAGAGGTACCCTTAAAATATCCAAAGACTCTTTTGATTGCATCCCAATGAACTCTACCAAGATTAGACATATATCTGGAAAGAACTCCCACTACTTGGGAAAAGTTTGGTCTAGTATAGACCATAACATACATCAAACTTCCAACTGCACTTTGGTAAGGCACTCTACTCATGTCTTCCATCTCTGATGGAAATGTAAGACAATCTAAAATAGATAGTTTCTTTCCAACTGTAAAGGGAACACATAATGGTCTACAATCCTGTATGTTGAACCTCTATAATATCAAATTCACATACTTACTCTAGCCTAGCCATAGATTTTTTCACTCTATCTCTTTTGATTTCCATCCCAAGAATGTGTTTCACTGCACTAAGATCTTTCATTTCAAATTTAGTAGCAAGCTAAGACTTTAGTTCTAAAGTCATACCTTTCACTTTAATAATGAATAACATATCATCAATATATAATGCAATATACAAGAAATGACCACCATCAGATTTATAATAAACATAGTGATCTAATTTAGAACACTCAAATCTTAAACTCAACACATATGTATCAAGTTTCTGGTACCACATCCTAAGACTTTGTTTGATACCATGTACAAATATTTTTTCAATTTACAGACCAAATTACTTTTACCTTTCACCACATCATGCTTTGGTTGTGTCATATAGATATCCTCCTCCAAATCACCATGAAGGAAAGCATTTTTCACATCCATTTGCTCAACCTCTAAATCATAAGCAACGACAATAGAAAGAAACATTCTAATGGATGTCATTTTTGCAATAGGAGAAAATATCTCACCATAATCTAATTTTTTTCTCGAACATCCATTTGCAACCAACAGGCTTTCGTCCTTCAGGAAATAGTACAAGATCCCATGCATCATTCTTTTTCAAAGCTATCATTTCTTCTTCCATACCAATCTTCTAGGATTCTACATCATTCATACCCAATGCGTCTTCTACAGATTTAGGTTCATCCATATTAGTATTCAAAGCAAAAATACATCTCCAATCATCAGGTGAATACCTTTTAGGTGGTTGTCTATGTCCTGTATACCTTCGAACAAGTTGAGTTGGAGGTTCTTTCTCTTCTTCTGAAGATTCAGAGCTAGATGAGCTCTCTTCAATTTCTTTCTTATCAAGTGGTCTCGATTCAACTCTTTCAGAGGTAGAATGGAATTGAATCACATCTTCCTGTTTAGTCTGTTATGGCTGCAATGTAACAGAAATAGACTTAATTTCTCTAAAAATAACACTTCTACTATGAATTACCTTTTGTGCAATAGGGTCCAAAAGCTTGTATCTGTAGTGTCATAAAATTGTGACCCTAGCAATTTTTGATTGCATTAGGGTCCTCATGCATGTGAAATTGAATCCCCTAGCCTGATCGGAGATCGAAGATTGCTCAACCCCTGAAAACTACTTCTCCCTTTCCCTCCGCACCACCCTGTCTGCACTCTGCCTTGGAGAAAAGGGCAAGATAGGGGCGTGACACCCCTATCCCTGCCCTATTTTAGGGCAGGACCCTTCTTAGGTCTTCATTGAAGGTTGTGCAGTGAGTGAGAAAACTTCCTCGATGCCATCCTGTGACGAAAATCAATTTCATTAACCCTAATTGATAAGTATAAAAGTTGCATTTACCCTCTCATTTGCATAAGTTCAAGAAGGTGAAAATTTGTGATCAAGCATTCAAGAGCATTTGAGCATCCCTTTCAAGCATTGAGCATCTCAAGTCTCCCTTCAAGGCTAGGTGTTGCATTCAAGTCAAGGATTCAACCATTGAAGAGGAGATCCATTTCAACATTCAATTCTACACAAGCAAATCTACCTACATTCTTTCTACAACCTCCCTTGAGGTGATTTACATTACAATCATTCAATTACATTTACTTGCAAGTACTTTCTTTCATTGCTTAGTTAATTCCAAAACTAGGGTTTGACCTAAAGGCAAAACCCCAATCCCAACCCATTTTCCTCTCTTTTCTATGTGTAGATTGCAAGTGTGCAGCTGTACTTTTGGATTTGGACTCCATTTGTAGAGGCGGCAAAACCCTTATCGTTTCATGGGTTTTCGGAGGACGATGTTCATTCCCACCATGGTCAAGAAAACTTTTCCTCAAATTCACATGGTAGTTTTGTCTCGACATATTACTGTTAGATCCAGGTGCATAGCTTCATCCCACACTCTGATCTTGAGTTATTACTAGTTATTTGTCACTTTTGCACTTAGTCTCTATACATAATTCAATCAATTCCTTTCCATTCCAAATAGAAGAGGGGATTAACTTATCATTCCCATTTCATTCAGAATTCTATCTTCTTCTTTGGAGGTTGAATCTAATGAATTCCCCCCCCTCTTCCAATGTAATGCATGAAAAGTGTTTGAAGAGAAATCCATAGTGAAAGTCTCATCTCTCCCTGGAGGGATTGGGTAGTTTTCCTCTCGATCTCTCATTCACACATTTTTCACCCACCATTACATTTTGGTGAACCCAACGTCTTGCATGCTTTCGTTTGAACAAAATTGCATATTTTTCATTTGCAAGTTTCAAATTTCTGCAAACTTAGTGGTTAAATCATTAAGAACCCTAGTTTTTAAAATTAAAATTGAACTTGTGATTTGTAAAAATTGTTTGTGGTTATCTCAGATCTGAAAATTGTTTTGTTTGTCAAATTCATTTTCCTCATCGTCTTGTTCAATTTGCAAATCAAATTCGCAAAATCAAGCGATTACTTGTTAAAACCCCAATTCTCAAAAATCATCTTGAACTTGTGCAAAAATTGGATTTCCATTTAGTTTTCAGATTTTTGATTGTTCTCAAACTTGTTTTCATTTCTACAATTCAAATTTTCAATTTCCCTCCTTTTTCTCAAAATTCAAATTTCAAAATTAAGTGGTTAGGTCATAAAACCCCAATTTTCAAATTTCATTGGATTTTGTGCAAATTTCAATCAATTTCATTCCTATTCAGATTTCTAAACATTTTTTTAAGGTGTCCATATCCATTAGGTTTGACATTTTTCAAATTTGCAATTCAATTCCTCTTTTTCTTCAAAACCCTAATGGGGTCCTATTTTTACATTTGAACCTTAATTTCACCCATCTAGAAATCGTAAAATTCACTAATTTTTTGAGTTATCTTTGAAATCATCGTAATATTCATCCTTGAAAATTTCAAAAAAAGTTGGTCGGACCATGTGCATTCCTGCCACGGTCTTCAACTTTTTTCCTGAAATTTCAGGAGACTGTTATGACTGTATTTAATAGCTTAAATCCATAAGATTGGCTGGTTTTGTCGATTTTTTATCCCTCTAGAATCGAAAATACCTCCAAAATTCAACATTTGAAATTTCACGATTTTAAAAAAAAATTAAGAGGTTAATTATAGTCTACCCTGATTTTAAAAATTCTGATTTTAAAAGTACGTGTATTCCCTTGGCCTTAATTTTAAAATTCCAATTTCCTTTCTTTTTTGGAAATTGTGTCATCCTCTTCTTCCAACAAAGTTCAAATTATTTAGTTAGTATTTTCTTAAATTTACATTAATCAAATTTGTAAGCTTTGTTCCAAAATTCAAAATTCAAATTTTTCCTCTAGTCCATGAGTTTCACCACTATTAGTCCTACCTATACTATCCCTGTTAGACAAATCATTAGAATTAAGGCCTTCCAAGGTTTAATTACCAAGGAGATGAAGCCTAATTTGGGTTACTTCTTTAATGAGGATCATGCTAATTTTCCCCATCCTACTCATGTGCCTATTCACCCCATTGATGAATCTCATGATGATGAAGAAGCTTTAAGTAGGGTCTCTATAGATCAACTTTCCAAAATGGACAATCAATTTGATAACTTTCTTATATTAATATAGTTTAAGACATATACATCATATCCATTCTGAGGATGTAACCGGATTGGTGTCATGCAGTCACTATCTAGAGTATCATTACATGTAAATAAAAAATGGCCATAGCCCTATGTCAGATTGCTTAAATTTACATCATATACAATATAGAAAAAGTTTTGTACAACAAAATCGCCTCTGTGTCATTATAAATATTGTATGCGGGAAAAGCGGCTCAATGAAATGAATATTACGATTTTAGGACTTGTCCACACACCAATGGGACTCTTGGTGCAAGCTATGAAGCTGAATGGAATAGCTCAACTTCCCAAGAGATGTTCCATTGTTCTCTATCTCACAAGACCCTGTAAGCCAATGCCTTTTCTCTCAGATCACTGAGCAAAGTGACTTAGGAATGACAATCATGAGAATGAGGGATTCTTTGATCAATCTAACATGAATGCAATCCTAAATGTGCATGATATTAACAAGTATGAATTAAACTAGTATGTATATGATGATAAGATGAAAATATTAGCAAAAGAACTATCCTAACATGATATACTAGCTTAATATGATTATTCATGATGATAGAAATGCTTCTAAAATATTTATTAGATTGTTTCTATTCAAAGAGAGATTAAATGCTTAGTAAAATTCCTATAAGTGTGATGTTAAAGACTTGGATATATGAGAATGAGAGAATGAGGGCTCTATTTATAGAAAAAATAGGGCAATGGATGGTCAAGATTGGATGATCTTATCAAGGGCTAGGATTGAAAGTTATCAATCCATGCACTCAATTCTCACCAATGAAATGGTGACAATTGTCAACAAGAGATTGCTTGAGAGGAGATGTGAGAAGCATTAAATGCTTGAGAAGACCTCATGGTTACCTTAGAAGGTAAAGGTTAAGGTTAGGTTAAGAAAATCCATTGGATAAAGCTTTTGCCCAAAGGATAAACTCTTGTGCAAGGGTTAAAGGAATAACGATGGTCAAAGCAGTGAATGGTTGATGAGACCCTAGCATTAGATGAGGGTTGAATTAGGCAAAAAGTCTCCAACCATGTAAGAAGGTTGAGTTAACCAATAATGGTTATGTAAGAGACTTAAATGGTTAAGTTGTTGAGGATAAAAACCCTTTAATGGTTATTGAAGACTTTAAGGGTTTGAGAAGTGACTTCCCTTTGTTTAGGGATGTGACAATGTTTAGTAGATGGGCTAGGCTAATTTAGAAGGGATTGGAAGAATTTAGAAAGGGTTTAGAGAGGCAAGTGGGAGATATAGGAGAATGCAAGTGGATGGAGAGTAATTTTATTTAAAATAAATTGCTTTATTTCAACAAAATAGATGCAAGTGGAGTATCTAAATAAATTAGATTTATTTATTTGAAGTGAACAATTTAATTAAATGTAAATTTAATTAAAAAGAGTATAAAGGGGATTTAATTAAATAAAGTGATTTATTTAATTAAATGATATGAAAGAGCTAGGTGAATTTAATTAAATAAATTGAATAACTTATTTAATCAAATAGATGAATGCGAGTGATTTAATTAAACTGAATTTAATTAAATAGAGGAATGAGAATAAAATGAACATTAAATATTCTGTAAAGCGAAAAAATCAAACCCTAGTCGTTCTCCCCTCCCCAACTCCAAGGAGAGAGAAGGGAGAGTCACTAGGGTTGATGGTTTTCACTTAGGGGAGACTTTACATTCAAAAGAGGGGTTGAAACCCAAAAGATCCAATCCCACGCAAGGCAAGATTGGATTCTAAATGAGTTTCAAGGGTTAAGACATCAAGGATACCCTCTTTTGTAAAGAAATGTGGAAAGAATAATTGAACTAGGAATGCATGTAGAAGCAAGAAAGATTCGCTTATAAACAGAGATAGGGATATGGGATGAAGCTGCGGACTTGGAATTAGTAGTAAAATGTCGAGACGGTGCTGTTCTGCAAATTTGAGTTAAAGTTGACGGGACGATGGCGCCGGGCGTGCACACGGTCCTCCGAAAAATCCGCGAAACGAAGGGGGATCTGTTCGTCTCTGCACAACGATTCCAGATCTTCAATTACAGCCACGTACCTACAACCTACACACAAAAAAGAGAGGATGATTGGGGGGTTAGGGATGAGGGGTTTGCCTTTAGGTCAAACCCCAGTTTTGGAATTAACCAAGAAATGAGAATGCTGTAAATGTAAATGTTTGTAATGTAAACAAGTACTGATACCTTGTTGTAAGAATGTTTGTATTCTTACATGCGAAGGTGTAATGTATGTAGTATGTTGTATGTTGTATGTGATCTCCTCTTCAATGGTTGAATCCTTGTCTTGAATGCAACACTTAGCCTTGAATGGAGACTTAGAATGCTCAATTGCTTGAAGGAATGCTTGAATGCTTGAATGTTTGAATGTTTGAATATTGCTTTCGCATCTTTTTCCTACATATGTCCTCCTCCCTTTTTGAGAGAGGAAATGTAGTTTATATACTTGTCAATTAGGGTTGATAGACTGATTTTCCCGACCTTAGGCCGACCAGGAAACATTAGTTTCCAATTTGCAAACTTAAAGACCCGATGCCCCAAAAGAGACCGGGCCCAAAATAGGGCCAGGGACCAGGGCGCTGGGTGCCATGGTCCTGGGGGACCAGGGTGCTGGGCGCCCTAGTCCTGAAGGACCAGGGCACTGGGCGCCATGGTCCCACCTCCAAGGACAGCAGGGTGCAAGGAGGATCAGGCCAGGGTGCTGAAAAATGCAGTTTTTGATGTTATGAACAAGTTTCGGGGTCTCCATTCAGGTTCCGTGTTGCATCGCCATCATGAAGACCCAAATGCAGTCGAAATTGCAAGTGTCACAATTTTAGGACGCTACATTTAGCTCTCACTTTAGCGGGAGTATAAGCGTATGCTCATACTTCCGGTAAAGTACAAGGAAACAATATTGAAAGACTTTCACCATGTCAAGGAGGCAAGATACACCAAGCCCCCAGTGGACTAAGGATCTTACGACTTTGATTGACAAAGTAAAAGGGAAGATCATGAGGGAGAACCATGACTATCAGTAGTAAGGTTCCCTCACTATGAGTCATGCAAGAAAGATATCAAAAATTTTCAAGGCAAAGGTAAATTTGTCAAGAAATTTTGAAGTATCTTGAAAAGATATGAACGGGATGTATGCCCCCCTACGTTAAAGCGATCGCACATGCCTCACTAGGGGTGATTTCTTTAAGGTAGTGATACATATAAGAAATGAGAAAGGAAAGGAGCACGTTATCACAAGGATTTAGCCCCCAAGTGTGAGATAAGACCAAGGATAATAGACACAAAACACAAAGCACGAGGTGACTTCGCTTTCCTCGGGGTCAGTATGCTGTATGATAATTCATGTATATCATATGTATGTATGCATAATTGTTCTTCATTCCCCAATCAAGGAAGGTCACCTAGAAGAAGGGAACACATGTGTCTTTTGAGTCAACATGAGAGAGACCAAAAGAGATCTCAATGTTTTGCATCGTCCTCAAGTAGACAACACTAAGGACAACAAATAGAAGAATGAGAATAACAAATAGAAGAAGTAACAAAAGAGATCAAGAGAGGAAGAGAGAGTCTGCTATGCTAATGAACTAGTCTAGCACGTCATCTACCCCCCGATCTTGCTGATCAATATTTTGGGAAGGTAGGAAACACGCTAGAGGAGGAACATCCAACACAGCAGATGGAGCTATCACAAGATCCAAACAAGGGCTATGTTCATGTTTCGAGCCACGTTGTTCTTGTCTAGGAGCTAGGATAAGTGCTTTAGAAAATTCATTAGATAAATGGTTATCAACATTGACATATTCATACTCACTATCAGAATGAACAGGAGTAACATTTTCATCATGAATAACATTTTCATCTATATCATCATCAAGATTTATAAAAATAGGATCTTTAACTTGCACAGGATCAAGACCATCATGCATCTTATGTTTAGGAGATTTCGGCTCAATCGTCGGCTGAGGAGAAAATGGAATAATACTGGCTGAAGGTGTTTTGGGGGATTGCAAAGTTTGAGAAGCAGCTGCCTGAGCTCTAAGACGATGCTTTCATTGGCATTCACGTGCAGAATGATTCCGTCTAGTCTTAGTAGGAAGTTGAGAAGATTGAGGAGGAGGAATATTCTCATCCTTATCACTTGGGTGTTTAGGTTGTGGTCTATTAGGTTGAATAATAGGAGAAGAGGAAGGTCTCTTCTCTCCATAAGAGGAAGGAGGAGGAACTGCTCCATATAAGGGAGGAATATTTGGTTTAGGAAGGAGACCAAGCCCCTCATGACGAGGAGGTATAGGTCTACTTTTATGAAGTTTATTAGATATAGGCATAGTCACATTCATAGGAATGGGTTGGGAATCTTCTTAAGGAAAGACATTAGTTTTATCTTTCAAAGGAAGAACTTCCTTCTCAAGAATGATAGGAATGTCAAGTTTGGGTGTTCTAGGTTCACTTAGAGATAGGATCATATCTTTTTTCCACTTTTGATAAGATTTAAAAAGATGATCACTTCGCGGAGGAAGAGATTGGAATTGTTTAGGCCAAAAGTAATCAATAGGAACGCTAGAAATTCTTTCAGCTGGTTTAAAGAGACTATGATTGACAGTAACAACTTCACCATTATGGGGAAATTTCAGACACTTATGAATAGGAGAAGCAATAGCTTTCATGGAAGATAGCCAAGGATAGCCTAGCTTCACACGAAATTGTTCGGATGATGGAATAATAGCAAAGTCCACATCAAGGGATTTGTTATGGACCTCAATAGGTAATGTAATAGAACCAATTGCAGGAGAAGAAAATGCATCAAATAATTTCACAACCACATTTGTTTCATCATAGATCACTTGATTCAATTGCAAAGTAAAAAGAAATTCTTTAGTAATAATATTAACCATACAAGAAGGATCAATAAGCACTCCACGGCAAGGTGTATTCTTGACTTTTGCAACTATATATAAAGGACCATCAGGTGCCCTAATAGTTTCACTGGAATCAAAGGTGATGGAAGGTTCTTTAGGGATTTTTTGCTGCTCCACAAAGTTAATCACATTAGGAGTCATAGACACAAGATCATCAGGTGAGACAGAGGAATCATTAGTATCAATCGCATTAGAGGTATGAGAAGGCAATGGATCAGTAAAAATCTGAAGATTTTGGTTAGGAGGGGCTACAGATGTGTTGCCTTTATCATTCACACCAGAAACAGAGATAGTATTATTATTAATCAAATCTTGAATTTTACCCTTTAAAGCAAAACATTTTTCAGTATCATGCCCAGGATGACGATGAAATTGACAAAAAGATTTGTTATCAAAATAGGGTGAATTAATTTTTGCAGGATCTATTTGCCTTATAGGAGGGAGGGTAAGCACATTTTGTTCCAATAACTTATTCATAATACTATGCAATGATTCATTCAAAGGAGTAAACTTTCTTTCTTTCTTGAAAAACTTAGAAATAGGAGGCACACCTGATGCCGCATTCACATGGTTGTTGATGATGTTTTGATTGAATTTAATGGACTCTCTGTTCGGTTTAAACTTCCCAAATGGTTGTTGACTACTATCACCCTTATCACTCAGAGCCATAGGATTTGCTTGTTCCATTTGACTCACAGTCAGTTGATAATTGTGAAGAGTTGCGCACAACTGTTGGAAAGAAGTAAACTCAGAAAACAGAAGTTTTTCTCTAATATCTTTTTGTAAATTAGAAATAAAGATTCTTTGAATATCATTGTCAGGTACTAGAAAAGAAATTTGAGCACACAAATGCTTATATCTACCAATGAAATCAGTCACTTTTTCTTTAACACCTTGTTTACAATGCATTAAATCAATCAAAGTAACTTTAGGACTTATATTGTTTTGAAATTGTTGAATAAAAGCATTTGCAAGTTGTTCGAAAGAAGTAATAGAATAGGAAGGCAACGAGCAATACCATTGTAGGGCTTTATCTCTTAATGTTCTAGTAAACAGTTTTGCAAGCAACCTTTGGTCATAAGCAAAATCAGTACATATTGTTTGAAAGGTCTTAACATGTGTTAGAGGATCACCCTTACCATTATAAAGCTCCAAATGCAGAATTTCAACATGTTTAGGGGGGATAGCTCGAACAATGTCAAGAGAAAGTGGGCTCACAACATCAAATGTGGGCACACTAAACTTAGATTGATTCATAGAGGCAATTTGTTGCTGTAAAGAAGAGACAGTTTGTGCAAGATTGTTAATGGTCGCTTCAGTCAAAGAGTTCATATTAGACATGTTAGATTGTGATGGATGTGTTATGTTATTGAAAGAAGGTAGAGAGTAAGGTGGTAGGACACTATGATAGTTAGTCATAGGAGATGATTGGAAAGGAGGAACACTACAAGGAGGAATGGAAGGGTTAAATGAATTGCCCCCTTGCGTCATGTTCATTTGTGGAGATATAATAGGGACACTCATTGGAGGAATGAATGAAGAAGTCAGATTGAATGAAGGAAGAGGGTTGATTGAAGAAGAAGGATTGCCCCCATGACTTGTGATCATAGGAGGAATGTCTTGTATTGAAGTAGTCATTATGTTTGATGTAAAAGTAAGTATATTAGCAATAGGAGTTGTCAAAGGAATAGAATGATTAACTTGAGTAGGAGGTTGTGTATAACCTAAAGTTTCAGCACAACTCTTCATAGGCATCACATTTGAATCCACAATGTGTGCAATACCACGCAAAATATCAATTCCATTCTTATCACTTTGAATCATACACTTTAGACCCTCAATTAATGAAAGAGCTTCACTATCAGGGTATTCTTGAGACATCCATTGTCGAAAATCATCAAATTGGTTATCCAATTTTGAAAGTTGTTCTACAGAAACCTCATGGAGAGCTTCTTCATCATTAAGAGGATTAGAGGAATTACCCATGTCCTTGTTAAAAAGGCCATTCAAATTAGGTTCCATCTCCTCAGTAATTAAACCTTGGAAGGACTTAATTCTAAGGCTTCATCTAACGGGAATAGTGTAAGTAGGGCTTATTGTTGTAAGACTCATGCACTAAAGAGAGAGAGAGGATTTTGAATTTTAGAGGTAGCAAATTTCAATAAAATTAGCCAATCTCCTAGATTTAAGCTGTTAAATGCAATTAGGACAATCTCCCAAAATTTCAGAAAAAATGTCAGGGACCGTGGCGAACGGAGTGCACACGGTCCTCGCAACTTTTTTTGAAATTTTCAGGGATGAAAGTTATGATGATTTTAAAGCTAATCTGAAAAAATGGAGTGATTTTATGATTTGTAGATAGGCCAAATTAAAGTTGCAATCTTAAAATTGAATCCTACCAAGATTGTTGAAAAATGCGAGATTTGAATTTTGGAAAAGAGAGGGAAACTGAAATTTTGAATTTTATGATTTTAGAGGGAATACTGAAAGCAATGCAGGCTTTGAAATTTTAAAAGTTGACTCAATTTCACTCAAAATTCAAATTTGAAAGCGGAAATCAGAGTTGTTACAATTAAACACTTAATTTCAAAAGTCACAAACTGCAAAAATTTAAATAAAGCATTGAAATTTCGAATGAATGCCAACACACTTTGCAGATTTAGTACAGTAAGGAACACAATTTTGATATGAATTTTAATTTCAACAATTTTTGAATGATTATAAGCCTCAATCCAAGCAATCACTAGACCAACTTTGACTTTAATTTTGAAGGTGTTAAAATTGATAAAATCAGCCAATATTCTGGATTTTAGCAGAAAAATATAGTAAGATTTAGCTCCCGAAATTTCGAAAAAAATATCGGGGACGATGGTGCTCGGGGTGCACACGGTCCTCACAACTTTTTTCCAAATTTTCAGGGATGAAAGATATTGTGATTTTATTGCGGAATCCAAAGTTACAACCGATTTGGAGGTGTTTTGATCAGTGAAATTATCAGTCAAAGGTTGAATCAAGAAGGTCTTAAAAATTAGGGTTTTGACATTTAACCACTTAATTTTTAGAATTAAAGCAAAAATATGAATTGACAATTTGCAATAGAAGGGTAGATCTGAAACAAGTATTAACAATTAAACATTTCACAAGTTTAATTACTAAAAAGAAAATTTTAGGGTTTTTATGCAATCAACCTCTAAAATTTGCAAAAGATCAAACATGGAAATATAATTAGGAAAGCAAAATTTTCAGATCTAACCATGAATAATCAGAATGAGGATGTTCACGTCAGGTTCACCAAAATGTAAAGTGGATAAATCGAACCCTAGTCATTCTCCCTGTAGGATTTGAGAAATACAAATCCACAGAACCCAAAAGAAACTTGCATGCAAGAAACCTGTCACAGAGAAAGAGAGAGAACGAATACAAGGGTTTTGGCTTTGACAAAGAGAAAAGATGTATTATCAGAGAAAAAATGAATCAAGAAAATGAATAATACAAGAGATCAATCCTTATAAAGGAGATCAACACCAAAAGGAAAACCTAACCCTAAGGTGTGTACATTTAATAATTAAATATTAATTATTAAATGACTAATGTATGCATAAAGAGAAATCTTAAGAGGAGAGCAAAGTTAATTAATTACTTTACTCTAACACCCCCCCTTAAGATGAGCTAAAATGTAGCTACAAACAATGCAGAAGAAAGCAAAGGAACTACAATGCAAAAGAGGGTCCCGGCAACAAGGCCTGATGAGGTACCCGAATATAAGAAAATCTCTATAAAGCGGAGTAAAGGAGAAAACCCAGTGGGAAAAAACTCCTCTCCAAAAAGAGATAAAGAATCATGCTAAAAAGAAAACATGAAGGAAGGAAGGCCTCACAACTGAGACCCCCCAAGGACAACTTCCTTCACCCCAAGCATTAAGCGCAACTAAAGGTAGCGCGGAGATGCCAAAGGTTTAGTGAAGATGTCTGCAACCTGCTCCTCTGTAGGAATATACTCCAAGATGAGAGAACCATCCTGAATCAACTGCCTGATGAAGTGCATGTGGATTTCAATATGCTTTGTCCGCTGATGCTCCACTGGGTTGCGAGAAATGTGAATGGCACTCTGGTTGTCACACCAAAGAATAGTGGGACAATCTGGAGGAAACCCAAACTCTGTCATCGACTGTCGAAGCCATAAAACCTCCTGACTGGCTAACACTGCTACACGGTACTCAGCCTCTGTAGATGATAATGCAATAGCAGATTGCTTCTTGCAAGACCATGTGATAGGACCAGAACCAAGGCAAAAAATGAAGCCAGAAGTAGATTTCCGATCGTTGACATCACTAGCCCAATCGGAGTCAGTGAAGCCAATGATGTGAGGGGATCTTGAAGAGTAATGAATGCCATAATGTGTGGTGCCCTGAATATATCTCAAAATACGTTTGGCTGCTTGCTAATGGCTCTCATGAGGATCATGGGAGAACCGAGAGACAAGGCCAACCGCAAAGGAAAGATCAGGACGAGAATGTGTCAGGTACAACAGACTGCCAACCAACTGCTTGTATAAAGTGGGGTCTACTGAAGGAGTAGAGCAAGTGGAAGAAAAAACAACACCTGACTGAAATGGAGTGGGGGCAGACTTGCAATCAAGCATGCCAAATCGTTGAAGCATATCAAGAGCATACTTCTCCTGAAAAATGGAAATCCCATCCGAAGACTGAATAACCTGTAGACCCAGAAAGAAGTGCAAGAGACCAAGATCTGTCATCTCAAACTGCTCCATCAAAGCTCTCTGAACACTCTGAATCATGGAGGATGAGCTACTTGTAATGATGAGATCATCTACATATAGCACTAGAATCAAAAGATCACCCTCCTGACGTTGAATATAGACTGTGTGATCGGAATGACAGTGTGTGAAGTGTGAGGAAAGCAAGAAGGAGTCCATCTTCTCATACCAAGCCCTGGGGGCTTGTTTGAGACCATACAATGAACGTCGAAGTCTGCAAACCAAAGAAGTGTCCTGCACAAAATCCTGAGGCTGCTCCATATAGATCTCCTCATGTAGGTCTCCATGCAAGAAGGCACTCTTCACATCCATTTGAAACACTATCCATCCTTGTGAAGCTGCAAGTGAAAGTACCAGGCGTATAGAATTCATCTTGGCGACAGGAGCAAAGGTCTCAGAGTAGTCAATACCCTCTACCTGAGAAAACCCCTTCGCAACAAGACAGTCCTTATACTTATCAATAGAACCATCTGCAGAATACTTGGTACGATACACCCACTTGCACCAAACCAACTTTCTTCCCTTAGGAAGAGGACAAAGATCCCAAGTATGATTCTTCATCAAAGAAGAATACTCCTCATTCATAGCCCTATCCCACTCTGGGTGTCCTGTCACCTCTGAAAACTTTTGAGGATCATCTGAAAGGGTATGACTCAAAAGACTAGAACCAGATGTCTGAGCACGAGTGCGACGAGTATCTGAAGGATCACCTGCCAAAGAACCAGCTGCATCAATAGTATCACGGGCCCACTTCGGCAAAGACGGAGCAACTGGTGGTGGTGGAGATGGTGGATCATGATCTACATCATCCTCAAGAGATAAGTAATCCTCAAGAGATGAAGAGGAAGGAGTAGGCAATGAGGGAGAAGCTGGTGATGGAGAATCCATCTGAGGATAGCACTCATCAAACTGAACATCCCGCCGAAACAAGACCTCTCTGGAATCAGGATCAAACAACCTGTATGCCTTAACATCCTCACAGTAGCCAACAAATATGAGTGGTCGGCTCTTCCTCTCCATGGCTATCCACTGAGCATCAAGAATAAATGCCCAAGCCTCACTACCAAAAACTCAGAATGTAGAAACATCAGGCTTGACATGGGTCCAAGCCTCCTCAGGAGTCATATGTCGTAATGCCTTATGGGGCATCCGATTCTGAATATAATTGGCACAATTGACTGCCTCAGCCCAAAATGAAGAACTCATAGCTCGAGACTGTATCATACAATTTGCCATCTCCCGTAAGGTTCTGTTCTTTCTCTCAACAACACCATTCTATTGAGGGGTATAAGGAACTGTAAACTGATGCTGTAAACCATGCTCAGTGCAAAAATCTCTGAAAGCTTGATTTACATACTCCCCCCCATTATCTGTGCGTATCCTCCTGATAGAAAGTCCAGATTGCTTCTCCACAAATGTCTTAAACTTCCTAAAAGAGTCAAAGACATCAGACTTGTACTTAAGAAAGTACACCCATGTACGTCTGGAGAAGTCATCAATAAAAGTGAGTACATAACGGGCCCCTGAAAAAGAAGGAGTCGAAAAGGACATAAGATCACTGTGTACCAACTCTAGGGCTTCCCTAGCACGAGAGGCTCGACCCTTAGGAAAAGGATCTCGATGATGTTTGCCAAGGACACAACCACGACATACACCATCTGTACAAGAAATCTGTGGAAGCCCAATCACAAGTGCCTGTGTACTCATCTGCTGTAGATATCTGTAATTGACATGACCAAAACGCTCATGCCAAAGCCTGCTCACTGAATCTGCATGTGCTATAAGAGAGGAACCAACAGTGTCTAAACTCTCAAAGCCATCAAAACTATATAAGTGAGATGCAGAATCCACACTCCCAGTAGCCACAACCAAGTCAGGATCATGAAGATCTCGAATAACTACATCATGAGGTGAGAACTCAACTGTCTTACCAGAGCCAGAGTGGCAAATCTAATAAACGGATAGAAGATTTGTCGAAATGTCAGGAACCAAAAGCACATCCTGAAGACAACCACCATCTAATGAAACAGTACTAGAACCCTGAACGGAAAGTTGTGCTGAGTCACCAACTGCAATATGTCTAGTTCTTGTAGGAGCAAGAGCGGTGACCAAATCCTGTGTGTGTGTCATATGGTGAGAGGCACCAGAATCTAGAATCCAAGTGGAAGCGGAGGACATTGCTCGTGCAGAAAGAGCATGACCTTTCCCTGTGGGCTGTGAAGGAGGTTGTGGTGCACTGATATTATGCTGCTGCATGGCTTCCTCCAAAGCCTCTAAATGTTTCCAACACCTAGAAACGGGATGTCCTTCCTTGCCACAAAAACTGCAAGGATCACCTGATTTCTTCTTAGTCTTGGAGGAAGACTCACCAGACTTTGAAGATTTGCCCTGTTTGGAATTGAATTGTGGTTTTGAATCAGACTTAGGTGGTGGCTTGGAGGGATTCTCACTAGCCTCTGAATCTTTCTTAGGCTTCGGTTTCTGCTTTCATTTTCCTTTGGAGGACTGGGCTACCAATGCTTGGTTCTATGAACCTGAAAGTGAATCCAACTGCTTAAGCTTAGCTTGCTCACGAGTCAGACGATCACAAAAGACCTCAAAAGAAGGCATGACATGTCGAGCACCCAAGGCATCCATGGTGGAATAGAAGGTCGAAGAGAAGATCTGAAATGGACCCTGAAGCTTGGAGAGAATCAGAAAAATGCACTTTGTATCAGTCTTAGTCTTGCCACAACCCTGCAAGATAGATCGTTGCTGTTTGAACTTCATCAGAAAGTCCTCAATAGAAGGAAACGAATCAGGTACCAAAGAAGTTAACTCTGCCTCAAGCTGCAAAGCTCTGAACTCGTTGATAGTACCAAAAAGTCCTTCAAACTTGATCCAAATGGCTCGAGGAGTGAGACAACCCTGAAGATGAAACTGAAGACTGTCAGAAATGTGTAAAGCCATCAATCCCATAGCCTAATCCATATTGTTCCTGTGCTGCATAATCTCAAAAGGACGTGTCAATTGAGGCTGAACCTCATCCAAACAGGACCATAACCCTTTTGACTGGAGAAGAGTCATCATGCGACCCTTCCAAGTGTGGTAATTATGCGGTGTGAGAGATTCAATAGGTCTGTCTGCCATCCTGTGAACTGTGCCTCAACTGCTCTAAATTTTTAATTATTATTAAGTGGTCTTTCAGAACTAGACAGAAGATGCAGAAGGGGGTTTGATTTTTTTGTATTAGTGTTTGTAAATTTTATTTTTCTGATGTAAATAACAGAAAGCAAGAGAAAACACCTCCCCACAATGCAAAAAACTAATCCCCAGTACAAACTGAAAGCCAGAAAATGATAGAAAGCAATAACGGGTTGAGACAAAATTTGGAGCACCTAAAGAATTTTCTGATGAAATAGACTATAGATCTAGAAAGAGCACAGAACCACCTTTCCGACGCCTATTTGCTTTCGGAAAATGGAGTCCGTATGCAAAAGATATGGCTCCTGGAGTGCAAAAAACTTGTTCTGACTTTGACTGGCAAAAAACACTGCAAAATGGCAAAATCAGAAAAAAAGACCTAGATCAATTAGATTAGGCTCGGAACCAGCTTTCCAATGCCTATTTTTTTTTGAAAAACGGAGATCAGATGCCCAAGTTATACCCGATTTTGTAAAACTGCTCCAAAAGAGCCCAAATAGACCCTTATAGCCCTGAAGGGCTAAAAAAAAAAAGCCCCTGGTCCGCTGGGCGACCAGGGGCTAGTGTTGGGGCTGGTGGCGCGATGGCGGTGCAGGGGGCGGCGCAGTGGTGGCGGCAGTGCGTGGGCTGGGCGCAGGCGACGTGCGGGCTGGGGCCGGGCGGCGCTTGGGCGGGGGGCTGCGCCGGCGGCGCGGCGGAGGTTACCGCCGGTGGCGGCGGTGGCTGGGCGGGGGGTCGCCTAGAAGCGCACCGGCGGCACGCTGGGCTGCGCGTTTTTTGTAATAAAAAACCTGTGTTTTTATATTTTTTTTTTGAATTTTTTTGAATTTTGCCTCGGTTTTCATGCCCTAGGGCCGTACGGCCTTGGGGCAAAAAAATTTGCCTCCTGGTGCAACTGTGTCCAAATCGAACGAATTTTATATGGAAATAGGGGTTTTTGGGCGCTATGAGCTCAACGGTGAGGTCCGTTTGGGCTCAAAGTGCACCCAAAAAATATACCCCCTATTCCAAAATAAAAAACAGAAGACAAACACAGATCTGATGCAACCAAAACCTGGATCTCAAAATCTTTCAAAAGTCTGAACAAGCTGCAGCAGATCCAGCTCTGATACCATGTAGGATTTGAGAAATACAAATCCACAGAACCCAAAAGAAACCTGCATGCAAGAAACCTGTCACAGAGAAAGAGAGAGAACGAATACAAGGGTTTTGGCTCTGACAAAGAGAAAAGATGTATTATCAGAGAAAAAATGAAGAATACAAGAGATCAATCCTTATAAAGGAGATCAACACCAAAAAGAAAACCTAACCCTAAGGTGTGTACATTTAATAATTAAATATTAATTATTAAATGACTAATGTATGCATAAAGAGAAATCTTAAGAGGAGAGCAAAGTTAATTAATTACTTTACTCTAACACTCCCCTCCCCAACTCCAAGGAGAGAGAAGGGAGAGTCACTAGGGTTGATGGTTTTCACTTAGGGGAGACTTTACATTCAAAAGAGGGGTTGAAACCCACAAGATCCAATCCCATGCAAGGCAAGATTGGATTCTAAATGAGTTTCAACGGTTAAGACATCAAGGATACCCTCTTTTGCAAAGAAATGTGGAAAGAATGGTTGAACTAGGAATGCATGTAGAAGCAAGAAAGATTCGCTTATAAATAGAGATAGGGATATGGGATGAAGCTGCAGACCTGGAATTAGCAATAAAATGTCGAGACGGTGCTGTTCTGCAAATTTGAGTGAAAGTTGACGGGACGATGGCGCCCGGCGTGCACACGGTCCTCTGAAAAATCCGCGAAACGAAGGGGGATCTGTTCGTTTCTGCACAAGGATTTCAGATCTTCAATTACAGCCGCGTACCTGCAACCTACACATAGAAAAGAGAGGACGATTGGGGGGTTAGGGATGAGGGGTTTGCCTTTAGGTCAAACCCCAGTTTTGGAATTAACCAAGAAATGAGAATGCTGTAAATGTAAATGTTTGTAATGTAAACAAGTACTGATACCTTGTTGTAAGAATGTTTGTATTCTTACATGCGAAGGTGTAATGTATGTAGTATGTTGTATGTTGTATGTGATCTCCTCTTCAATGGTTGAATCCTTGTCTTGAATGCAACACTTAGCCTTGAATGGAGACTTAGAATGCTCAATTGCTTGAAGGAATGCTTGAATGCTTGAATGTTTGAATGTTTGAATATTGCTTTCGCATCTTTTTCCTACATATGTCCTCCTCCCTTTTTGAGAGAGGAAATGTAGTTTATATACTTGTCAATTAGGGTTGATAGACTGATTTTCCCGACATTAGGCCGACCAGGAAACATTATTTTCCAATTTGCAAACTTAAAGACCCGATGCCCCAAAAGAGACCGGGCCCAAAATAGGGCCAGGGACCAGGGCGCTGGGCGCCATGGTCCTGGGGGACCAGGGCACTGGGCGCCCTAGTCCTAAAGGACCAGGGCGCTGGGTGCCATGGTCCCACCTCCAGGGATAGCAGAGTGCAAGGAGGATCAGGCCAGGGTGCTGAAAAATGCAGTTTTTGATGTTATGAACAAGTTTCGGGGTCTCCATTCAGGTTCCGTGTTGCAACGCCATCGTGAAGACCCCAATGCAGTCGAAATTGCAAGTGTCACAATTTTAGGACGCTACATATTCATTTAGGAAAGTGGTCATTTTTATACATATACATTTTTCCCCTCTTTGAAGTGACGTGTGTGCACATGTTGATTCAAAGAAAATTGATGTGTCGCCAAAATTTGATTGATGTGATGTCGTGTGTTGAAATGTTGATGTCCTGCCCCAGATTTGATGATCAATATTGAGGATGCCCCCTTGGGAGATGAATAAAAAAAAAGGAAAATTTGATTGATTTGATAATAGTTTGTAGATTTGATCGCATTGTGAAATTTTCTTTTGTGTTTAATGAGTGCCAATTGATTCATCTCCCGAAAATGGATGTTTGCTAGGGTTAGAAGCGAGAGCACGAGAAAAATACATTCCCCACCTACTAACCCTAATTTACTTTTACCCTATAAAAAGGTGAAAAGTGATTTTATTTGCATCATTTGTGCCTTTTGACTTTTGGTGAGAGTGACAAAATTTCGGTTCCCTATGCTTCACATTGTTTCGAGTATGTTTGTCGATACCGGAGGCCTGCCACGTATGGTCCACCTGTAAGTTGTCTAAATTTTTCCCCTTTTTCTTTTTGTTTTGTAAATTTTGATGATGTTTTTGATTTTTTGTGTCAGATTCTCGCGGTTTAGTGCATAGGGTTATAAAACTAGGGTAGCGTCTAGGTGATGTCGGATAGCGCGTCGTAGGTGTAGGGTAGTGCATAGGGCAGGATAGCGTATAGAGCCAACAAGGTAACACATGCAGGGAATAGGGTAGCGCATAAGGTAACCTAGCGCATAGGGTTACAAGGTAGCTCATAGGGTAAGGTTTTCACGCGTAGCTAAGTTTAGCAAGAGCATAGGTGGTAGTTTAGCGCATGGGGGGGATTTTTTAGCACGTGGCCAAAAAATGTAGCTAGATAAGAAAGGAAAGGTGATGCTGTGGGGGAAAAATAGATGAAGGAAGATGGGTTGGGTTGGGTAGGTGTCTGCCAAGTGTTCCTAGATGGGTGTTTTAGCCAGTTTTGTGTCTGTTGTGTTGATGCGTGATTGTTTGATAGATTTTTGAATTTTTTTTTGTTGTCGAAGTTCCAAGTTGATTGATTGAATGATGATCCTGAATTTTTGTTGATTTGGATCTTTGGTTTCTACTGTTAATGTGATGTCTGATATGAGTTTTGATCTATGATTTTCAATATGGTTCCTGATATGAGTTGTGTGATATGTATTTTTGATTTGATTTCTCAATATGGATTTGATATTCAATATGAAACTTGATTTGATATGGATTTGTTTCAAGTTGATATTGAATTTTGATTTCGATATAGGTTTGATTTTTGATATGAAACTTGATTTGATTTTGGATTTGTTTCAAGTTGATATGGAGCTATGATTTTGATATGGATTTGATTTTCATTATGAAGCTTTATTTGATTTAGATTTGTTTCAAGTTGATATGGATTTTTGATTTTTGATATGAAACTTGATTTGATTTTCGTTGTTTCATGTTGACATGGAATTTTGATTTCGATATGGATTTGATTTTCATTATGAAACTTGATTTGGTTTAGATTTGTTTCAAGTTGATATGGAATTTTTCTTTCAATATGGATTTGATTTGATTTAAATTTGTTTCAAGTTGATATGAAATGTTGATTTCGATATGGATGTGTGATTTTCGATATGAAACTTGATTTGAATTTCGTTGTTTCAAGTTGATATGGAATTTTGATTTCGATATGGATTTGTGATTTTCGATATGAAACTTGATTTGATTTTTGTTATGAAACTTGATTTGATTTAGATTTGTTTCAAGTTGATATAGAATTGTGATTTTGATATGGATTTGATTTTCGTTATGAAACTTGATTTGATTTTGGATTTGTTTCAAGTTGATATGGAATTGTGATTTTGATATGGATTTGATTTTTGATATGAAACTTGATTTGATTTAGATTTGTTTCAAGTTGATATGGAATTTTGATTTTGATATGGATTTGATTTTCGTTATGAAACTTGATTTGATTTAGATTTGTTTCGAGTTGATATCGAATTTTGCTTTCGATATGGATTTGATTTTTGATATGAAACTTGATTTGATTTAGATTTGTTTCAAGTTGATATGGAATTTTGATTTCGATATGGATTTGTGATTTTTGATATGAAACTTGATTTGATTTTCGTTGTTTCAAGTTGATATGGAATGTTGATTTTGATATGGATTTGTGATTTTTGATATGAAACTTGATTTGATTTAGATTTGTTTCAAGTTGATATGGAATTTTGATTTTGATATAGATTTGTGATTTTCTGTATGAAAGTTGATTTGATTTTGGATTTGTTTCAAGTTGATATGGAATGCTGGTTTTGATATGGATTTGATTTTCATTGTTTCAAGTTGATATGAAATGTTGATTGGATATATCAGATAGATGTGGGAACTGATATTTAGACCCGTTTTGTTTGTGACAGGAATGACTTGGTGTTCTTCAGTCGTGAAAGCAATTTCTGAGGCCATGGTCTCTAATTCCGTGATTGACACAGGTGGATAGAGATATCATTGAGAGAAGTGGGTTGTCCTCATTGTTGGACACGCCTTGGTATATCATTAACCGAGGTTTACTGACAACATTGGCAGAGAGGTGGCACAATGACAAAAACACCTTTCATTTGGCTATGGGCAAGATCACAGTCACTCCAAATGACTGTTATTGGATTCTATAGATCCCTATGGTAGGGGCACTATTGCCTTATGAGCAGAACGAGGAGGATGGGATAGAGGTGCTTCGCTGGATTTTCCATGATGAGCATATTTGTGGATATGAGATCCCTTCACAGGAGTTCATAGACTTTGATTATGCCCCACTACCATCAGTATTGGAAGGTTTTGTAGGTGGCATCCTGTGTCCCAACCATAGGTTGAAGGGACTGGCAGTGGGATGGGGATTGGTTCTGGAGGATATGGTGACACAGGGTCACCGGTTTGCTTGGGGGTCTTGCATATTGGCCCATCTATACAGATATTTACATTAGGTGGTGATTAGTTGAGATTTTGTCATGTTTTTTTATTATCAGAACTCTGTAATACCCTACCAGGAAACCTTGAAGGGATAAAGCTAAAATGCACAAATGGAGTGCCAATATTTTTTTTATAAGACACAACATTAAGATACATTGAGTTATGTAAAGCTTCAATAACACAACGGAAGACTAAATAAACCTAAGGATTTTCCCAATGTGATTATGTAACTTATCACCCAACTCAACACACGTCATTTGATCCAATTAAGCAGGTTAACTTAATTACATGTTATTACTTAAAACATGGATATAATTTGCTCAATAAATTAAAATTATAGATAATAGGACGCGTTCATCCATTATGGTTGAAGATGAGTCTATCATGAGGATATTTACCCATTAAAGTTAAAACATAGATATCTAGATGAGTTCATCCAATTTAGTTAAAATATAGCTAATAGGATGAGGTTCATTTATTAAGGTTAAAATATGAATAACCAAATAAGTTCAGCCATTATAGTTAAAATATAGCTAATAAGACGAAGTTCATTTATTAAGGTTAGAATGTGAATAACCAAATAAGTTCATCCATTAGAATTATAGTTTAGGAAATATGATGAGTTCATCCAATAATTGTTATCCATTCATTACGTTCAATTTTACCTTAAACTCATGCCATGCATCTTGTTCGAAAATGCACTATAATTTCATCATAACTAATGAGGTTTTTTCATGCATACTTAATTGTATTATCAATAACTAAAATTGGTTACATTCTATTATTCAAATCTAGATCCTTTCATGATCCACATTCCTACATTTAATTAAGACAATTGCATACATGCATTTATGATTAATTTCATCTAATCCACTTATACATTCTATCAAAATGCCATCCATACATACTAACATCAAACATGAAACATAAGAACAAAAACATCACATAACACCAAATTGATATCGGAGTTCACCCCTAAAGGGCTACATCTCTGGGTCTGCTCAACTGCAAGACCCCTCTGATCATTTAAATAAGTTAAGGATACATAAGGTTCACATTATTTACAATCCTGCCATCAAGGCGAACATAACCAATATACAAACGACCATACCGGTCAATAAATACATAGACAATCCCTACATAAAAACAGATCCAGCTGGACATATTAAAAGAAAATACAAAGGTCCAATGCCCTAACAGTACCCTAACTAGAGACCTGATCAACTATGGTCAAACACAAATCACTCTTGACACCCGCATAAAGGACAAGACCAGTTATAACACCATCACAAGGCAACAACCAAACTAGAGACCAAAGACATTAGAGGTACCCCAAATCAAACAAACGTCAGGGTCAAAACAAAACATATCAAGGCCTTGCCATTACTTTAAAAAAAAGCAAAAACTGAAATTAACTTGCATAGGCAATAACAGGGCAAGGGCAATCTTCTTTTCTATTGGTTTAAACAATGAAAATCGATCAAGTTTTCTAAATGATCTATTTTCAAAATTACATTAACAAAAAAATCACCATTACAAGGTGAATACAATACCACAATTGCAATAATGCCATTTGTCTAACTCTCATTATAGAGGAAAATTATAAATTAAAATATCATTAACTTACCAATTTTCCAATCGATACATTATTAAATTTTCTAATAATTCCAATGGCATATCATTTAAGTTTTCAAAATATCCAATGATAAACATTTCTTTCTTTTTTATTACTCATATAAATTTCTAGATAACCTATTATCATTTAATTTCTCAAATAATATATTCCTGAATATTATATTATTTAAAATTTCCAAATGATAAACATATTTTATTTCAAAAATTTGCAATAAAAGTAATTATTCTATCTATACCCAAAATGGTACTTCATACTACACAGATTCCAAAATTAATTATTAATTAATATATATTTATTAATCTTCATTAATAAAAATAATTAATAATAATATAAAAAACTATAAAAATAAACTTTACATAAAATAAGTTTTACTATTTTATTGTTTTTTTTAAAGAAAAAACAAACAAAACTTAAAATTTTAATATATATTTTTTTGTTTTATTTAAAAAAAAGTTTAACTCGCCACATAGTGGCCCCCACACCGTGGTTACCATTGACTGTGGTCACCACAGCTGTGGATCCCATGGGTTGTAGTTACCACAACCGTGGTTTCCACAGATTGTGGTCTCCACAGCCATGGAGAACCACAGACTGTGGTTTCCACAATGTGGAACCACAGCCGTGGCCTCCACGTTGTGGAGCCACAAAACGTGGAATCCACGGTCTGTGGTTTCCACAACGTGGAACCACAGCTGTGGGTTTCGACAGGGCCGTGTGTAAGCTCCCCACACCCAAAATCAAATTTTAAATAATTTTTTTTTTATAAAAGCTCCCCCCCAAAAAATATAAACAAATCCCAAATCTGCAGTCTCAGACTTAGAATTCTCTGAGACATGAATTTCATTTTCTAATCCTCAGACATGTATATGCATTTTTTGATAATCTCAAACAAAAATAATCTCCAAATATAATAAAAGTAAACTAAAACCCCCAGTTTCCATTTATTCATAGTCTATGTAATATTTTCTAGAATGTCTAAAAACACCATTTTGAAGACTTTTCCAGAATAATATTATTTTGTTTTTTTTCCCCCAAAACACATACTTGCTGAAAAAAAAAACTAAACCCAACAAACAAATCTTGAGCATAATGGAGATAATTCCCCAAACAATGAAACCACCAAAATTCCCATACTTGAAACTAAAATACATAGATTCAAAACCCAAGCCCTATTTCAATCAAAAAATTTCTTCAAAAGAAAACAACCAGAATTTTTTTTTTCTTTCAACAAAGGAAACAAAATAAGAATCCTACCATTCTTCGCATTCCTGGCAAGATCCGATGGAGAGCCCAACCCGCGACTCAAGAAAACCTGCCTTTCCTCCAAAATCCCCAATTTTCTCCATCCCAAAATATTTTTCCCCAAAAAAATCAACCCTAAAAATATTTTCCCACCTAGGTTAAATGGAATAGAATTTGACCTAATCTCCTAATTTTGAATTTAAACACTTTTTCAATAAAAGAAAATGAAAAATCATTCTTTTCAACTTTTCAAATAATCTAACTTGCTTTTCTAATTAAAATTAAAATGCTTCTCTCTTATTTAATTTTAATTTTCTCAATATTAACAAAGCTAACATTTATATTTCACAATATTAATGAGGGTAAAATATTTTAATTAAATCAAATTCCTAAAATCAATCTTTCACACTATATCAAATATATATATAGATTAAACTTGCTTTTCTAATAAAAATTGATTTTCTTAAATAATTAAGATTAACCTTTCTATTTCAAAAAGCAAAAAGGGATTAAATTATTTCTATTTCGAATAACTTTAAATCTTCCCTTTTCAAAATGCATAAACTAAATAAATTCACGATTTTAAATTAACCATTAAATTAAACTTGCTACAAACATAAATAGAGTGATCTTTTTAATTAATGACTAATCACATAAAAGAGACCTATTTATTTTAATTCGTCAATTACTAATGCATAAATGAACACATTAAATCAAATTAAATACTTAGGATAAAATACTCAATTTTTACCACACGCAAGGCACACAACCCAAGAAAGACAACCAAATGCACGACCCGCAAACCCAAACAAAAAGGGAAACTGATAGACCATAGGTGACACTCACTTGAGCATGACTAGGGTAAAATGAGGGTTTTACGACCACCTAATCCAAATTCTAAGGATGAAAGAGGTATACTCAACCTTACGAATCTTGATGAAGATGAACCTCACACCATGGCGGTACTGTACCTGCAATCTCCTACAACCAAGAGTCACATAAGCATATATATATATATATATATATAATGAAGGTGTTAGCTCGAGATCGATAACAAGAATCAGGGAAACAATTAAACTTACATAAGAATCGACGTGAAAGCACATTAATAGGTATGCACAATAATTATAATATATGACTACAACATTACATCACGGTAAATAAACCATTCAAGAATGCCACATAAAAAGTCAACCAAGGTCAAACTGGTTTTACAAAGCTGACTAGGGTAGAGGCATTGCAAACTCTTAGGTTTTTGACATCTTTTGGTTTGCATAGTAGTAGTGATGTATTGTAAATTGACTATATGTATTCCATGTGTTAAATCTGAACTTATGAAATCATGTTTGAACTTTGTCGGTCTATTCCTGTAGCCATGCCATTTATTCCTATAGCCATGTGATTTGTTCCTGTTGCCATGTAGATTATTTAGGGTAATATCATATGTGAATTAATAGATGTGTTAATTAAATAAAATGCGTATGTATGTCCTTGTATGTTGTTTTTGTTGTAGTGCAGGTAATAAATAATGCCACAGGGGATATCCTCCTTTCATGCCTAAAGAAGGAAAGATCATGTAAGAGACAACTGAAGAGGAGTTGAGCAAGCACAAGGTATGACATAGGCAGAGAAGTTAAGCAACACTACCAAAGTCTTACTATAGTGAGCATTAAATTTACAAACACCACCATGACATGCAAAGGCTGTGGTTCGGTTTAGATCCATGTTTCTTGCAGATAAGCACTAGTTATCTTCTTTATTAGTCAATCATCCACCTCTTCTTCTGGGCATGATTTGTGTTGTCTATTGTAGTTGATATTCTCTTTAAAAATAAGCTCTTCCTTTTTCTTGGAGGTTAGACAAAATATAAAGGAATAGAGCAGAGGATTTTTGATAGGCTTTCTTGAGTTTCTTTTCAAAATATGTAATAACTTTCAGAAATAATGAATAAAAATTATTTTGTTCTGATCTATTAAAAGTAGTTTTCTCTGGAAGCTTGATATCACTCATCCAAGGGGGCCCACTAGGTGAGTGATCCTGTGTGTGTTTGTTGAAATTACTTTTCTTTCTTTAGTTACAGTAGAATTTTTTGCTTTGACTATTCCTATAGCCACTGGAAATAGATCCAATGACTGTTCCCACAACCAAGCCAAAACAGAGTAATTTCTGTTATCCATATTAGATCTTTCCAGCATTATTTTTATGAATACTATGTAGAAATTTTTCCTATAGCCTTTCCCTAATTTCCATTCTTTCCTTTCCTTTTCACATAATGTTAGTTGCTGCGGTAATGTAGAATAGCTATTGAAGGAACTTAGTGCATATATAGTGCAGACCCATTTCAAGTATTACGTCCCTGGGTTGACAATCAAATGAGCACTAGCCATGAAAATAGTAACTTTACCAGATTAATGTCCAAAATTCGGGTTGAGAATTCAATTAGAGTTATTATTCTTATTGTTGGAGTAGACATTTTTGGCACCGCTACTAGGGATGGTGTCAAACTAAGAACTGCTTATGGTTATTATTCTTTTCAGTTTTCAATTAATTGTTTTGGGTATACCTGATCGTTCGAAAAATTTCATGAATCTACATGCATAGAAGAAGAAGAGACCCCAGAGTTAGATTTCTGCCCACTCATTCTAATCATGCAGAAGATAATTTTCCAGATATAAATCCTTTTGCTGAACTTTACCAAGCCCCACAGAATTTGTACCACCCTGAATCTAAATTTCCAGAAGGTAGTCTTCAGTTCCTTTTTGGACTTCAAGAAGAATAATTTCTTATAGTAACAATCCTCACGAGTCCAATGCAAGGGAACCCACCTCCTGGTCGGAATAATCCGCCACCACCACCAGGCCCAAAGTTTGAGTTCCCCATATCTGATCAACATGATAATGCTAATCTCAAGAACATTCCAACATCTTCACTCCCTAAATTCTATGGATTGGTGACAAAGGATCCGAACACATTTCTGTTTGAGTTTGATGTTCTCTGTAGGAGTTTTGACTATACTATAGATGCCCATAGACTTAAAAATTTTCCTACCACTTTGAAGGAGTCATCCTTGATATGGTTTATGAGCTTGGGTAGTAGCACAATCAGTACATGAGATGAGATGAAACAGTTGTTTCTTGCAAAATACAAAGATTATTGTAGAGGTACTGATCATCATGGGGATGATATCTTTAGAATGACACAAACTGAAGATGAGAGTCTTGAAGATTATCTGGAAAGGTTCCTATTTAGTGTCAAAAAGTCCAAGCATAGTACTCTCAATGAAGAGTCTCTCAAGTTGATAATTTTGAGGGGAATCAGTGATGAATGCATTGATTCTTTAGATCTTATGGGAGGAGGTGACATTACATAGTCCACTTGGGGTGAGCTAGGACAAATTTGCAAGAAGTATTCCAGATCTTCTTCTAAGAAGAACAAACATTTTAAACTAGGTGCAACATCATCAACATCTGGAACTGGAGTTTCTAGATTGGAACTTAGTCATCTATTAAAGGACTTCAAGGAGGACATTATAAACAATATGGCTACCCAGTTGGATACACTAGCAGTTAAGAAGAAGCATGAGGAAGCTAATGCATTTCTTGCAGAATTCTACCAACATTGTAAACATCGAAAGAAGGATTGCAGATGTAAAATGGTTGCAAATGTGGAGGTACCTAACTTCAAGCCAATTCAAGGTGAGGGCGAGCAAGTCTTCTATGTTTCTCAAAGAAGACCAAATTTCCAAAGACAAGGTATGCCTCCAGATCCACTTTTTTTTTCTAGTTATAGTGGAAATTCTTATTCACCAAATAACCAATGGCAATCACCATATTCTCAAAATTTTGGTAATTATCAAAATTGGTATGGTTCTCAAGGTGAAGGGCAGCATTTTGGTAATCAAATGCCATAGTGGCAGCAGCCACAAGGGAACTAGTACCCACCTCAGGGCCAAGGAAACTAGTTTCAAGGGAATTGGCAACCTACTTCTTAATGGAGGGGAAGCCATCCATGGAATGCCCAATCTTCTAGTTATCAGCCGCCTATCCAGCTGTCACGGCCTCCTGCGCTAATGCCTCCTCCTGCAGCCACTGTTGTACCACCTAAACCAATGCAGTTGCCTACTCAAACGTTGCCAAATCCTAATATTAAGTCTCAACAACAACCACAAGCTTATTCAGCTAATGTCAATCAATACCCAGCCTATTCTTTATCTCTAAATGATATTCACCTTCGATCTGGGACAACTCTGCCTAATCCGTCTCATCTAGTTATCACTGAGGTACAAGAGGATCAAGAAATCTCTAATCCAACATATACAATACCTTAGAACCAAATATAGCCACCATTTCCCAACAGCTTGCAAGAAAAGGAAGTCCCCATAGAACAAAAACAAACCTTTGATATTATAGATCAACTTAAGCATATTTGTGTTAAAATTTCATTGTTGCAAGCAATAAAAGATGTTCCCATATATGGTAAGGCACTGAGAGAAGCATGTCTAAAAAAACCTGGCAGGAAGAAAAAGGATCCACAAACAGTGCATGTTATGGGTCAACTGGCAGATATTATGTTAGGCAAGATTGTCATTCCAAAGTATTCTGATCCAGGTAGTCTTGTTGTGAGTATAGTCATTAATGGTAGTTAAATAAAAAATGTTTTGATTGATTTATAGGCAGCCATTAATGTAATGACAAGGGAAGTAATGAAACATCTTGGGATCAATAGTTTAAGACCTACACCCACAGTTCTACTGCTTGTTGATTGCTCTACAGTAAGACCTGATGGTATCATAGAAGATGTAGTTATTTTGGATTCCCAGGAATATCCTGCAGATTTTATGATTTTATCTCCAAAAGCAATATTGAGAGGATATCCGGTAATTTTGGGTAGACCTTGGCTTGCCATAGTTGATGCATATATGGGATGTAGACTAGGGGATATGACTATTTCAAATGGGAGTTCTAAAAAAACATTAGCCTTGTATTCTCCAGCACAAACTTAGCTTGAACAACAACAAGCCATTTGGCCTATTTTGGGAGAAGAATATGAGGAAGTTGACTCTATTAATCAGCTTATGATGATTAATCGAGGGCCATTCATGCAATTACATGATGAGGAATCAATTCTTTATAAAATCCTGATAAATGAAATAATAGAAGAGCAATAATTGCAAGAATTGGTTCTGAATATTGCAGGTTTGGACTTTTCTGCAGCCACTGATATATTGCATAGTCTGTTGCCACAGGAATTATATTCTTCTCATTTTTCTGATATGAACTAAATTGATCTTACTATTAAG
The DNA here is from genome assembly GCF_030272615.1 of Cryptomeria japonica. NCBI lineage: Eukaryota > Viridiplantae > Streptophyta > Pinopsida > Cupressales > Cupressaceae > Cryptomeria > Cryptomeria japonica. The sequence continues at coordinate 826,365,860 of NC_081414.1, read as the reverse complement.
ATAGAGGTGCAATTGAATAAATGTTTGAATATCAATGGAGATCTATCAGACACTCAAAAAGAGGCCCTGGTGGACTTGTTAAAATTTCATAAAAATGCTTTTGCATGGGATTATAAGGATATGCATGGTATAGATCTAGCAGTTTGCACCCACTGTATTTATATAAAGGAAGAGTGTTGCCCACTCAGACAACCTCAAAGAAGAATCAATCTTGCCTTGAAGGAGATAGTAAAGAAGAATTGTAGAACTTGTTAAAAGCTGGTTTTATCTATCCTATCTCTAACAACCAATGGGTATCACCTCTGGTCATAGTCCCTACGAAAGGAGGAAAATGGAGGGTATCTGTTGATTATAGAGAACTAAACTTAGCAACAAGAAAAGATCATTTTCCATTACCATTTGTGGAACAGGTATTGGATTCTCTAGCTGGTAAAAGATATTTTTCATTCCTTGATGGATTCAGTGGTTATAATTAGATCAAAATAGCCCCAGAGGATCAAGAGAAGACAACATTTACTTGTCCATGGGGCATGTATGCATACTCTGTTCTTCCTTTTGGGTTCTGTAATGCTCCAGCCACTTTTCAAAGAGCTGTGATTAGTATCTTTTCTGATATTTCTCAAGATATTATGGAAATTTATATGGATGACTTTACAACTTATGGTTCTTAATTTGAGCAAGCATTGGGTAATCTGAAGAAAGTTTTGCAGCGATGTGAAGACCTCAATTTGTCCTTAAATAGTGAGAAATGTTTCATCATGATGCAAGAAGGAATATTCCTTGGTCATCATATCTCTGTAGAAGGCATCCAGGTGGATCCAACAAAAATTGAGGTCATTCAACATATCAATGACCTTGTGAAGCAAAAGGATGTAAGAAGTTTTCTTGGTCATACTAGATACTACAGACGATTTATCAAAGATTTTAGTAAAATTGCAATTCCCTTATATTCACTGCTTACCAAAGATATGGAATTTAAATGGACACCAGCATGCAAAGAAGCTTTCTTAAAGCTTAAGCATGCTTTGACTCAAGCACCAGTTCTTAAAGGCTCAAATTGGTCTCTTCCATTCCAAATCCATACAGTTGCATCTGATTATGCAATAGGAGAAGTGTTAGGACAAAGAATTGACAAATTGGAGAATGCAATATATTATATTAGCAAGAACTTATAGGGACTTGAGTTGAATTATACAGTCACTGAAAAGGAAATGCTAGCTGTTATATATGCACTTAATAAATTTAGACACTATATCATAGGATATCCCATATTTGTGCATACAGATCATACTACAATTAGATATCTCATAAATAAGCCATCAATTACTGGTAGATTAGCTCGCTGGTTATTGTTGATGCAGGAATTTGATATTACAGTTGTTGATAAACTAGGGAAGTCTAATGTGGATGCAGACTATCTTTCAAGACTTCAATTACAAGAAGATTCTACAGTGATAGATTATGCTTTTCGAGATGAACATTTGTTTCTTATTCAATCTCACTTCTTGGTATGTTGATATTGCCAACTATTTAGTTGCTACTAAGATGCCAATTTATTTTTCTCCTAAGGAAAGAAGGTTGCTAGTTGAAAAAAGTTTTAACTTCTCATGGATTGCTGATTGTCTATTTTACACTGGACCTGACCAAGTTATGAGAAGATGTGTCAGAGAAGATGAAACATATGACATCCTGCATGCATGTCATGATGAGCCATGTGGAGGCCATTTTGTTGCCAAAAGAACAACACTAAAAAATACTCAATATAGGATACTATTGGCCCACATTACATAAGGTTGCAACATGGTACACACGGAAATATGACAGATGCTAGCAAATGGGAAGACCTACAAAATTTGATGAGATGCCACTATATCCACAAATATTAGTTGCACCATTTGATAAATGGGGATTAGATTTTGTTGGACCAATTGATCCACCTTCTAATGGCAGATCTTATATTTTGGTATGTATAGAATATGTAAAAAAATCGGTGGAAGCTCATTCCATGACACATGCAAGAGATAATAAGGTAGTTGAGTTCCTTTATGAAGAGATATTTACAAGATATGGAGTACCAAGGGAAATTGTCTCAGACCAGGGACCTCAATTTACTTCAACATTGATAACAACTTTGGTCAATGAATACAATATAAGGCATAGAAAATCTACTCCATATCATCCACAAGCTAATGGACAAGTAGAAGTTACAAATAGAGAGCTTGAGGCTATTCTTACAAAAATAGTATCTGTTCATAAAAAAAACTAGTCTCATAGGCTTTCAGAAGAAATTTGGGCAGACAGAACAATTTGGAAAACAACAATTGGTTTTACACCTTTTGAGATGGTTTATGGCAAAACAACAATGATGCCTATTGAGTTTGAGCATAAAACCCCAAGGACAACTTTGCAATTAAATATGACTTTATCTAAAGCACAGAAAGAATGCATTCAACAATTGAATGCTCTAGATGAATGGAGGAAAATAGTTGTTCAACAGACATAACTGATTCAAAATCAAAGAGAAAAGTGACATAATAAATATATCAAGGAAAAGGAATTCAAGATGGTGACTGGGCACTACTGTATGATTCCAGATATAAAAATGATATGGGAAAAATTCAAACCAGGTGATTAGGTCCATATGAGATAGAAGAAGTTTTTCAGAATGGAGCTGTTCGTTTGTCCATAATTGATCCTATTTGATTTAAACTCTTGGTAAATGGTCACCGAGTGTGTCTATATCATAAATTGGCTACTAAAGAGGAGTTCCTGCAGCAATTTTCTCGACAGGGTGAAACAAAGGTTCCTACAACAACTGACAAGGTTCCTGCAGCAACTGATAATGATCCTGCAACAACTCATCCATTTCCTGTTGTAGTTGAGCAAGTTATTAAAGGTAAAGTTCTTGCAGCCTCTGCAGTGAACATGTTTGCTACTTCATAATAAAATATTTCCATATCTTATGGGAATATTCTTCTCCATAAATAAAATTCCATCCACGTCATTCTATCCCATGTTCTTACCTATCATTTCACTTCATTTCGCTGTTATTTTTTCGTACAACTGCAAGTACGTGTATATTGTGTTTTATTTTAATTATGCATTTACTAGTTCATTATGATTATTCCCATTTTTAAATCCGCTCCACTCCCCAAAATCTCATCAGCTTGTGTGGACACGTGCTAGGTTAAGTTGGGGGGGTGCTTTATGGTTCGGTTTCCAAAGTTATTGATTATCCATCCTTTTTGGTACTTCGAATTGATTTCTTGCCATCATTTTTTATTATGCTATTATTTCACGCAATGGAATAATAAATTATGCCACCAGAATTAAGATATGTATGGGAATTTCAATTTGGCAAGTCTGTCAGATATTTTGATCTTCTGTTTCTCAGCTGTAGAGTAAAAATATATTAGAGTAAGAGATGGGTGGTGATCCAATTCGCCATGAACCAATAGTTCATGAAGTGTTGCTATAGGATGCTCTTTGTTAGCATTATTTTAGACACCACGACTGGCTGGATTACTTCTTAAGAATCAGAGATTATAACAAAGAAATTGCTGCAGAATTTATGCATTCTTTTAATGAAGGAGAATCTATAGTTAAAGGCTTGAGGGTTATTGCTACATAGCAGCAAATAGAAGAAGTAACAGGGTTGTTGCAGTAAGGAGAACTATTTCCAGAATCAAAAGATGCAAGGAGCGCCAGGGTAGAGTTCACAATTCTCATGGATGGACCCCTAATGGTAGACAAACAAGGAACTAGAAGGGTTTCTCTGCCAGCAGATCAAGTAGCTTTGTATGTTATGAAATACATTTTATGTGAGGGGTGATATTCAAATCTACATTCCTCTCATTTTAAATTACTTAGTCATTTATGGCATGGTTGACGAGTGAATGTTCCTACTTTCTTATACCACCTCATTTCTACAAGCGCTAAGGAGACACAGAAAAATGGAAATCGCTCCATTAGCCATCATGGATTGGTTAAGTTTCTTGTACAACAGTCCGTAAGAGACATTTCACAAATAGAATGGGGAGTATTTGAGGATATACTGCAGTTTAGGGTTGAAGATGCCCCTATTGCAGAGAATCCATTGGTTGAAGAAGAAAATGTTGCAGAACCCTCTTCCCCGTAGTTGTTGCAAACGAGGATTTGCTTGTTGCTGAAGGAGCCTCAGTTATTATGGAGGAAGAGATGGTGGAGGCAAATGTGGAACAACCCTCTACTTCTCTTCAAATAAATTCACCAATTTATTGAAGAAAAGGGAAGGAGTTGGAAAGGGATGAAACATATGAATAGCCCATGGCCTAGCCATAGGTAACTTAGATTCCTCTTGCAGCCAAGAGGCGTAGGACAAAAAGAAAAAATCTTGCAGCAACTGAAGAAACTCTTGTAGCCATTCTAAAGGTTTATGTGAGAAGAACACGTAGTAAGATATAGAAAGCTCATCTTGCAGGTGATCTGACAGAGGTTATTATGGTAGAAAATTCAGAAGAAGGAAGCCCTACAGATATTTAAATACAAGAAGAAGGAAGCCCTTCAAATGATGAAATCCAATTGGAAGTTGATGAGGATAGACTAGAAAATCTTGCTTTTGTGGCACAACAACTTGAAGAGACTATTGGAGATATTTCACAACAATCTGAAGAAATTGTTGGGGAGGTTCTTGAGCAGTTTCAAGAGACTATTGGAGATACTTTATAGCAGTCTGAGGAAAATGTTGAAAAGATGCCAGCACAGATTGGGGAGTTTATTGAGGAAATCCCATGGCCTAAGGTAACACCTATTAGACCTCCTTCATCCCTAAGCAATTTATCTGTTGCTTTAACATTTTTTAGACAATGGGAAATAGAGAGGGCTAGGAGAGAAGGCTAGGTTGCAAGAGATTATTGATAAAAAATGGAAAGAAATTGTAAAGAGGGATAACAAAATTGAGGATTTAGAGGCTAAGGTAGAAATAATTGCTGGTATGGTTCCCGAGTTGATGCTGTGTAGGTCACCTCCAAGGGTTTATGCAGTGCACTTGAAGGAGTGGTATTTGAACTTCAAACTAAATCGCATTATTAGGGACCTTAGCCCATCCTTAGAAACACCTGAAGAATTCACTTATGCTTACCAAACCTCTCCACCAGCTATGAAGAATTTTCTATGTGAATTGTATTTACATAACAATGTTGTACCCTCAGATAGTGAGTGGAACCCTTTATTGTATATTGGGGATATCCATATCAAAGCTTTAATGTCATGGATCCAAAATGAGATCATTATGGGGGCAAAAGCCAAAGAATATAAAAAATTAGAGTTTGACTGTCCATTGCCATTAAGGAGAGAACCAAAAGCACCAAGAGTTCTTTATTATGAGTGACAGAAATTACTGAAAAGAGATGATGTTAGACAATTAGTGCTTCTAATGAGAGAAAAAATATATTAGGCATATGAGAATTTGGTTCAGATTGATAAGACAGCTGCAATAGAAGGATTAACTCAGTGTTGGAATAATTTACCAGAGCAGTTAAAGCAAGAAGAACCTTATTCACTAAATAATTTTTAGGTAGCTATGCAAAGAGTTCCCATATATATACAGTTAGGTAGGGAGAAAGCCAACAATTGGCTACCATTGATCTTTCAGCCCCCAATCCTCATGTGGCCGCTGTTGGCATGTTAGCCTATAGAACACAATTATGATGTAGTCACAGAAGAGTCAGCTAGATGGTCCAGACTGGAAAAAATGAAGGGATTTTATTGGAACTTGGCTTCACAGGGGACAGGTCAAGGCACTATTGGTGATTTGAGAGTTACTGCAAGAGCCAAAAATTTTCCTTTTGCTGTAGGATCAACAATTGGTTCTGGAAGATATGGTGACACAGGGTCACCGGTTTTCTTAGGGCTCTTGCATGTTGGCCCATCTGTAGAGAGATTTGTATCAGGTGGTATACTTAGGATACAACAGTTTATCGACTGGGGTCACATTATTACAGGTGTGGGCTTGGGAGCACATTCCTGCAACGAGGCCACTTGCAGATAGGCTAGTTGGTCTGGCTTATGTATATGGATACACAGGGATAGTTGTCCAGTGTAAGCTGGGCAAGCTAGAACATTAGAGGAGGGTGTTGGATGACATTGATACGATTGTCTATAGACTGTATGTGGAGTGTGAGGTATGAGCGGAGGATGGGCTAGAGGTGCCCTATATATATGTCATGATTCTTGATAGGGCAGATGCTTTTTGTCATTGAGAGGTTCCTACACAACTGAGTTCAGCGGTAGTATGGTTGACAATAGGGTATACCGCAGGGAGCATGCTTATATGCTCTTCAGAGGCAGGATGTGCCAAAGTGGGGTTCGACTATTGATAGTGCAGTGGTGGTGGAGTACATGCATTTAGCTAGACAGATATGGGACTATGGGTTTAGGGTGGTAGATGTAGGGATGACAAAGGAGTTTGTAGCACTTTTCATGGTCTGTGCTGTAGCATGGATATCACATCCAGTGGAGATGATTCTTGTATTTGATGATGATGAGGATGACTAGCCTGAGAGGCTAGGGAGATGGAGACATGAGGGAGAGGACCTTGAGGAGGGAGATGGGAGGGGAGGTGGTAGAGGGAGATGAGGAGATAAAGGAGGAGATGGATGAGATAGAGGAGATAGAGGGAGGAGAGGAGGTGGAGATGGAGGGAGGGTTGGAGTAGTTAGACGAGTAGTTGGTGAGGAAGGGAGGGGAGATTTGGTGGTTGGATTTGGTGGAGCTGGTCAAGCGAGCAAGGTTATAGCAGCTATGGGTGGGATGGATGAGTTTAGGTGATCAACCTAGACAAGGAGATCAGATGTGTTACCTCCACCAATGCCTAGGATAGGGACAGGGATAGGGGGTACCATGACACAAGTACCTATTCAAATGCAGGTACCCACCCACTAAGAGGATGCACATATTAGGTCCCTATAATTTTCAGTGCAGTAGCTTCAGGCACAGGTCCTGGCTCAACAACATCAGATTACATAGGTTACCACAAAGCGGGATACAATGATAGAGAGCTTAGGTCGAGCAGAGGCTCGAGTGGATAGCCTAGAGAGAGTGGCAGTTGGTGGTTCTGTGAGAGACACATTGAGAGAGATGTAGTATGCAGCCAAGGAGGTTGAATACTACAGGCATCTATATGAGGATGTGGTTCCTAGAGATCACAGAGCTCTAAGCTATACTACAGTGAGATCCAATCGATCCAGGAAGACTCATTCAGGGACGGAGAGCAGAGGTGTGATTGGGCCGTGTCGACATGATCCACCCAGAGATCCAGGTGCCAAGACATCTACTGCGAGACCATCCAATTTAGGAGATAATCATACCTGAGAGACTTGTCTCCATTATATTTTGATCATTATGTTGTATTTTGATAGACATGACATCTTTTGTATATTTGACCCTTTTTGAGATATATAGACGACACCGATTTTTTGGTCCACATGTGATGTGGTTTTATGGGTGATGATTTATGCATTGATGTGATGGTTCTATGATGATTATGCAATGCTTAGATAAATGAGTTTATTTTCATATTGATTGATATGATTGTATGATTCATGATGCAATGATATGATTTGTGAGATGTATGATAATGATATGCTGTGAAATGTATCTTGAAAATGAGATGTATGATAATGAAATGTTGTGAGATGTATCTTGAAAATGAGATGTATGATAATGATATACTGTGAGATGCATCTTGAAAATGAGATGTATAATAATGATATGCTGTGACTAAATGCAAATTTTACATGATATACAACTAATTTGTAAAATGATATGCAACTAATTGTAAAATGATATGCAACTAATTGATCATCCTCATTCTGTCGTTTGTCATTCTCGAATAGTCACATGTTTTTTCCTTCTTTGTGTTTATCATCATTGAGCTATTGATATGTTGAAAATTTATATAAGAATAATGGTATACATGAACCATAATGACCTGAGAAAAATTTACATGGATTTTGATATTGCAATATAGCACAAGTGTCGAGGTATAATTGAACCAAGACGACCTAAGTGTTGCTTGCGTATAAACAGACAAAGATTTAACCATTTTTATTTGCAAAGTGGAACAATGTCTTCAGTGATATGTTTTGAATCACTTATCAAGACAAGTCTTTGCACAATACAAGTGATCGCCTCATAGACAAAAAATTAAAAAAAAATTGGATTCTCCAATCACTTTCTCTAGTTCGATGCATCGTTGAGAAAACTTAGGGGATCCAATAGTTCAAAAAAAGTTCAAGTGCAAAAATAGTCAAAACTTCATCCAAGATGTAAACAAATTATACTTCAGAAAATCATCCATCATGTGTTTTGAAGTTGTTAATTGGATCAGTGTTTTGTTTTCTTAGTTGCTGGAGTTTTGCTTGACAGGATTTTCTTGGCATGCTGCGATTTTTTCCTTGCTTGTTTGTTGAAATTCCCTTGAAGTCAGAAGAATGTTGCCCCTAGTTATAGATACCAATTGATGTGGATATGTACAATGATTACCAAGCCATGGTGGGTTATGATGAACTGATATTCAGATAAGCAAGGACAATGACTATGCTAAGTATGTCCTAGATAATGCTATTTTGATAAAGTGTTGGGTGATTGCCATGGGGTTTTGACTTCGGATAAAAGATATGAGAAAAGATAGATAGAGGAGTTGTTCCCTCACAAGTAGCGCCTATTGCTAGGTTTTCACCATTTGTTTTTATTGCACCTTTTTGTTTTGATTTTTTTTTTGTATTTTCTGATTTTTTGTGTATTTTTCACTTTTTCCATGCATTAGACTACTCAAGTATAGTATTTCTTTAGATGGATGTTGTTGGTTGGTTCATCGAGCACATCACCTAGAGAAGTTGTTAGTTGATAGGCACCTGATCCATAGGCTGAGATGATGACATAGGGACCCAACCTGTTCAGTTCAAACTTCCCCTTCTTTTCTCGATCTTGTTGATTTTTGGGATTTTCTTTGAGCATGAGATCACCAACTTTAAAATACCATGGGATGACTCTTTGGTTGTAGCTTCTGCACATGTGCTGCTGGTATGCTTTGAGGTGATTATAGGCATGTTGTCATTTTTCATCTAGTAGCTCTAGTTCTAGTAATATGTTTATACGATACTCCTCATCTGGAATGAGACCTTTCAAAGATACTCTGAGTGATAGAATTTCTACCTCAAGAGGTAAAATTGCTTCTAATCTATACACCAATGAATATGGTGTAGCTCCTGTAGGTGTCTGGATGCTAGTCCTGTATGCCCAAAGTGTCAAATTGAGTTGCACATGCCAATCCTTTCCTACATCATTTACTATTTTCTTTAGGATTTTTAATATTATTTTATTTGATGCCTCTACTTGACAATCCCCCTATGGGTAGTAAGGTGTAGAGAAACAATGTTGGATTTTGAATCATTCACATAGTTCTCACAAATCTTGGTTTTTGAAGGGATGTCCGTTATCTATGATGATAGAACTGGGAATGTCATATCTACAGATCATATAATTGAGAATAAAAGAGGCAATTTGTTTTCCAGTTATTGTGGTCATTGGGACTCCTTCAATCCATTTTGTGAAATACTCTATTGCAGTAATAATGAACTTGTGTCCATTTGAAGATGAAGGGTGTATTTTGCCTACTAAGTCAAGTCCCTAGTGATAGAAAGGCCAAGATGTTGTAAATGGCTGAAATTCCTATGCTGGTGCATGTATAAGATTGCCATGGATTTGGCATTTAGGACACTTCTTTGCAAATTGATAAGAGTCCTTTTCCATCATTGGCCAGTAATATCCCATTCTTAGAAGTTTTTTAGCAAGAGTAGGACCACTTGAATGTGTACCATAGATACCTTCATGAAGATCATGTAAAGAAAAGTCAAATTCATTATGATCAAGGCAAAGAAGAAGAGTACCATCTAGACCTCGATGGTAAAGAGTATCAGTAGTTAGGGTATAACGGGCGGCTTTTCAGATAAAGTTGTGTTTTTGGTTCTGAGATAGGTTAATGGGTAGGGTATTGGTTTTAAGATACTTATATATTGTTCTGTATAAAGGAGAGTCTAAACTAGTTAAAGCATTGATAGCATGGGATGCGGAATCATCATAGGCTAGGGAAAATAGTTGCTCTACCAGAAACTCATAACGATTTCGTTGCTTTGGAATTTGTAGCAGTGAAGTGATAGTAGCCATTGTATCGGCCACTCTGTTGTCCAACCTTGGTATTTGCTCGAAGGTGATGTGTACAAAATATTGTTTAAAGTCATCCACCATTCGTTTGTATGGTAGGAGCTTGTCATCTTTTGTCTGGTAATCATTGTTGATCTAATTTATGACTAGTTGGGAATCTCCATAGACTTTCAGTTCTGCGATTCTCCATTCTACGACCATTTTGATTCCTATGACCAGTGCTTCATATGCAACAATATTATTTGTGCATGGAAACATGAGTCTATATGATCTTGGTATGGTATGTCCTTTAGGAGTGATGAGCAAGATGCTGACACCTGAACCATGTTGAGTGTAGGAACCATCAAAGTACAGTGTCCATTGCTTGGTGGTAACAATAAGGACATCCCTATCTAGAAATTTGACCTCCATTGGTTGTTTCTCTGGTAGTGGTGATTCAACTAATTGATCTGCAATTACCTGTCCTTTGATAGCCCAATTCTCTATTTAGTGGATATCAAATTCACTCAAAATCATGACCCATTTAGCCAATCTACCTGTGAGAGCTTCTTTGTTGAGTAAATACTTTAGCGGATCAATTTTTGTTACTAGCTTGATTGTGTGAGTTATCATGTAGTGCTGGAACTTTTGAGAAGTGAATACCACTGCTAAACAAGCCTTGTCAATGAATGTGTAATTCAGCTCATATCCATGTAAAGTTCTGTTGATGTAATAGATAGCTCATTCCTTTCCTTCTTGGTCTTCTTGTGCTAATAGTGCCCCCAATGATACGTTTGTTGTTGATATGTAGAGAATAAGTGGCTTTCCTGCTATTGGTGGTACTAGAATTGGTGGGTTCATTAGATATTGCTTGATTTGATAGAATGATTCCGCACATTTGGTTTCCCATATGAATGGTACATTCTTATGTAGCAAATGATTGAATGGTAGATTTTTATCTTCTAGTTGGGTGATGAATCACCTGATTGACTAGAGCCGTCATTGTAGAGATCTGAGTTGGCTAATGTTCTTAGGAGGTGGCATCTCCATGATGGCTTGTACATTTGTTGTATCTACTTCAATGCCTTTTTCTGAAACGATGTAGCCTAATAACTTGCCTAATATTACCCTGAAGACACACTTCTTTGGGTTGAGCCTGACTTGAAATTTCTCCAATCTTTCAAATATTTTCTCTAATATGCTCAGATGTTCTGCCCAGGTAAATGACTTAGCTAGTAAATCAGCCACATAGTCCTCCATGAAGGTATGCATCATATCATGAAATATCATCATCATTGCTCTTTGATAAGTTGCCCCAACATTCTTTAAGCCAAAAGGCATGACATCCAACAATATGTTCCCCAAGGATAGGTGAACGTTGTTTTATCTTGATCCTATGGAGCTATCTTGATTTGATTCTAGCTAGAAAAACCATCCATTAATGATAGTATTGCATGGTCTGCTATGAGGTCTACAATTATGTCGATGTTGGGCAAAGGAAAGTCATCCTTTGGACAATCGTTGTTAACATCCTTGAAATCTGTGCATATCCTGATGCTTCCATCTAGTTTTGAAATTGGCACAATGTTTGAGATCCATTCATCATAGTCTATAGGTCGAATAAATCCGATGTCTAATAGTTTTTTTAGCTCAACTTTGACCATGAGTGCTACATGTGGATTCATCTTTCTCAATTTTTGCTTAACTGGCTTAACTCTTAGAGCAATATATAAGTGATGCATGATTAAGTGTGGATCAATCCTAGGCATATTTGCATAGGACCAAGCAAAATTAATTTTCTTTTCTTTGAAGAATTTGATAGACTCATGTTTTTCTTCATCTGTCAGAGATTCCGCTAGGTGTATGTTTTTGGCTGCTTCTTTTGTACCAATGTTGATTGATTGAGTGAGCTCAATCATTATGGGTGATCGCTCCTGATAGTTTTGAAGAAGAGTGTCAAGTCTCCCATCCTTAGATGCCTTAAAAAGGTTTTCACTGGTTTTCATTAGTAGATCCTTTATTTCTTTCATTTTTGTGACTGAGAGACTTGGCATTCTCCTGATTGCAGATGTCATTACTTTGTTTGTTGGTAGAGTCTATTTCCTGATTGACAGTACATAGGTAATGATAATGGATTCATCATCTAGGAAAATAGGTATGTCATGGTTTTCAAGTTCATCCCAGTCTATGAGATTAGGAAAGACAAGTGGTAAAGAGTCATTGGGTGGGTCGAGTTCAGCTGTGGTAAGTGTCATGATAGAGGTATCGTCAAGGTTAGTTGGGATATTGAACAAGTTAATGATATTGTCGAGGTCTTCGATGGTATCATCTTCTGTGTAGACTTGCTCATAATGTCATTGCTCATTTTCTTTAGCGTCATAGATATTTTGTGGACCAGATTCAAGTAGTCTAGACTTCATGCCTTGTCCTTCTGGAGAAAGGGGTGTATGAATAGCACTCTCAGGAATATCTCCAGTAACATTTAAACAGCTACTCCATTCATAGTCATTAGAATCAGTCTCAAAAGTGTTGTCCCAGAGTCTTTCAGTGTTGTGGACAGGTGTGTTGTAGGGTGAAAAGAGGTCACTGATGATTGATACCAGTCTGATAGTTTTCTCTGATTACATATCAGATCCTTCTTTGCATCTGTTCATATACTATCTCTTCTTGGGGAGTAATTATTTCCTCAGGGGGTGATTCGACTTTGTTTGGAATAGATTCTTGAATGTGATGTACTTCTGCATAAGATGGTTCTTCTCTTTGAATGGCCAACTCCTCTTGTTGTTTCTCCTTTTCTTGGTGTTATCATTCCTTCCTTATTGTTTCTGCTCATTCATGTAGTACCTCTTGCCATGAGTCCTCCTTGTATTTCTTCTTTGCTTTCCACTGATGTTTTTGATATTTATTTGGTTTCTGCTTTGGGGGTAGAGTGTGTCCATAGCCCAATCCTGTTTTGTCTCTAGAAAACTGTGAAGGAGGATCCAATGGTCCTGTGATGCCTTCTTGACGTTTGCCTATAGGTCCTTTGCCATTGTACCCCATCTATTGCATGATCAGGTATCCCTTTCCAAATTGTTGTGTTGGTATAGCTACTTCCATAGTAGCAGCTCTGACTTCTTCTTCATCCTTGTATAGCCAACCAAGGATAACTTTTTCTTCTGATTCATGTGCTAGTGTGCCTAATTGGATAAATTTGCCATCAAACTTGGTGATGGGTTGTGTTGCTTGATGTGTTGATGCAGAAGGTTGTCCATGAGATTTTGGCGATGCTGGTAAGTTGGTTAGACACATGGGTTCAAAAGAGTATTCTCCCATGCCTTTCTCTTTGATTTTCATCTTCTGTTTGAAATCCATGGATAAAGATTTGAGCTTTTCTTGATGATAATTTGACACTGAGGAATTTTGTTTTTCCCTGTTATGTGGAACCAAGCTGTCTTGGGCTGCCCCCATAGCATTGCAATGTTGAAAGGGGTTATTATCTGCTGATATAGAAATCTCCTACCCATTATAAGGGAATTTAACACACTGGTGGTAAGTTGAGGGTATTGCTTACATTTCATGTATTCAAGGATGACCCAATAAAATATTATATGTGAGATCTATGTCTTACCTGAATAGGTAATATTACTGTTCCCTTGGATGATCTTTCTTCATCATCATATGCTTTGATAGTGATCTTTTTGTGTGGATCAATAGACTGCTCAGAGAAGCCTAATGCACAGATAAGTTTTAAGGTACAAATATTGAGCCCAACTCCTCCATCTATTAATACTCTTTTAACTTGATGTTTGTAGACCAAGACTTCAATGTGAAGGGGATTATTATGTGGATGGCTCAACGAGATATTATCATGCTCAAAAAAGGTGAGATGATGAGGCCTTGTCATGTGAGCCACCATGGCTTGAAAATTGTTAATATCTAGAACTTGAGGTAAATTTGTTTCCAATAGTGCTTGTTCTAAGATGTCTTTATGTTTTGGTGAAATTTTTAATAACTCAAGTATGGATATTTGAGTAGGAGTTCTGCACACTTGACTTACCAAATCATATTGAGTCTTGGAGATATTGGTTGCTACTGAAGTATGCCCTTTCAAGACATATTTTTGAGCTCTAGTAGCTACATTGATCGATTCATGTCCGCGTTTGTCCTTGATTTTAATGACATTTATTTGATTATCATCTGTTGATATATGATTGATGGTGTTATTGTATATGTGATTGATGCAAGCTCCTCATGTATCATCTGATGATGAAGCCCCATCTTTTTTGTAATTTGAAAGAGGATTTTTAAAGGCACCATGATCACCATTTGTCTTGAGACCATCGACCGTTAAATCACCTCTATCAATCATGTCTTGAACAATGTTTTTAAGCCTCATGCAATTGTTTGTTTGATGTCCTTTGTTTCAATGAAAATCACATAAGTGTGAGTCATTCCACCAAGGTGGTTTGACTTGGGGTTCAAAGTTGTTTATAGCTGGTAATGTGATAATCTTGTTTGCTAGGAGTTCTTTGAATGCTGATTCTAATGTTTCCCCAATGGTGTGTAAATGCATTTATTTGGAAAGTTGCTGGTAGAACGCCTTGAATTAGGATTAGGTCCTTGATTTGTGTTGTTGTTTTGGTTATTGTTGGTATTGTTTGCATGTGAAGGTTTTGGGTTGGTAGTTGGTGCATAAGTGTTAGTGCCTTGGTTAGCACCCTTTTGATGCTTGGTTGTTCTTAGGATTACCTGATAAAGCCAATACTGGTTGTTTGGACTTTATATCATTAGCATCATTTCCTCCCTCATTTCCAGTATTTTTGTTTCTGGTCCAGAACCTC
Organism: Cryptomeria japonica; assembly: GCF_030272615.1. Lineage (NCBI taxonomy): Eukaryota > Viridiplantae > Streptophyta > Pinopsida > Cupressales > Cupressaceae > Cryptomeria > Cryptomeria japonica. The sequence continues at coordinate 826,350,855 of NC_081414.1, read as the reverse complement.
AATTTTTCTAAGTTGTTGTTGTTGTTCTGGTTATTGCAGTGAGAGTTGGATGAATTAGTTCCTTCTTTAAAGAACTTCAATGTTACTTTCTTGATACATGCCTCCTCTACTTGGATTCCATTTTCGATCAATTTGACAAAAGATGGTATGCATTGGAGCTTGAGTATGTAACTCATCTCACTATTCAGATTGTTGATGAAAATTTCCATCTTTTCCTCTTCAGGCATATCTCAAGGATATCTTGAAACCATCCATCTCCAACGTTGAAGAAACACCATGAATGTGTTATTGCTTTTCTATTTGGTATTGCAGACATCTAGCATGGTGATTGCATGTTTAATATTGTAGGAGTATTGAGTGATAAATTTGTTGGCTAATTCATCAAAGGATCTGATAGGAGGTGTGAGTTTGGATAACCACTCCATTGTTTTCCCTCCCAAGCTTCTTGGGAATAGCCTCATCAAATAGGTGTCATCATGGGCAAATTCAAGGCTCATGGTAAAAAATTCCCAAACATGATCAGGAGGATCGCTCTTACCATCATATTTGTCAAATTTTGGAATGTTTGAATTCAAGGGAAAATGTATCATGTTTAACCTTCTGTCAAAAGGGTAAGGACAAATTTTGTTTAAGGAATACCACACTGTTGTCCCTTGTTGCATGTCCTACATTTGTCTTTGCAGCATTTGTATTTGTTGTGTGAGAGCAACCAAGGGTGTATTTTCTTGCCAAGGGAAGAGTTCTTCCCTCTCATTATCCCTAGTTTGGGTATGCATGTGTTTTGGTATGTTTGGCTTAGGTATGTTTTGTTTAGGGTCACACGCTTCCTCTTCCCTTTGTTGTTCTTGATAATTATAATTTTGAGGCCTTGTTCTAAAGATGTCAGTATCAAAGTCTTCAGGGATCCTAACTCCTTTGCTTGTTATCATGAGCAAGTATTTCTGTTTGTCGGCCTCTATGAGTTTTTCCACAAGTATTTGAAATGAAGTGCTCTCTTGACACTCTTGGAGGATCTCCTCAGAAATATTTGTGTCTTCTAGATTTGGATAATCGAAAGGATTTGATAATATTCAACCCATACTGGACTCTAGTTGTGGTTTGCTTTGCTTGTTTTGATGAGAGCGAGTGACAATAGGCATCTAGTAGAAACTTTCTATTATAAAGGGGATGAATTCCTCATCTGCGTGTTGTTCGGGAATTGGTGGTTCAAATTGAGGTATGTTATAAGTGATGCAAACTTTTGGGAAGAAATTTGGATTGATCTTTCCTCTGATGAATAATGATGAACAATAGATACCCCAACCAGTACTAAGAGGGGGGCAGTGAATCAGTACGGGCAAAAACTTTCTCAACAACTTATCTAGTTAAAGAAATACCAACTAGTTATCACCATTACTGAACTTAACCATGACAATACCCGTTAAACATAGTAAGACATCAGATACTATAAACTGATAAGTTTGAACACTTCAAATATGATCAATACTTGATAACAACTTCACCCATAAACATTTGCATGTGGTATACTAGAAATACCATAACCTATTAACTTTGCATGCATAATCTTTCAACCAAATACTTCATAAACATCACATGAAATATGCATAGCACATAACACATAGATTTTTCATGTGAAAATCCAAATGGGAAAAACCATGGTGGGGATGAATACCCACAATCTTGTTTTTGAACTCTTTTGAAGCTCACCCTATTAGGAGCCTTGTTCGGTTAAAGACTTTACAATAAGGTTCTATTAGGAATTGATCCTGTTAGAGATCACCCGGTTAAGGGATGGTTATATACCCTGTTAAAGGTTGAAATCCTATTAAAGGTTACCTTGCTAGAGGATTTGAAGAACTCAATGATCTTGAGTTACCTGGTTACAGGGTTTACAATAAGCCTATTAAAGCTACCCAGTAAAGGGATTTTCCATCTATTGAAATGATGAGAAGACAACAAGAAAAGCTACTGACCTGATAACTACACTACATGCCAAGGCAGATCCTTTTCATTTACTCTACTCCGCAATCACACTTCTATAGTTTTACTCTTACTAGTCTCGCAATTATCTCATCACTCGAATAGACACAACATTTGCTAACAACTTTACAATAACAAACACCATCAACCTTATAGACAATAGTTAGGTTGGTAGCATAAACCCTAAACCCTAAGCATCTTAGGTTTACAACACAGGTGGTCCATTCCTGACTGTCTAAACACATTACATAGAGTATTACAAATTCAAACAGATCACAAGACAACATGCATCGTTCATTCATCACCACACATGGGAATTAGTAACCCATCATGCTTTCTTCTCATACAACAGAGAAGAATGATCATTCCCAAGGTAGACTCCAAACACAATCGATCTTCTCATACCTCAATCATTCACACACACAAGGCTGATGTGGCACCTCAATCTCATTCACATCTCTTAGCTAACTCATCACAGAGTATCATTGGTTGCATCGCTCAAGCTGGATCACCAAAGTTGATAACCATAGAGCTAAGACTACCAACCAGTAGTCACACTTAGTGAAACCTTGGCACTGGTTCACTACATCTCTTCATGCCTCTTCATACCGGTTCACCAACTTCTTTCAATATGCATACCGATTCACTTACACTTATTGACATCAATGATAACATACATTATCATTATATCAACATGTCGGTTCATCATATGCCAATGATATCCAACAATCTCTCCCTTTGGCATTGAAGGCAATACTTAATGTAGCATTGGAACTATAGACATCAAAGACCAGTGTATCTTCATCATCATATATCTTCTCCCCTATACATCAGATATCTTCTTCCGATACATCAGATGTCTTCCCCCCCTTGACAACAATTCCAAAGTGGAGGCACAAGCTTCTAAAATCTACTATGTTGCTCCCCCTAAGGAGTAGCATCCTTCAACACATCAATCCTGAAAGATTTGTCATTGTAGTACTTGACTGATGTAGAGCACACAACTTTAGTTGACTTCATGATGGGGCAAAACCCCTAATTCACCTCTCAAATAGGTAAATGTAGTCTTCAATAAGGGCTAAGCGAATATATCTGCTAGCTGCTCCTTACTGGAAACATGTTGTAGTACAACCTCCTTATTCTAAACTTTTTCCCTCAAAAAGTGATATTTAAGTTCAATGTGCTTAGTTATAGTATGGAATACCAGATTCTTGGAAATATTTATTGCACTTGTGTTATCACAAAATATATTCACCGGTTCAGATACAGGTACTTTGAAACCTTCCAATACATGCTTCATCCAAATTGCTTGAGTGCAGTTCATAAATGCTACCACATATTTTGCTTCAGCTATAGATTGGGAAATATAGCTCTGCTTCTTACTTGTCCATGATACTAATCTTCCTCTGAGAAAGAATGCTCCACTAGTTGTGCTCTTTTAGTCATCCACATTACCTGCCCAATCGGCATCAGTATATACCTTGAGATTATAGTCACCATTATATGGATACCACAATCCATAATAAACTATTCCTTTCAGATATCTAAGAATCCTTTTCACCACTACCAAGTGAGTTTCTTTTGAACATTTCTGAAAATGAGCTACTATGCCTATTGCATGAGCAATATCTAGTTTGCTATGCACCACATAGTGCAGCTTACTGATCATTGATCGATACTCTTTTTCATTCACCGGTGTTGAATCATCTTCCTTGATCAGTTTACAACCACTCACCATCGGTGTACCAACTGGTTTGCTTTCCTCCATGCCAAAAGTCTTCAATACCTCTTTGACATACTTGGACTGGGTAATAAAAATACCCTCTTTCATTTGTTGAATTTGTAAACCAATAAAGAAATTTATTTCTCCTATCAAAGACATCTCAAACTCTTTCTTCATTTGTTCTGCAAACGCATGACTCATTTTATCATCTCCTCCAAAGATTATGTCATCCACAAACACTTCACAAATCATAATCTGATCACCTTCTGATTTCAAGTAGATGTTGCTATCTTCACTTGTTCTCTGAAATCCAATCTTCACAAGATGAGAGTGTAGTCTTTCATACCATGCCCTAGGTGCATGTTTCAGTCCATACAGGGATTTGCATAACCTACACACCATGTCACTATCTTCTAATAGAGCAAACCCTTCTGGTTCCTCTATATACACTTCCTCTTCTAGGATTCCATTTAGAAAAGAATACTTCATATCCATCTGATAAACCTTAAATCCCTTAAATGATGCAAATGCAAGTAGCATTCAAACACCTTCTAGTCTATCCACAAGAGAAAAGGTTTCTCCATAGTCTTCTCCCTCCTCCTGAGCGTATCCCTTGCATACAAGCCTAGCCTTGTTTCTTACAACTGTGACTGTTATCACTGATTAAAAATGGGTTTTTCTTTTATCATAATTAGCTATGGTTTTTTTGAAATTTTGAGTAAGGCACATTTTTCAATTGCTTCAGCTTCTATGTAGGGTCTTGAGGCTTTAGGGTTTTTGATTTTAAATCGCCTAATGTTTGTTTAAAACCCTCTGGTTTCTATTCTTTCGTTACTTTATCCACTTAAGTAATGGTTCATGGGATCATAGGAAGTGTCCCCCCCTTGTTTTTGCCTAGGTGGTCATGTTAATTAATCACAAAAAATTTATGCCTTATGTGTATTCCTCCTAAAGTTGTCGGGCCCAGTAACTAGTGCGCATCTCGCGGATGGATCTACGACTTTTGCTATTTCACTAGGCGAAGTTGTGCATAGTTTAAAACCAGCAAAGTTGCAAAAATGACATGGCATGCCACCTAGGCGGTCTAGCTGGTTGATGAGAGCAAGTAAAATGGCGGCACGCGGCATAAGTCACAACAGTCAGCAGGTCGGGATTAAAAGTTAAAAGGCGGGCCCCAGAGGTGAGTCAGGTCGCAAGTTAGGAGATGACCTGGCGAATACAAGTGTCAAGAATTAATTGGAGCCTAGTGCTTTCTCTCAGCAAATGAAAAAACAACGTGTCAACTCTGAAGGTGACTGGACACCAGGTGTTCGAAGTTGAGTCAGAGGGCCCACCCCTCATAAAGTCTATTCAGATGGTTAAAAGCCGATCAACTAAAAAATGATCTGATGGATGGCGCTATTTCACAAGGGCAAGATGCTCGTGCTTTATACCCTGCGAAATAGCAAGAGTGAACGAGAACTATCCATGTGTCATGGAAAAGCGACGTGTCAACTTTGAAGGTGACTGGACGCCAAGTGTTCAAAGTGAGTCAAAGGGCCCACCCCTCCCGGAGCCTATTCAGATGGTTGAAACCGATCAACTAAAAAATGATATGAGGGACGACATTATTTCACAAGGGTAAGATGCTCGTGCTTTATACCCTATGAAATAGCGAGAGTGAACGAGAACCATCCATGTGTTGTGATGGATGGCAACGTGTCCAGGGGCACGTGGTCTTAGAAGAAAGCTGTGGGCCTGCCAAGGTGGAACCGGCGGTATAAGAGAAAGATACACGGCTAGCGTTGAGTCAAATGCGAAAGGTATTTCAAGGCCAGTGGTTGAGTGCCATGTGGTAGCATGTAGCCAATAGAGAAGTGGGACCCAGCGCAGAGCCAAAGCTGTTAGTTAGTATAACAGTCGATCAAGTTTCTTTTGATCAGATGGTCGACACTATTTCACAAGACCAAGCTGCCCGATATTTATGCTTCGCGAAGTTGCAAAAGAGCAAAAAGAAAGACTTGCAAGAACGTTGTGACCCATTGGAGCAAAAAATACGAATTCTCCTATGAATTCAATTTTGAAGGAATGACCGAAGCATGCGGAATCAATGTTGTAGAAGACCCTGAGTACAATATATGATTTCCCATCAACCGGGTGAAGATATATTTTAAAGAATTTTTGTAGAGGAGCAGATGTAGAGCTATTTTCTTTAGGTATATAGCAAGTCAGTTCAGTTGCAGAGAAAATTCCTTCAAGTTAAGAATAGGTTTTCTTGTACTCTTGTGAAGCAATTCCTGTGTGGTGTGTTTCAGATAAGATATTGATTCGTCACAGAAGTATTTAGGAGCAGTATTCATTTCTTACATTTTTTAAATGGCTCCTAAAAGAGAATTTTCTGGCAAAGTCAATTATTCAGAAAGAAGTGTCTGTGATGGTTTTCTTGAATAGTTGACGTTGTCAACTAATAAGGCATCAAAGCCAAAAGAATTAGTGCCTAGAGCTCCCCGTTTAAAGATAGGAGAAGGACTATATGATAGGGGTAACTGGTTGAGAGACCCACAGGTTGGCTTGTCTGGGTTGGGGTTATTTAAGATTGGATTTGGAATGAGAAATTCTATGGCCCCGAAAAATAGTATTTAGGAATTAGATGTTGGGAAGTTGGTAGTCCCAGGGGTATTTATGGACATAGATTTGTTGACCCAAATTGCACTCAACTATGATCTAATCACAAGAAGCATTCGGGATATAAATGGAAAAACCCTTATTGAGATTAATGCTGAAGAATTCAGGAATGCTTTTGGGCTTAATGAGTTCACCAATTTTGTAGAGCCCATAAATTTCAAATCACTAGCTCAAATTTATAATGCACAGAGAAATCATCTCAGGAATGGGCCACTCAAGGAATTTTTTGCGAAGATAGGTGGGTTGACAGTTGTAGGACCCAACACAGAAGAGCCCTTTTCATTGAGTATGTTCACCCTTAGGGCTAAGGGAATGTATTGGGAACTTTTCCATGTTTTGGGAGAAGATGATGAAGCAAATGAAGATGCTGAAGCAAATATGCCGAATCACTACCTGTTAATGATTGCTCAGATTTTGAATCCTTCTCTTGCAATTACATCTGATTATGCTTCTTTCATTGCTGATGCTATCCATGGAGGCTTAAAAGGAAAAAAGAATGGAAAGGTGGATAGGCCTTTTGGATGGTACTCACTCCTGATGCATCTATTTCTTTTCAAAGATGGTGATTACTTTGCTAGTGGACTGGACATTGTCAAAGAGAAAGAAGGAGAAAAGATGCCAGTACAATTATGGAGTACTGTGTTGTCATGGGATAGGGAGGATACTAGTTTCTTGAAGTTTGACAAATACTTTGCATCCAAGATCAGGACTCTCCTCTACTCAGAGAACCCAAGAACCCCCAAGGTTCTTTTGGAATTTATAAGACCAAAAGAATTCGCAGAGAACATAAAAATTGTTCACAATTGGGGTGACATTTATTTGTATCCAGTCTCGACAGTCTTCAGAGTGTTTGGTTTTAGAGGCACCCCATTCTTGCTACCTTACCAGGTCCCTCTCAAAGTGGGAATTGCAGAGATCCTTAGACAAATTGGTGGTGTACAAGAGGCAGAGTTGACAGGCAGGGGTAAAGGGACTATTTTCCCTGCAGCTACCATAGCCCACCAGTTTGTAATAACAAAGGGAGGTTGGAATTGCTTTGAGGATCTTCTCAAGCCTTATCATTTGTCCACTGCAGTGTCTAGGTGTGTTGATCCAAAAGAATTCTTCAACGACATGTTTAGAAAGAAAGCAGCATGCAGAGGTAGGCCCCATCAATTTCAGTTTCTTGAAGACCTCATCAGAAATGAGTTTGATATAGATGAGCAGGAGCTGAGGAAAGAGAAATGGGTGGCTTATAAGAAAGCCTTGGATTTTGTGCATCAGTTTGATGCCAGCTATGACCCATTGTCTAGCTTTTTCCCTCTACAAGAGAAAATAAAGTTTTTAATTGTTTTCTTTGAAGATGTGATGCAGACCCTAAAGGAGAAGAGGGAAGCTATAATCAAAAGCAACCCTGAAAAGGTGAGAATGATCCTAAGTAGGTCAGCTTCCAGCAAAGCAATCCCTCCTGGTGATTATACACTACACAAGAAATCTAGTTACAATGTGCTGATGCGTACAACAGGGGAGCCCTCTACCTCTAAAGGAAAGAGGAAGATACAAGATGTCATTGACATCCGAGAGAGCCCAAAGAAGCAAAGGGTAGGGAAAGAAGTACAATCGGATGCACCTTTGTATTCTCCATCCCAATCCCCTATCCAGATAGGAGATGAGCAAGCAGCAGCTGAGCAACTCCTACAGTTAGGCAGTCTAGGGGAAATTGCCTACACTTATGATGAAGTGGAAGAAGGAATGCTAGAAGAACCCCTTGCTGCTGAAATGGACATTACCACCACTGAACTAAAAGGCCAGGAGTGGGATCCTAAGATAAAGAAGGCAAGTAATGCCTTCTTAGCTGACAACAATTTTGTCACATCAGAAGCATTTATGCAGTTTATATGGAAATAGAACATAGATAAATGTAATGCTAGATGTGAAAAGAGAAAAGGTGAGCAGCCTAATAAAGATCCAGCCCTGGTAGAAGAGGAAATAAAGCAAGAGATGATGGAAGAGTTCAAAACCATCACCCCTGAGCAAGGGAGAAATATGGTGGCACAAGCTGGAGTGCTTATTTTACCCAAGTGGGATATAGCAGATGCCCCGGTACTAGATGTAGTGAGGAAGGAGACCAAACCCATGGAGGGAATTACCTTCAGTAAGGATAATGCTGCACTCATCATGTGGTCTCTCAAGAGAAATGAGGGTAACAAAAGCAAAGACACCCCAGGGTCAAGTTACCTTGGTGGGATGATGGTGAAAAGAGTGTAGAGTACAGGGGTAGTGGAAGCTGCTAGTACTGTGCTAGAGACTGCAAAATTTAGTGTTGCAGTAGCAGAAAAGGAAGCCAAAGAGAAAGAGATCCTCCAAGTCAAATTGGAAACAATTTTGAAGGCCTATAAAAGTGCTAAGGAGGAGGTAAGAGGTAAGGATAACATCATTGATAAGCTACAGAGCTAGTTGATTGGACAATACCATCAAGGTGAGGCTTCAACACTGATGATTTTCTCTTCTCCTCCAAGACCTCCCCCTACTAGCCCTATCATTGAATTTCCACCATCTCCAGCACCCTCCGGCTCTCATATGATTGAGATTACTCCTCAAGAATTAGAAATTTTAAAACAAGCTCAGGCCTTATATGCAAAGAAGTATGAGGAGATAGTAAGGGCTACAATTTTCAGTTTTGCAGATACGATGAATGCCTCATTGCTCTACAACAATGTAGGTAAAATTTTGGATATATGGAATGAGTTCAGGGGAGACAAGGCCATTTTGACATCTATTTTTGACAAATGGAGGCCTAGGGAGCAAGATTTAGAGTTTATGTGTGTATCTTGTGATGAAGCAAGGGCCAATCGTATCATTAGATCCACTTCTAACATCACTAAAGATTTAGTACAATTAGCGGTAGGGGTGGATAATGTTGATAGGAAAGTTAATTTGTGCAGAAAGGAATATGTTGATGAAGTTTTTGAGTTGCTCCCAGGAGTTTTTGCTAGCCCAGATCAACTGAAGGACAAACAAATGTGGCTTAAGGAGGTAGAAGTGAAGCTGTCAGCAAGAATTAAGGGAATTATTGATCTAGATGATGCTTCTTTCTTTGTTTTGACAATACAAGAGATAGAGAAAATTAAGTCACATTATGGTTTTCTCAATTCAGAAGTCAACAAAATGAGAAACTCTTGGAAAAAGTTGACCAAGGCTATGGATAGAGTGATTAATTTCTCATGGCCAATAGAAGATGTGTATGATGAGTGGACAACAAAATATGCCACCCATGATCCAGAACGGTTGGAGAGCGTCCCTGAAAAGATAGAAGAGATTGCAACCAAACAGCCTGTTGAAGAAGCTGTAGAGGTTGAAAAGAACTTGTAACTATTTTTGTGAAAGGCTTGTAACTTCTTTGTTTTGAAAGAAATGATTGTAACAAAATCTTCTCGAAAAGTCCGAAGCTTTGTGCATCCATGTTGTTAGAAATGGATACGAGGACTAGAGGAAAGAGGATTGCAAAGAATTGCAAGAAAATGCTGCAGAAATTTATCTGAGCTTTTCTAAGTCTAATGGAGAATATTCAAAAACTTCTTGTAATATTTTTCTAAACTTAATATCAACATATAGATCATCGGTTTTGAGTGAAGCTTTGTGTCGTCTTCAAGTGTGTTTACAATTTTTTTACTGTTTTCATTCTGAATAATCCAGGGTTATTTTGTTTGAATGGGATTGTAAGGCAATTTTCAGTAGAAGTGTTCGCTAGCTTTTCTCTTTAGGAGAGAAATTAAAGATGCATGGATCATTCATGCCAGTAAACTCTTTGGAAGAGACTTTTAATCTTGATGATCATAGTTTAATTTGGATTGCATAAATTCTTATAGGTGTCAAGCATATACAAGGATTAATAGAAACCAAGCCAATGTGATGTATAAAGATATTTTGTTTGAGGAGTATTATCTGAGTTTAGACGACTCTGTGACCTTGGATAAGGCACTGGTATTGATTGAAGTTGTTTATTGCATGTTTTGTTGATCGAAATGCTGAATTTAAGTATAATTTCCATTCTTTTGTTTTCAGTTAATTTCAAGGTGAATATATCCATTTGTTTCCTGGACTGGTTTGCTGTGGGTTTATGTTTGAAAGTGTGAATTTAATTCACATAGGTATACCCACCTGAGCTCTGAGTAAGTCTGAAGTGTAGAAGGTTCAATCAAACCTTGTCATATGTTGTCTTGAGAATTTCCTTATCTTTGAGGTCTATTCTGTACTGAGTTCAATCATATTATTTTAAGGATGTTAAAGGGAATCAGATTTTGAGGACAACAGTGACTTCTTTATTTAGCTTATTCTTGAAGACCCATTTGGTACCTATGACATTTTTATGTTCCGGTCTAGGCACCAAAAACCATGTCCCATTCTTTTCTATCTGGTCTGATAACTCAATGATAAAAAGTTAGTACCAAACCAGTACTGAGAGGGGGTGGTGAATCAGTACAGGCAAAAACACTTTCCTAAAACTGGTTAGTCAACAAACACTATGCTTTGGCAGACAAACAGTAACACCGATCTTAAATAGAGTACAAGTGAAAGAACCCAGAATAGCTGAGACAAGCATAAACCGGTTGACACTTATCTTTCCATATAATCTAATACTTCATTTCCATTTCACCCTAGTACATGAACATGTAATCTATCATCAAGCATACATAAACAACTAGTTCAACATGATTTACCTTTAGACACAAATCACTTAAACCATCACATGAAAAACATCACACATGACTTACAGATTTTTCACGTGGAAACCCAACTGGGAATAGCCATGGTGGGGATGAATACCCACAAGCTATTTTGAACTCTTTAGAGGTTCGCTCTATTAGGAGCCTTATCTGGTCAAAGACTGATAGAATAGGTTCTATTAGGAACTGATCCTGCTAGGGATCACCCGGTTAAGGGATGGCAAAGATACTTGGTTAAGGGTTAAACCTTGTTAGAGGATTTAAAGAACTCAATGAATTTAAGTCACCCTGTTAAAGGATTTACAGTAAGCTAGTTAAAGCTACCCAGTTAAGGGATTTCCCAACTGTTGAGGTGGTTAGAGATCAACAGGTATTAAAATGATCTGGTAACAACACTCAATTCCAATGGAGATCCACTTTAGTTCCTTCCTTCTACACACACACTATGCAAGCATCAATCCTCTTATTAGGTCCAGCGAGAATCACGTATCTCTGCACTTAGATACACACACACAATTTGCCAACAACTTTAGAAAGAAACACAACATCAACCTTATAGGAAACAGATAGGTCGATAGCATAAACCCTGAACCGTAAACTTTTTAGGTTAAGCACTTCAAATGGTTCAATCTTGACCGTTGAGCATATTACATTAAATCCAACCATCTTGTACCGATCTTAAGACATTCTCCATCATTCATTCTCCACCACTTTCATGGTGGCTGATAACCCATCATGCATTATCACCGTTTATAGACTTCACGCATTCTTGAGGTAGATAGGAACAATGTCCTTCATGCAAGATCCTTCACGCGCACAGGACTGATGTGGCAACATGATCTGTTCTGCGTTACAATACTAACTCATCACACAAAGTCACCAGTTGAGTCACACAAGCTTGAAGCACTTCAACCAGAAACCCTGAAGTTGAGACTACCAACCGGTAGTCATACAAATCTTCCATGTACCAGTTCCCATAACAACATGTCAGTTCACCTTGAACAAACACGCCACTTCACTTTGGCACATATACCGGTTCACAATGTTATACCGAATCTCACATATATCGGTTCTTGGTAACATACCATTCTCTGATCTGCAGTATATTGACATCAATGACAACATACAATGTCATCATGTCCTCATACCAGTTCTCTGATCTACAACATATTGACATCAATGACAATGTACAATGTCATCATGTCCTCATAGTGATTCACATAATGCCAACATGGTCTAACTCCTCTTCGATTGCTTTAATCCAGTCTTCATCTGTAAGAGCTTCTCTTGAAGTTTTGTGTTCAAATTCAGAAATCATGCAAGAGTTTTCTTTCACTTTTCTTCTTGTGAGTATCCCTACATCTTTATCTCCTATGATTTGCTTCGGATCATGATGCAGCTTCACATATCTAGGAATGATTCTAGCATGGTGTGCTATCTTTTCTTCTTATCCTTTACTTCTTCTTCTCTCACTGCAACTTCTATCGGTACAGGAACACTGAGATCTTTACAAGTTTCTTTCTTAACTGGTTCCCAGAAGGCTATATTCAGTTCATCTTCCACTTCTTCGCTGCTTGTTTCCTTAGGTTCCTCAAGAGATTCATCAACCTTGAAGTTGATACTTTCAACAATTTTTTGAGTTCTATTGTTGTAGCACTTGAGAGCATTTCTCTTAGTGGAATATCCCCGAAATATTCCTTCATCACATTTTGCATCAAATTTTCTCAAATGTTCACCTCTCTTGATATAGAACTTACTACCAAACACTTTAAAGTAACTCACAGTGGGAGTTTTCCTGGTCCAATACTCATAAGGGGTTTTATCTTTACCTTTCTTGATAAGTACCCGGTTCATAGTATAGATTGCAGTGCTCACCACTTCTCTCCAAAAAGTGTGAGCAACCTTTCCTTGGATCAACATTATTCTAGCCGCTTTAGCTACAGTCTTGTTATTTCTTTTTTCTATGCCATTCTATTGTGGTTTCCTTGGGGCAGACAACTGTCTCTTGATACCGTTATCTTCTCAACACTTATTGAATTCATCAGAAGTGAATTCTCCTCCTTGATCAGTTCTCAGACATTTTACCTTTTTACCACTTTCTTTCTCTACTATTGCTCTGAAAGCTTTGAATTTTCCAAATGCTTTAGACTTGTCTTTCAAGAATGTGACCCACATCGTTCTTGAGCAGTCATCAGTAGGAATCATAAAATACCTATCTCCCTGAATACTTCTAGTTTTCATACTTCTAGTTTTCATAAGACCACACAAATCAATATGCACAAGATCATGTAAATTTTCTGCTGAGAAAGACTTACCTTTAAAAGTTAAGGAAGAGATCTTCCCAAGTTGACATTCTCTGCACAAAGAATTCTCAGGTTTGTTCAGCAAAAGTAATCCTCTTACCGCCTTGATCTTACTGGCTTTAACAATATTGTCAAAGTTCATATGACAAAGTCTCCTATGTCATATCCAACTGCCATCAAACTTAGCCATTAGACACCAACTTATCTTGGCATTCAACTAAAATAGGTTACCTCTGGTCTGCTTACCGGTCGCAATAACTTCACCACTCTTCCCAATTATATTGCAAATTCCACCTTTGAATTCCAGAACTAATCCTTTGTCATTCATCTAAGAAAAAATCAATAGGTTATGCTTAAGACCTTCTACCAAGTAGACATCATCTACACTACTCTTTCCATTCATTGAGATGGATCCTTTACCTTTCACCAAGCATGGTGCATCGTTGCCAAATCTGACAACACCTCCATCATATTCCTCCAGAGACAAAAACTTTCTCCAGTCACCAGTCATGTCATGAGAACAACCACTAGCAATTATCCACTCATTAGAGTTGTCAATGTGAGAGACAAGAGCTTTCTTGTCTGACACTTCTTCCTTTACTACTACAAACACTATGTCTTAATTTTCTTCATCCTCTAATTCTTCATCAATGACACCTTCATCCACAACAACTAGACAATTTCTTCTATTTCCTCCTTTATACTTTCCAAACCTCTCTGGTTTATCCTTATTGTCATTATTAGGACAATTAACAGCTATATGTCCTATCTTATTGTAGGAAAAACATTTCAAAGGAAGTTTACCTCTATATTTTCCAGTTCCCTTCGAAAGTCTTTTATCAAGAAGAGCTTCGAAATCCATCAAAATCTCTTCATCATCCATATATCTGCATTGTCTGGATTCATAGCTAGTACTAGTTTATTTTGTTTTTTTGGATGGTACAGTAGGTTCTTTAAAGGATGACTTAGTCTTTTGAACACTACCATCATAGCTATTCAACTCATTTATAGTTAAATTTGCAATGGTAGAACCTAAGGATACCTTGGTTTTATCAATAGACCTTAGTTCCTGGATAGCAGCAACTCTGATTGCATAGATTGGTAACAATGATCTAAGGACCTTACTAACAATAGTGGTATCATCAATAGTTCCACCAATTCTTTTGATATCAACAACCACATTCTTAATCCTAATGCCATACTGTTGAATGGTCTCACCTTCAACCATCATCATATTCTCAAATTTACCTCTAAGGCTTTCTTCCTTAGCTTGATTTACATGCTCATCACCACCATATATGTTTTTCAGTGCATACCATACATCCTTAGGTGTGTCCTTGTCTTGTACATCAATAAACTCAATATCTGACAGATTTCTGATAAGGGCTTCCATGACTTGCCCATTTTCCTAAATCTCTCTCTTTTGATCATCAGTTAGAGTGCTAGTGGAAGTCACATAGGCATTCTCAACATAGCTCTAGTGTTGGGCACCCATACTCTTGATGTAAATCTTCATTCTATCCTTCCATATCTTAAAGTTATCTCTATTGAACTTAGGACCTTCCCTCTTCATCATTACAACAAGATCTTTTACCTCAAGTGGTTAAGCTTATATCACCGAGGACCTGGATGCGCTCTGATACCAATTGATGAATAATGATGAATAGCAGATACCCCAACCGATACTAAGAGGGGGGGTGAATCAGTATAGGCAAAAAATTTCTCAACAACTTATCTAGTTAAAGCAATACCAACTGGTTATCACCATTACTAAACTTAACCATGGCAATACCAGTTAAACACAGTAAGACATCAGATACCATAAACTAATAAGTTTGAACACTTCAAATATGATCAATACTTGATAACAACTTCACCCATAAACATATGCATGTGGTATACTAGAAATACCATAACCTATTAACTCTGCATGCATAATCTTTCAACCAAATACTTCATAAACATCACATGAAAAATGCATAACACATAACATAGATTTTTCACGTGGAAACCCAAATGGGAAAAACCACAGTGGGGATGAATACCCACAAGCTTATTTTTGAACTCTTTTGAAGCTCGCCCTATTAGAAGCCTAGTCTAGTTAAAGACTTTACAATAAGGTTCTGTTAGGAACCGATCCCGTTAGAGATCACCCGGTTAAGGGATGGCTATATACCCTGTTAAAGGTTACCTTGCTAGAGGATTTGAAGAACTCAATGATCTTGAGTTACCTGGTTATAGGTTTTACAATAATTCTATTAAAGCTACCCGGTAAAGGGATTTTCCATCTGTTGAAATGATTAGAAGATAATAGGAAAAACTACTGATCTGATAACAACATTACATGCCAAGGCAGATCCTTTTCATTTCCTCTACTCTACAATCACACTTCTGCAGTTTTCCTCTTACTGGTCTGGCAAGTATCTCATCACTTGGATACACACAACATCTACCAACAACTTTACAATAATAAACATCATCAACCTTATAGACAATAGTTAGGTCAGTAGAATAAACCCTAAGCCCTAAGCATCTTAGGTTTACAACATAGGCGGTCCATTCCTGACCATCCAAACACATTGCATAGAGTATTACAAATTCAAACAGATCACAAGACAATCTGCATCGTTCATTCATCACCGCACATGGGAATTAGTAACCCATCATGCTTTCTTCTCATACCACTAAGAAGAATGGTCATTCCTGAGGCAGGCTCCAAATGTAGTCGATCTTCTCATACCTCAATCCTTCACACGCACAAGGTTGACGTGGTACCTTGATCTCATTCACATCTCTTAGCTAACTCATCACAGAGTATCATCGATTGCATCTCTCAAGCTAGATCGGCCTACCAACCGGTAGTCACACTTAGTGAAACCTTGAAACTGGTTCACTACATCTCTTCAAGCCTCTTCATACCGGTTCACCAACTTTTTTCAATCTGATACCGGTTCACTCACACTTATTGACATCAATGACAACATACATTATTATTATATCAACATGGTGGTTCATCACAGGCCAATGATATCCAACATCCTCCACAATTTAAGCGTTGGTTGAATGTTGATTTTTGGCAAAAGGCTCTACTTCTCAATGGCTCTTTGTCAAATTTGTTTGAATTATCTTGAAGATATAAGCGCATATGATGAAGAAATGTGCAATGAGATTTGAAGAGTTGGCGATTGATGTAAAGAAATCTATTCCTTTTAACAAGTTTTTGGGAACTAGGTTGTCGTTTCTTCAACTTAGTGTTGGGATGAAGACTTTTTCTTTTGAAAATATGAGGAGTGGTCATACACAAGCGATCAATGGTTTCTTTTGATTTGTTTGGATTATGATACTTTCTTTGAAAACTTAAGCCTACTTTTATCAAATGAAGGTTTAGATTCTCCCTCATGTCAAAGTGCATCAAATGATATGGAATAAGAGCTTTCCCGATATGGAAAATCGATTTGACAACTTACGTTTAAACTATTTATGTTTTGATGATGTAATCCATTTAATTGGTAGACCTTTTGATCAGGGTGATGATATTACCCAATTTTGATAGGAGAAAGTGTTATACTTAACTAATCTCGAAGTTTTGACAACTTTTTCTCTAAGAATGTCTTGTTTGATTGTTTGGAATAGTTCTGATGCTTTGACTCAAGTTTTGCCTGATGAAGTTGATTGAAGATCCAAAAGGGTGTTTGAAATTGATGTTTAAAATTTTTCTGGAAGGTTCAGTTTTGCTCCCCGTTTTTCACAGTTTTATCTATGTACTAAGACAGAGACCGGATGCACTAAATTTTGACTCAGACGCACTGTTTAAAACTACCAATGCTCTAAATTTCCTGTGTTACGCACTAAGACAATGTTTTGACTTCTATTTTTTAAGGAATGGTTATGTGCTAATCTGTCCTGAGTATGCACTAAAATTTAGAATCAAAGCACTAGAGTTTGCCCTCAATGCACTAGGTTGATGCTTCAATGCACTAATATGTCTTTAAGAAGCACTAATGTTTAGTTTCCCAATGTTTAGATTGTTATGCGTTGTTTTTCAGAATTAATGCACTAAGTTTCAGCTCCTATGTGCTAAAGTTTTCTCTAGATGCGCTAGGCTGTGGTTCCTATGTGCTAAACTGCCCTATTTTGTTTTGCTTGTGGGTTTTTTCTAGAAATTTAACACTTTCTTAACTGTGAGAGATGATTTTCTGAAGTATAAAATGCAAACACAACATGAAAAAGACAACCATTTTTGCCTATTCTAAACAAAGAGTGTATGTTCTGCGAGGATGTGTTCAAATCCCTAATGTTTTCACAGGTTTGGATACAGATAATACAATTCAGATAGACTCTTTATTCAAAGGTCATCAACAATACCATAGTCCACTAGCCTTGATACTCCGTCAGCTCAAATAGTCATGTCACCCCGTAGTGGGCACCCATTTTTTTTGCCTTTTTCTAGAAATTAACCCAAAGTGAATTGCTTCACAATAGAGTAGCTATCTTGGGAGATATATGGTGAGTAATCTTGGGGATAGATTCTTCCCCACCCTTGTACTATGATATTGAAGATGTTTGGAAACTAACTTAGCTCAAGGTTTCTATTTCTATGGTTCGTAATCAAGCTTCCTATTCAGTCGTCAATGATAAACGCCCTCAGGAGGCTTCCCAACCTTTAGATCAAAGACTTTACATATTGTAAAGATACTGGGGGAAGGCTAATCGCTGTACAAAACCATTGAAAGGGACTTTCGCCACCCTCCACTTTTGATTATAGTGGGTTGGAACACTTGACGATAAAGTCATTTCCCACTTAGGTCATTCCCCTCTCACCGGTCGTAATGGCTTTAAGAGTTATTAGCTCCTTGGGAGGGAAGACCTACTAAAGGTTGTAAATTCTTGAAATACTGAAAGCATAAGAGTGGTTTGGCCATTTGGTCACCTAGTTAAGGGGAGAGCATATTCCTTCCACTTTCGAGACAAGGCACATAAATTTCTTTTTAACCTTCAAAGGCAATGATTTTCTAACTTATATTTGGAGATGTTGCTCCCAAAACCATGATGTTTGTTTTATCTCTCAAATCAATTATTTTTAAATCTAAGTAATGAAATCCTGGTCAACAAAGCAAATTTTTGTTTATGGTCAACAAAATGAATTCAATAAAGGGGAAGGACTTCCCTCTTTTTCTTTGCCTAAAAATTCTTGAAAAAATGAGGTTCTTTAACTTGCAAAGTAAAGTGAATCTTTTTAAACACCAAAGGATGGTGAGGTTCTTTTTAAAATGTTTGGAAAGGTAAAGTTTGTCTTGTTCTTTTTAAACCCCAAAATAAAGTATTTTCATCCAAAAAAGCAATAAAATGGTTTTTATTTGTTGTTCTTTTTATGTAACTTCAAAGGGAAAGTGAGTTCAATTTTACTAAACAAGGAAATGAAGAATTTTTTTAAATGACTAGCTTAACAACGTTAGAAATTAAAAATTTAGTCAAAAGCCTAACATTTGGTAAAAGACAATTCTCCCAACCTACAAACAAACATTAGTTACCTACAATTAAAAAAACCTATTAGTGATGAAATTTTCACATTGGACTTCTACAAGTCTAATTCTCTGTCTCGGTTACAACTGTGTTTTTTTCTTTATGTTTTCTACATGCTAATCTATAAATCAAATGCGCTACAAAATGGTATAGATGCGCTAACTGATAATTTC
This sequence comes from Cryptomeria japonica, assembly GCF_030272615.1. Taxonomy (NCBI): domain Eukaryota; kingdom Viridiplantae; phylum Streptophyta; class Pinopsida; order Cupressales; family Cupressaceae; genus Cryptomeria; species Cryptomeria japonica. Next base: position 826,331,783 of record NC_081414.1, on the reverse strand, counting down.
AGTGTGCTATACTGTTGCATGTATGTGCTACACTGATGTTTTAAAGTGCTAATATCTACAGGAAATAGAAGAAATGATATGTGCTAAATTTAAGTCTATATGCGCTAAGGTATGGTATGAACGCGCTAAACAATTAGCCAAATGCACTACAAAAGGGTATCAACGCGCCGATTCCAGTTGTTCGCGTACCTACAAAGTTAGTTCTGCATAAAAAATGATTTGATAAATGGGGTTAAGCCCCATGGTGGGTGCCAGAAATGTATGCGGGAAAAGTGGCTCAATGAAACGAATATTATGATTTCAGGACTCGTCCACACACCAATGGGACTATTGGTGCAAGCTATGGAGCTGTGTGGAATAGCTCAACTTCCCAAGGGTTGTTCCATTGCTCTCTATCTCACAAGACCCTATAAGCCAATGCTTTTTCTCTCAGATCACTGAGCAAAGTGACTTAGGGATAACAATCATGAGAATGAGGGATGTTTTGACCAATCTAATATGAATGCAATCCTAAATGTGCATGATATTAATAGGTATGAATTAAAATAGTATGGATATGATGATAAGATGAAATTATTAGCAAAAGAACTATCCAAACATGATATACTAGTTTAATATGATTATTTATGATGATAGAAATGCTTCTAAAATGTTTATTATATTATTTCTATTCATAGAGAGATTAAATGCTTAGTAAAATGCCTATAAGTGTGATGCTAAAGGCTTGGATATATGAGAATGAGAGAACGAGGGCTCTATTTATAGAAAAAATAGGGAAATGGATGGTCAAGATTGGATGATCTTATCAAGGGCTAGGATTGAAAGTTATCAATCCATGCACTCAATTCTCACCAATGAAATGGTGACAATTGTCAACAAGAGACTGCTTGAGAGGAGATGCAAGAAGCATTAAATGCTTGAGAAGACCTCATGGTTGCCTTAGAAGGTAAAGGTTAAGGTTAGGTTAAGAAAATCCATTGGATAAAGCTTTTACCCAAAGGATAAACTCTTGTGTAAGGGTTAAAGGAATAACCATGGTCAAAGCAATGAATGCTTGATGAGACCCTATGGTTAGATGAGGGTTGAGTTAGGCAAAAAGTCTCCAACCATGTAAGAAGGTTGAGTTAACCAGTAATGGTTATGTAAGAGACTTAAATGGTTAAGTTGTTGAGGATAAAAAGCCTTTAATGGTTATTGAAGACTTTAAGGGTTTGAGAAGTGACTTCCCTTTGTTTAGGGATGTGATAATGTTTAGTAGATGGGTTAGGCTAATAAATAATAGATTAGAAGAATTTAGAAAGGGTTTAGAGAGGCAAGTGGAAGATGTAGGAGAATGCAAGTGAATGTAGGGTAATTTTATTTAAAATAAATTGCTTTATTTCAACAAAATAGATGCAAGTGGAGGATTTAAATAAATTAGATTTATTTATTTGAAGTGAACAATTTAATTAAATTTAAATTTAATTAAAAAGAGAAGAAAGGGGATTTAATTAAATAAAGTGATTTATTTAATTAAATGATATGAAAGGCCTAGGTGAATTTAATTAAATAAATTGAGTAACTTATTTTATCAAATAGATGAATGTGAGTGATTTAATTAAACTGAATTTAATTAAATAGAGGAATGAGAATAAAATGAACATTAAATATTCATTTAGGAAAGTGGTCATTTTTATACGTCTACAAATATAACCCACAATACTAGTCAATGAGCACCAAGAACATTTTCCCCAATCCTAGGAGAAGAACCATCTGCATCTTCAATCTTGAGTCTCTGCATATCTTGAACCAATGTGTCAATTTCATTGGGGTGTAACATATGCATGTGCTTCTTGAAATATTGAACAGACTGGATATGCGCCTTGAAAATATGAAGAACACACTCCCAGACTAGAATCATGAACCTATCTTTTGAGATCTCCAGAACAACAAAAACTTGAGACATAATGTAAAAGTGTGTGGGTTTAATATTAAACCCAGTAAGCCTCCTCTTGTTTTGAAATACTTCTCCATTTATTTATTTCCAAAGAAACCAAAGGATTTCACAAGACAAAACAAACCAGAACCGGTTCAAACTAAGATCAATGGACTCCACAAAACCACCAAGGATTTCACTCCAAGAAGGTCCAGGCCGATGATTCTAGATAATGGGAGAACCAAGGAAGATGGACCACACACCACAGACAAACTCACATTCAAAAGACAAATTCTCAAAAGACTCCTAAACATTGCACACTCCAAACCTAATAGGTTTAGGACCCACAACAGATAAAAAAGAACCTACAACTAACTTTTTAAGAAGTAAAAGCCATCTAAAACAAGATTTCTTAGGATCAATGAGGGAATGCCAAAAATGAAAATAAAAAAATTGCCACCTAGACTTAGGCCACTCAAGACCCTAATACTGATTGACTCGAGAGAAGATAGAGTAATCATCTTTCAACATCATGTAGATCTACTTAGTAGATATGTCCAAAAAAGGAGAGCCTCCAGCCATTTTAATTGCTTCAAAAAATAATCAGTGTCCAAAACCTTGGCAGGAAAAAAACAACTAGTAGTTATAACAATAAGAGAATATGTTTTCTTTTGTGAAAGAGGAATCCCATATTTAGAGCTGAGTTGGGCCCAAGACCCTAGCCAGTTGTCAAACAATACATTACTAATTAGAGAAATTCCTTATCATTCAAAATTTTAGCAAACAATTTGTTAACTTTCAACAATGGATGTCTCAAGAATACCCTAATAGTGAAGCTCTTCCATTAATTGAAGGCCTTAAGCACATGATTCAAAGTGATAAGAATGGAGTTGATATATTACATGGCATTGCACATATTGTTGATTCTAATGTCATTCCTATCAAGAGCTATGGCGAAACTCTAGGTTATTCACAACCCTCAACACAAGTCAATCCTTCGATTCCTTTAACTACTCTTATGACTAGTAATCCTACTTTTACCTCCAGCATCATGGCTGCTTCAACTCAAAATATCATCCCTACAACAATTAGTCATGGGGGCAATCCCTCTTCTTCATTAAATCCTCCATCTTTACCTATATCTTCAATAAGTGATCCTATTATCCCTCAACCAATCAATGTGACACAAGGGGGCTATTCCTTCAACAACTTTGTTCCTCCTTTAAGTGTCCCTTTTCCTACCCAATCATCACCTCTACCTAATTATCATAATATCTCACCACCTTTTTCTCAGTCCATGCCTTCTTTCAATAACATCACACCACCTTCTCAATCAACTATGTCTAACATCAATTCTTCTACTAAATCAACAATTAACAATCTTTCTCAAACCATGTCTTCCTTACAGCAACAAATTGCTTTTATGAGTCAATCCAAGTTTAGTGTTCCCACCTTTGATGTTGCGAGCCCACTTTCTCTTGATATTATTAAAGTCATGCCACCTAAACATGTTGAGGTCCCTCAATTAGAACTCTATAATGGAAAAGGTGATCCTCTTATGCATGTCAAAACAATTCAAACCTTGTGTACCGATTTTGCTTATGATCAAAGATTGCTTGCAAAATTATTTACAAGAACACTAAGAGATAAGGCTTTACAATGGTATTTCTCTTTGCCTTATTATTCTATCACTTCTTTTCAACAATTGGCAAATGCTTTCATCCAACAATTTCAAAACAACATTGGACCTAAAATCATTTTGACTGATTTAATGCATTGTAAACAAGGTGTTAAAGAAAAAGTGACTAATTTCATTGGTAGATATAAGCAATTGTGTGCTTAAATTTATTTTCATGTACTTAATAATGATATTCAAATAATTTTCATTTCTAATTTACAAAAAGATATCAGTGAAAAGCTTCTTTTGTCTGAGTTTATTTCCTTTGCACAAGTGTGTGCAACACTCCACAATTAGCAATTGTCTGAGTCAAATGGAGAAATCCACTCCTATGGCTCTGAGTGATAACGGGGAGAGTGTTCAAAAACCATTTGTGAAGTTCAAACCAACAAAAAGCTTCATCAAGTTCAATGATACAATCAACAACAACAATGTGAATGCTACAACAGGTGTGCCTTCTATTTCTAATTTTTTCCAAAGAGAAAGACAATTTACTCCTTGGAATAAATCTTTACATAGTATTATGTCTTAGTTGTTGCAAAGAAATGTTATCAAACTTCGTCCTATAAAACAACTTTATCCTTCTAAACTTGCATCCCCTTATTTTGATAACAATTCATTTTGTCAATTTCATCATCAACCTAGTCATGATATTGAGAAACGTTTCACATTGAAAAATAAGATTCAGAATTTGATTGTTAACAATACTATATATGTGGTAGGTGTGAATGATAAAGGTAATAAATCAGTAGCTCCTCCTAATCAAAAGCTTAATATTTTCACTGATTCCTTTCCTTCTCATACCTCTAACATGATTGAGATTATGCCTACTTCTTTCTCTTCTGAGGAATTCACCTCTATGGCTCCGAACTTGGTAAATATGGTAGAAAAAAAAGATACGCCTAAGGATCCTTGTATTACATTTGACCCTAGTAAGACCATTAGAGCACCTGATGGCCCTTTATACATAGTTGCGAAGGTTAAGGATATACCTTGTCATGGTGCCCTTATTGATCCCTCTTGAATGGTTAATGCCATCACTAAGGAGTATCTTTTCACTTTACGATTGCATAAACCAATATATGATGCTTCTAATGTGGTTGTGAAGTTATTCGATGGATTCTCTTGTCCTACCATTGGCACTATCACCCTTCCTATTGAAGTTCATACTAAATCCATGGATGTCTACTTTGTTATCATGCCCTCTTCTAAGCAATTCCGTGTGAAGTTGGGATATCCTTGGCTATCTTCCATGAAGGCTATTGCTTCTCCAATCTATAAGTGTCTAACATTTCCTCACAATGGAGAAATCATAACCATGAACCAAAGCTTATTTCATCCATCCGAAAGAAGCCCTAGTGTTCCTATTGATTTCTTTTGGCCTAAACAATTTCAATCTCTTCCATCAAGGAGTGATGCTCTTTTTCAATCTTATAAAAAATGGAAGAAAGATATCATCTTATCCTTAAGTCAACCTAGATCCCCAACACTTGAAATTCCTATCATACTTGAAGATAAAGTTCTTCCCCTCATGGATAGAACTAATCTCCCTCCTAAGGAATATCGTCAACTTATTCCTATGGATGTGACTATACCTTCTCCTAAGAATAAGAACATTATTATTCCTAAGGTTAGACTTGTACCTCCTCCTCATGGTGGACCTAGTCTCCTTTCTACACCTAATATTCCTCCTTTGTATGGCATAGTTCCACCTCCTTCCTTTTATCAAGAGAAGAGGCATGTTTCTCCTCTTGTTCAACCTAAACCTTCAACTATCAAGGAGAGAAACATTCCCGCTTTTTCAAGTGTTCCTCCTCCTTCTGAGCCTTCCACTAAGACTCGATGGAATTGTTGTGCAAGAGAGCATCGATGAAGATGCCATGTTCAAGCTGGTGAAGTTGTCCCTTAAAATACTCTATCTACTAAGACTCCAATAGTTGACATGATTCTCTTTTCTTGTAAGCAAGATGTTCAAACTACATCTCCAAATTATGAGTTGCACAAAACATGTGATGAATTTACTCCTATTGGTGTTCTTGCTCCTCTTTCTCTAAAATTTGATGAAGAAATGAGTGAAAATGTTATTCATGATGGCAATACAACTCCTAATGCCTCTGATAGTGAGTATGGATATGTTGATGTGGAGAAGAATTTATCAACTCTATTTTCACAAACCCTAATCCTACCTCCTAGAATCGAACAAAGTGACTTACAACATGAGCATAGTCCTTGTTTGGATCTTGTGATAGATCCAACTGCTGTACTCAACGTCGTTCCTTTGTTGTGTTGCTCGCCTTCCTGAAATAGTGATCACCAATATTGGGAGGCAAATGTCATGCTAGATTAGTAATATTAGCACTGTAGATCTTCTCTCTCTCTCTCTCCTCTCTTTCTCTTTTGTGGATATTCTTCTCTGTGTATCCATGTTCTTCTATTATTCCCTTAATGACTATTTGGGGATGATGCAAAGCATTGAGATTTTTTCTTGGTCTCTTTCACGTTGACTCAAAAGACATCCTCTCTTCCCTTTCTTCCAAGGTAGTGTCTTTTCTTTGGGGAATGATGATTATTATATGCACATACATATATGATATACATGAGTTATCATACAACATATTGACCCCAAGGAAAGTGAAACTACCTTATGTTTTGTGTTCATTATTCTTGGATTTTTCCTTGGGGGTTAAATCCTTGCGATAACATGCTCCCTCTCTTCTTTCTCTCTTGGGTGTATCCTACCTTAAAGCAATCACTCCCAATAAGGCATGCGTGATTCCTTTAACGTGGGAGCATACACTCCGCTCATATTTTTCCTTCTTGATACTTATAATTACTTAGTGAACTTTGTTGCTTTATAATCTTTGGTATCCTTGCTTTCATGACCCATAGTGAGGGGAAATTTTCTACTTGCAGTCATGGTTCTCCCCTTCTCGATCTTCCCTTTTACTTTGTCAATCGAAGTAGTAAGATCCTAAGTCCACTAGGAGCTTGCTACATCTTGCCTCCTTGATGTGATAAAAGTCTTCCAATCTTATTTCCTTGTACTTTACTGACAATATTGGCATATGCTCATACTCTCGCTAAAGTGGGAGCTAAATGTAGTATCATAAAATTGTGACCCTAGCAATTTTTGACTGCATTAGTGTCCTCACACATGCGAAATTGAATCCCCTAGCCTGATCGGAGACCGAATACTACTCAACCCCCTAAAATTGCTTCTCCCTTGCCCTCTGCACCACCCTCTCTACACTCTTCCTTGGAGAAAAGGGTAGGAAAGGGGAGTGGTGCCTCTATCCCTGCCCTATTTTGGGGCAGGACCATTCTTTGGTCTGCATTGAAGGTTGTGTAGTGAGTGGGAAAACTTCCTCGATGTCGATCTGTGACAAAAATCAGTTTCATTAATCCTAATTGACAAGTATAAAAGTTGCATTTACCCTCTCATTTTCATAAGTTCAAGAAGGTGAAAATTTTTGATCAAGAATTCAAGAATATTCAAGCATTCAAGCATCCCTTTCAAGCATTGACCATCTCAAGTCTCCCTTCAAGGCTAGGTGTTGCATTCAATTCAATGATTCGACCATTGAAGAGGAGATCCATTTCAACATTCAATTATACACAAGAAAATCTACCTACATTCTATCTACAACCTCCCTTCAGGTGATTTACATTACAGTCTTTCAATTACATTTACTTGCAAGTACTTTCTTTCATTACTTGATTCATTCCAAAATTGGGGTTTGACCTGAAGGAAAACCCCCAATCCCAACCCATTTTATTCTCTTTTTTGTGTGTAGGTTGCAGGTGTACAGCTATACTTTTGGATTTGGACTCCATTTGCAGAGGCAGAAAAACCCTTTTCGTTTCACGGATTTTTTGGAGGACTGTGTACATTCCTGCCACGGTCCAGGCAAATTTTCCTCAAATTTGTAGGGCGGCTTCATCTCAAAATATTACTACTAGATATAGGTGCACAAATTCATCCCACACTCCGATGTTGAGTTATTACCAGTTCTTTGTCACTTTTGCACTTAGTCTCTTTACATAATTCTATCAATTCCTTTCCATTCCAAATAGAAGAGGGGATTAACTTATCATTCCCATTTTATTTAGAATTTTATCTTCTTCTTTGGAGGTTGAATCTAATGAAACCCCCCCTCCTCTTCCAACAATGTAATGCATGAAAAGTGTTTGAAGGGAAATCCATAGTGAAACTCTCATCACTCTTTAGAGGGAAAGGGTAGTTTTCCTCTTGATCTCTCATTCACACATTTTTCACCCACCATTACATTTTGGTGACATTATAGTATCCTTTCACACCATAGCTGTAATTGATGAAGATGTATTTTATAGCTTTGTTCTCCATCTTGGTTCGCTTCTCCTTTGGCATGTGTGCATATGCCTCATAACCAAAAACTCTAAGATATCTCATTGAAGGCTTGTGACCTAACCATGCTTCCATAGGTATTTATCAACAAGAGCTGATGTAGGAGACCTATTAATCGTGTAGCAAGTAGTGGCAACCATTTCAGCCCAAAACTTTTGATCTAGACCAGCACCACTCAACATACTCCTAGCCTTCTCCATCGGTGTCATGTTCGGTCTTTCTGCAACTCCATTTTGCTATGGAGAATACGAAGTTGTCGTCTTTCTATTGATTCCATAGTCTTTACAGAATCTATCAAAATCATTAGAGAAAAATTCACTGCCATTATCATTCCTTAAACATTTAATTTTCTTTCCAGCCTGCAACTCAACCATTGCTTTAAGTTCTTTAAAATGACTAAAAACTTCAAATTTACTCTTTAGAGAGTATACCTATGTCCTTCTACTAAAATAATCAATAAATTAAACACAATATATGGATTTTCCAATCAATGGGACATCTACAGGACCAAACACATCAAAATATATAAGATCCAAAACACCACAAGATTTATGATAACTCGAGTAAAACTGAATGCGATTATTTTTTCCATAAATGCAATGCTCACAGAAACCAAATTTGAGATTACAATCATTCAAACCTTCAACAAGGTTTTTAATTTTCAAGGTCCTTAGACCCTTTTCTCCAATGTGGCCAGGTCTTTGGTGCCATAACATAGTCTTCTCTGTAGGTAACTTTTCTTTAGAAGAAAGATCACCCTTAGGTACCCAAAATCCATGCCCATCCGTTGAAGGTGAAACCCTCAAATCTTCCGATGAAGTATCTGTTACCTTTGATTTTTAACAAAGTCCAGGTAAACCTCAGAGTGGATATTGTATATTAAATTTATAAATTATTATATATTGACATCTATATTTAGTTCTTCTAAGAATTAAAAATTACTATATGTGCAAAATAATTAAATATCAAGTTATGTGTGGGTAAAATTAAGTTACATAGTCCTTGTCTCTCGGGTGAATTAATTCTTTCAAGAATTAATCATTATAATGTACAAAATCTATTGTACACAACTAACTATGTAAAATTCTAATTTCTATGAGAGTGAGAAGACATACAAGTGGGTAAATTAATATTTAGAGATAAATTATCAAAAAGGAAAGTTGGGTAAAGGGAAGTTACGGGTATTTACACAGCTACTTTAGTTATGTGTGAATTCTTTAAAAGGGGATTATTTTTATTGTAAGGGAATTCTCTCTTCTACAAGAAGAAATGATTGTGTAACCAATTTTTATTTATTGTTGAAATACATATTTTTCCATCAATATTTTATTTCCTCATGAATTTTATTCTTGAATAGACTTTGTGATGTTCTGAGTAAAAGTGGGTTGTGTATCACCATTATGGAGGGATATTGATAAATTGTGCTTTATCAATATTTGCAAATATTTGTTTGAAGATTTATAAAATTATTGAAAGACTTTGTGTTGTTAGTATTTACATATATTTTCTATCGGCAAGTATTTATTTCATTTGCTTCATTATCTATACCAAAATTATTAATGGATGCTATTAATAAATACATTCATATTTTATTCTGGCTGCAATTGTTTATTCCTTGGAGAAGAGGGATTATTTTAAATATAAATTAACATTTGACGGAGCTAATCCTCCTTGAAAATAGAGGAAAATCATCCTTTGCATGATGGTTTATCCAATGTTGCAATGTTTTGTTTTTGGCAACTCTACTGGGGATCGAAGTGCCTTGTGCATTCAATTTTTAGAAATCTTAAGGTATCTCCCCTAGGATGGAGGTTGGAGGCTCTGTTGAAGATGAATACTAGAAATCCTTCATGAGATATCCAAAAGTACTAGAAGGTTGGGTCTAGGTGCAAGAAAAGAAAATGAAATGGATATCTAACTCTTGATACCATCATTTAAAGAGAATCCAATCATTGAATTTGTAGGAGATTTAATAAAAGAGGCACAATTACTGAAATATTTTTATGGTGTTGCAGCAATCGAGAAAATAAATAAATCTCCACCACAAGAGTTGAACAAAGAAGAGAAAGTATGAAAAGATGAAGAAGTTGGTGACATCATGCATGAAAATAAGATTGCTCTTGTAGTATTATATTAGGGTATTACAATAATGGTGTCAAGGGAATTTAGGATAATCCACCAAATACAATCTAATGCTAGATTTTATGATCTCGAGTTACAACAACAATCTTGTATTTTATGATTTCATGACAACTCGTGTATAATAATTTAGTTTTGTTTTTTCATGGCTTGGCTTTAATGAAACCAAAGTTTATATTTACGTCCATTTATGTTGCAATGTATGTACTCTTATTCCATGCCTTATCTTTCTTATCACTCATTTGTATTTAGGTTCTTTCAAAAGATTTTTGATCTTTCCTTCGGAGGAATATTGGATTTATCTATTTGTATCTCTACCATAGAGTACTTTTTTTTGTTAAACAAGCAAGATATGCACAAAGATAATATCTATTTGTTAGTCTTGTTTTGTAAGGAAACATGCAAAAAGACAAAATCTAATTGTTAGTCTTGTTTTTTTAACAAGACATGTAAAAGACAACATCTAAAATATCAGTGTAATTGATTTTAAACATATTCATGTTGTTGGCAATATGGAGGAATTGATTATTTGTTGCATTAATATTTTGTCATCGATGTCAACACTAGCTATTATGGTTGGTTACCGATAGATAGGTTTTTGTTACTAGTAGAAGATCTTGTGTTACCAGTAAGGGTTTAAGGTTTTACTAGCAAAGCTTTCACCTAGAATCTTTGATAGGATGCACAAGTGGTGTTGGTGCGGCTTGTAGATTGAATTCAAGATGTGGAAGGCGATCCTTGATCATGGCTCGACTAATTGGAGACACCACTTTGGCATGGTGGACCCAGATTAGGTCCGATACCTGTCTAGGTTATGGACTGGTATCATGTTAACATGTTCTCTACATGTTACCGTGATGTTTAATGGATTGATTAATGTTGTTTTGGTCTTAAGCTGACATGGCATATCATTGTTATATGAATGTATGTAATGATCTTATTGTAATATCTTTTAGGTGGCCGACCTAATTGTTTCAGGCCTTAGGGTTTGTATAAATCTATGTGAGATCTCATTGTAGATCGTGTGTCGTGGTCGTGGAATGAAATATCATATGCGAAGGAGATTTGGTTGATCATAGATGATCGAATTGGGTTTAAGTAAGAGGTCAAAGGCCTCCGATATTGAGCTTAACCGGGACTGTAGTCAAGCATGGTAGATGCTATCTCTGGTAGCTTATTCTTTTGGATTGTTGTCCAATTATCTTGAGGTGGTTATAACCTCTTTGTAGTTAGTGAGAATCCTTTGTAATGATCAGTACGCTCTAGGAAGTGTGCCTTCCTGCATGTGCATGCCCCTTATTGTATCACATACTTTCTGTAGAAGTATCATCTGACTGTTGGTAGGCTTCCCACCATGGTTTTTCCCTTTATCGGGTTTTCCACGTACAAATCATGGTGTTATGGTATGGTTGTATTGTGTTAATTCTCTATTTCATTCTTAAGTTTTATTGCTTACTGATATTTGTTTCTGTTATTCCGATATTCAATACTTATGTGCTCTAGTTAAAGGTTATAAAGTGGTTTGATTAATATAATCTGTTGACAACTGATTTACCCCGCCCCCCCCCCCCCCTCTCATTTGTCCATCGGTTATCCTAACAATTGGTATTAGAGATTTGGTCCTCTTTTGTAGAAGCTTAACTAATTGAGGTAGATCCTATGGCAACTAACATTTCAAATCCACCGACAACTATTTTCAGAAGAGAAATCCCTAAGCTTGATGGAAAAAATTATGGGATATGGAAAATCCAAATGGAGACTCATCTTAGATGTCTTGGAAAGTATATTAGGGATCTCACTAAGAAATGATATACACCTTATGATCTAAAATTTGGAAATACTACTCCTACAGACCTAGACAAGAATATTCAAAAATGATTGCAGAGCTAGAGAAGCCCTCTTGTGTGCACTTAGTGATCAACAAATCATGGGATTGACTGATAAATCATTGGAAAAGGTTATGTGGGATAAATTGAAAACTCTAAATGAAGGTGATCATATTGTCAAAATTTCTAAACTTGATGGTTACTGGGTAAGATACGAGAACTTGAAGATTGAAGATAATGAAAGAATTGCTACATTTATGAAAAGAGTAAATGAGATTGTTATGGGAATTCAATGTTGTGGAGGATCTCTAAGTGAAGATGAAATAGTTTCTAAAGTCTTGAGAACCCTTCCACCAGCATACAAGATGAAGGCAACTGCAATTAATGAATTGAGAACAATGGCAAATACTATAGTTAATAGAGACATTCTAATTGGGAAATTATCTACTTTTGAGCTTGAAGAATTTGGACCTTCTAGAGCTACAAAGTCTGAACTTGCTTTTCATGCATCATCATCTACTGACAAAAGTGATTGGAAAGTCTTATATGAAAAAGAATTGGAAGATATGAGGAAAGAGGATGAAGAATTTGAGCAACTTGAAGCCTTATTTGCTAGAAGTGTACCTAAAGGATCGACAGGAAGTAAGTATGAAGGAAAAGCACCTTTCAAATATTTTGCATCTAGATGTCCTGAAAGGAATGCAAGCTTTGAAGAAAGAGTTAAGAAATCATTTAAGCCTAATCAGAATAGATATAGATTCAAGAAAAGAAAAAAATTCTACATAGAAGATGAGGAAGGAGTAAGTGATGACTCTGAGGATGAACCAACAACAAACTTTGCTAGTGGATCTAGAAATGGAAAGGAGTGGGTGTTCTATGATTTAAAAGAAGATGAACCGGAACCAGCTATCAAGAATGAAGAAAAGGCCCTGGCAGTAAAAGTTGAAGACAAGGATGAATGTGTAATTGATAGTGGATGCTCACATCATATGACTGGAGATAAAAGAAAATTTTTGTCCCTGCAAGAATACAATGGCGGTCAAGTCAGATTTGGAGATGACAAAGCATGTATGATCAAAGGTAGAGGTATTATTTCTCTGGATGGAAAGCATAATACTGATAATGTCTATTATGTATAAGGTTTAAAGCATAATCTTTTAAGAGTTGGTCAATTGGTGGACAAGGGATTCCAACTTTAGTTTAAAGATAGAAAATACAAAATCATTAATAAAATTGGTTTGGAGATTGCAACCGGTACTAAGACTGGAGGTAATATCTTTCACTTGAACACTGGTGATAAGACATGTCTAATTTATCATATTGATGAGAGTTGGTTATGGTATAAGAGGTTGTGTCATGCTAATTTTGATTGTATTGTTTAGATCAGTTCAACTAAGGAAGTTAGAGATATACCTAAGATTATAAAGCCTCATAATCCGGTATGTAAGGAATGTCAATTGGGAAAGCAAGTTAGAACTTCTTTTAAGACAATACTTGATAAATATAATGATGTGTTTGATTTGATTCATACCAACTTATGTGGTCCAACAAGGACTAGAAGCTTTCAAGGTGATAGATACTTCATGCTGATAATTGATGATTATTCTAGAATGGTGTGGGTGACTTTTCTAAGGGAGAAGTCTAAAGCCTTTGATAAATTCAAGATCTTTAAAACAAAGGTGGAAAAAGACACTGGATTGAGAATCGAATGTCTGAGATCAGATCAAGGCGGGGAGTTCACTTCTCATGAATTTATTGGTTATTATGAGACAAATGAATTTAGGAGACAATTATCTACACCCCAGAGTCCTCAGCAGAATGGAGTAGTGGAAAGGAAGAACAGAACCATTTTGGATACAATAAGAACCATGATGATGGAAGCCAAATTTTCTCACATCTATTGGAGAGTAGTGAGTACAACAATCTACACATTCAACAGAGTTCACATCAAAGGTGAAACCGGTAAGAAACCTTATGAATTATGGTTTGGACACGCCTACTGTTAAATATTTCAAAAAATTTGGAAGTAAATGTTATATCAAAAGGGATGATACAATTGGGAAGTTTGATCCTAGATGTGATGAAGGGATATTTCTTGGATATTCAATTGAAATCAAGGCATATAGATGTTATAACAAAAGATTGCAGAAAATTGTGAACAACGCTAATGTGAAAGTGGATGGGAAATACAGAAATCAATCTATATCATATGAAAGGGAATCGGTAGTGGAAATAATCATAACTAAACCGACAATGCCTCAACCGGTACAAAACACTGAGATAGTTACACCAGTATAATCAAAAAATTCAACTATGAAATATGATCAAAACAGTGAACCTGAAGTTCAAAAGACACCAAGGTATGTAAGGTTAAATCATTCTGAAGATCAAATCATTGGAGATAGGACTAAGGGAGTTATGACAAGAAGAATAATGGAAAATGAAGAGGTATGTCTTATTTCTCAAATTGAACTGACATTTGTTATTGAAGCTTGTAAATATAAACACTGGTTAAAGGGTATGAAAGATTAATTAGATCAGATAGAGAAGAATGAGACTTGGACTTTAGTTCCCTGACCTAAAAATAAGAATGTTATTGGAACAAAATGGGTTTTTAGGAATAAGCTAAATGAGGATGGTCAAGTTGTAAGAAATAAGGCTAGATTGGTTTGTAAAGGATATTCTCAAATGGAAGGAATTGATTATGGTGAGACATTTGCACCTATAGCTATAATTGAAGCTGTTAGACTATTTCTTGCCTATGCAGCTTATAAGAAATATAAGGTCTATCAAATTGATGTTAAATGTGCATTTTTGAATGGTGAACTTGAGGAAGAGGTATACATTGAGCAGCCTGGTGGATTCTCATTGATAGATGATAAAGATATGGTTTGCAGGTTAAGGAAAGCATTATATGAATTGAAACAAGCTCCTAGAGCTTGGTATGCAAGGTTGGATAAATATCTTTTGAAGCTTGGTTTTACTAAAGGTAGTGCTAATAGTAATTTATATTATAAGATCACTGATGATGATATTCTGATTATTAAAGTATTTGTTGATGATATCATTTTTGGAGGTGAAGATATATTGTTCATGGAATTCTCTAATAATATAAAGAATGAATTTGAAATGTCCATGATTGGTGAGATGAGATTTTTCTTAGGTTTGTAAATTACACAAACTGACAAAGGCATCTTTATCTATCAAACTAAGTATCTAAGGGAATTGTTGAAGAAGTTTGGTATGGATAATTCCAACCCGGTAAGTACTCCTGTGGTGACAAGTGAGAAATTATCTATCAAAGACACATCTACACCGGTAAATTCAACAAGGTATAAGTCTATGATTGGTGGCTTGTTATATCTAACTCAAACTAGACCATATATTATGAATGCAGTAAGTATTCTTTCAAGATATCAAAGTAATCCTAAAGAAAATTATGAATGTGCAGTAAAGAAGATATTCCAGTATTTGCAAGGAACAACAGAATATGACTTATGGTATTCTAGAGATGATAACTTCACTTTATGTGCATATACAAATTTAGATTGGGAAGGAGATACTGATGACATGAAGAACACTTCTAGTGGAGCTTTATTCATTGGAAAGAATTTGGTTTCATGGATCAACAAAAAACAATCATGCATTTCTTTATCTACTGCAGAAGTTGAATATGTTGCAGCAGCAACTAATTGTCGTGTGTGTGAAAAGTGGACCTGTATCTTTATCTGTATCTGTATTTGAATACACAACACTTAAATTAAGTCATTAGATGCATGGTTAGTAAATCAATAATCAATAATGAACAATAAACCATTACAAAGTGACCTATTGCCTTCTACTAGATGCAAGTTTAGTTTTGCTCTCAGATTTCATATGCAATACCAGTGACTAGATGACACCTAAATGGAGGATTTAATCTATATGAGCATGAATTTGAGCTAAATTAATATAAGATTTAAGCTAGATATGCAAGATTTAAGCTAACATGATTTAAGCAATATTAAGCTAGATGATTAACTAAGGATGCAATAACTAATATGTAATATCTCAATGCAAATTTTCAATGAACCTAGAGAAAAAACAACATAATAAAAATATATTCTTTAGGATCCTTGAATAAGAGATAAGAGCCTGAATTTATAGAAAATTCAGAAAGAAACCAATGGCTTAGATCAAATGATGATGAGCGGTCAAGATTTTCCAAGAGGAAGCACAATCCAGGTGAATTGATGTGATTGGCTGCTTTTCTCAGTTTTAAAGGAAATTGAATAAAATTAAGATAAAATCAGAAAAAACAAATTTATTCTCTATTTCATTCAATTTTGATATTTTATTGTTTTAATTGCTTTCTTTGAGATTATTCTTCAATTTTCAATTTGATTTTCAAGATTATCTCCAATTGATTTATTTTCTCAATTTTTAATTCTTTTTTGTTAATTAATTCTTTTTTTGATGATTTAATTGAAAATTGATTTATTTAATCAAATATACTAGGATATTTAATAAAACAAATAGGATAATTATTTAAAAATGATTTACTTGAAATGATCAATTAATTAAATAAATATTTAATTAACATTGGTTGATTAATTGGCCATGTGACATTGGTGATTTAAGAAATTAATTGTGTGCTCAAGATTAATTTAATTTCCTTTGGTTGGGACCTTGGTGATGAAATCAAGATTAGGGGGCCCATGGTTTATTGTGTGAGATAAGACCATTTCTTGTATGATAAACTGTCACCAGAGTGTTTTATCATAGGGGCATATAGGGTTTGTCATTCGGTGTTGTCCCATGTCTCGTACAAACTTGTTCTTGAGTGCCCACTTTGTCATGCAATGTAGAATGTTTTTTCGTATTGTGATAGTTTGTCATGATATGTATAATCTTGCTTCATACGAAATTATGCCCTTCTGTGAAAACTCATATGAAAAACAACAAGCATGTTTTAGGGTAAAAAATATCAAATTTTGATTTTGGATTTTGTTTATTTGTCTTTGCAAGCATGTTTAGCATATTTGTAGTGCAATTTGGATTACACGTTGACAGTGCTTATGGTTGATTTTGCAGATTCGGTTGCCAGATATCTTGTTTCGATGTGTGTATCTGCCTACAATGGGATTAGTTTGTGGTTTATTAGATGCAGATATGGCACATATTGATTTGTGAGGTTTTGGACACCTTCTTTAGATGCCGGATATTTGTGTAAATCACGGGATGTTGACCGCATTAGCAGAGTTGTTTCATTCAGAGCATAATACCTTCCATTTACCTGTAGTAGAGATGACTATCATGCCTGAGGATGTCTACCGGATTTTTAGGATTTCATTCACTAGTGATAAGGTCAGTTATGATTATGCTTAGTGGTCGCGTATCTTAGCTTTGAGATGGATATTCCATGATGAGACGATCCTTGAGTGGGCCATCACATGGGATGTTCTGATGACTAGGTATAGTGAGCAGTTCCTACTGGAATGCATGTTAGAATGTATCATTGGGTGTTTTGTTATGTCAGACTGGGGACAATAGGGTTTTCTGTGTGGCTGGGCTAGGATGCTTAAGAGACTATTGACTCATCCTAAGAGATTAGGGTGGGGGTCTTGTTTGTTAGCCCATATGTATCATGAGATGCACGAGGTTGCATATAGGGATGGGAAGAGCATGGCAAAAAGAGTCTTAGTTTTACAAATATGGGCATGGGAGCACATCCCAGTATGTAGGCCGATAATAGATGATGCTAGAGAGCCTCACCAGCTTATTGTATATTGCTATTCAGGTTATGTCACTCAACCCTATATGGGCAGGACAAATTATTGGAGATAACTCAATGATTTGATCATGGTATTATGGAGACTGTATAGGGGTCTAGAGCTATGGGATGACTGGAGAGAATAGAGGAAGGATAT
The DNA here is from genome assembly GCF_030272615.1 of Cryptomeria japonica. Classification (NCBI taxonomy): domain Eukaryota; kingdom Viridiplantae; phylum Streptophyta; class Pinopsida; order Cupressales; family Cupressaceae; genus Cryptomeria; species Cryptomeria japonica. The sequence continues at coordinate 826,313,932 of NC_081414.1, read as the reverse complement.
GTTTATGACTCATCCTCTTATTGGCAGGTCAGTGTTCATTGAGCAGTTTATAGTTTCTAGGGTTATGAGGTAGTATGGCAGAGCACAGGGTATATCTTAAGAATTTACATCCTATGCTTGATATGGAGATGAGGAGAGATGCGGATGGGCTTTGAGGTTATCCTACGTGTTGAGCATGTAGGAGATTGTTAGTGTATAGTGACAGCAATGGGATTATTTGGAGGATGTTGCAGATGCGGGGGTATTGCCCCAATATAGGGAGTGGTTCCAAGACATCCATTTCCTAGATTCACAGATCTTGCAGAGCATGCGCCTTGCATAGAGGAGGTCAAGGATGAGTCGCCTGCATAGGCACAAGAACCTAGGTGAGCAGGAGTTGATCCTACGACTAGTAGCAGTAGGTTACCAGCAGGAGTGAGATAGCGGCAGAGAGGGGAGGGTGGGTCTCTAGGGGATATTGGGGTTAAGGCTAGTAGTGCTAGGGCGACAAAGGGTGGAGGGGAGGAGGATAGAGTGGCTCCTAGGTAGGTGAGACAATGAAGAGATGAGCAAGGAGGCAGAGAGCTTGTGAGAGAGCAGGGTGCAACTGATGCAGCATGGTCTCTGAGGGCTAGATTGGTAGGTTTGTAGTCACAGTTGATAGTGGCGCAAACACAACTTGCAGAGTGGGACCGACAACTTGCTGAGGTCCTAGTAGAGCATTTTGACAATGTGTTGAGGTTAGAGTAGAGCAAGATACTCTCCAGTGAGAGGTTTTGCATCAGACATGTCAGACAGCCTATTATGTTGCCACATATAGTGTATCAGTCCCAGTGGCACAATAGGTTGTTCCATATTCACAGTATATGGCTTGATCTGAGGGAGCTAGGGCACCTAGATAGGATGTCGGTCAGCTGACACCAACTCCTCCACCTGGTGATGAGAGATAGCTAGAGAGATAGTTGTGTTATATCTCCTAGGTTTTGTTATATGTACCCCATTTTTGTATCCTTATTCGATTCTTTCTCCGATGAGACATTGTATATGATAGTTGATATCATTTGTACTCTGTGACTTTTATGATAATGTATACAAGATCTTGATTTGATTTCATTGTACTTATGTTGATTGATTATGAGATGTCTTTCTATATGCTTTATTCTATATGTATGCATATCTTTTCAATATAGATGAATGAATGCAAATGGATATGGATGTTTATTTTTTTGTTTCTTTTTCATATGTAAATAAATGATGAAAATGAGTAATGAGTGATACAAATGTTTTTTTTTCTTCATTCAATAATATGAATGCAAATAAATAATAATGAAATGTATGGATTTATATAAGATACTTATGTATGCAGCTAACATCTCAATACACAAGTACTCGATCAGAGAAATGATGATGAAAAATAGACCATTTAGCTAAGAAATGATGATGCTTCAAACTCTCATTCAGAAGATAAAGAGATCATTGTTATTATGTCGAAATCACTCAAAATGCATAAAATTTTAGAATGAATGCAACCTAAACCTAGTCACTAGATTTGGAGTGCTTAATCTTCATCACTGAGCATTTTACAAAAACAAAATGGAGAATAAAGCTCATTTCTCTGCATATGCAATATTAACTATCTTGTCAGCAATGAAACCGGAAGTAGACTTACAGTCATCAAGATCGCTAGCCCAATTGGAGTCTGTGTAACCAACCAAGCAAAGTCTTGTGCCTGCTACATAGTGAATCCCATAGTGATGTGTACCCTGGATGTAATGAAGGATGTGTTTGGCGGCTTTCCAATGAAGCTCATGTGGTTCCTGCATGAAGCGGGAAACCATGCCAATTGCAAATGAAATATTAGGGTGTGTATGGGTCAAGTAGATGAGACTACCCACAAGCTAACGATACAAAGTGGCATCAACTGGTGGAGAAGAACACTGAGCCTCAAGCTTGACTCCTGAAAGAAAGGGAGTCAGGGAAGGCTTACAATCAGCCATATGAAAGCGTTCAAGTAGATTAAGAGCATACTTAGGCTGCGATAGTGTAATCCTAGAAGGTGACTGTGAAATCTCTATCCCAAAAAAGTAGTGCAAAAGACTCAAGTTAGTCATAGCAAATCTATCATGCAAAGCAGATTTGACCCTGCTAATGATGGATGTAGTACTCCTTGTAATGATCAAGTCATCAACATAGAGCACAAGTATCAAGTGAGAGTCATCCTATCACAAAATGTAGACATTCAGATCAGAATGACACTTGGTGAACCCTGCGGAGAGAAGAAAGGAATCCATCTTGGTGTACCAAGCCCTGGGGGCCTGCTTAAGGCCATAGAGAGATTTCCTTAGTCTACAAACCAAAGAAGTATCCTGGATGAAACCCTGTGGCTGCTCCATATAAATCTCCTCATCAAGATCACCATGAAGAAAAGCACTCTTCACATCCATCTGATGTACAACCCAACCATGAGCTGCAGCAATAGCAAGTGTCAAGCGAATGGAGTTCATCTTGGATACGGGTGCAAAGGTCTCAGTATAGTCAACACTTACAACTTGAGAGAAACCTTTCACAACAAGTCGAGCCTTATACTTATCCACACTACCATCTACTGCAAACTTGGTCCAATAGATCCACTTACATCAAACCATCTTTCTCCCTTTAGGGAGATGGACTAAATCCCATGTGTTGTTCCTCATCAAGGAACTATACTCTTCCTCCATAGCTTGGTCCCACTCAGGAAACCCTGATGCTTCCCGAAATGTTTGTGGATCAGAAGCAGTAGCAATGAATGCATGTGGAAGATCCTAACATTGTGATTGAGTTCTCCATGTATCTAAAGGATCCCCAACAAGAGAACCTACAGACTCAAGTGTCTGTCGAGCCCAATGAGGTCTAGGTGGAGGTGGAGAACAAGTCTCCTCAACTGCAAGTGGACCCTATGGAGGTGTAACCCTGCGAGTCGGAGTTGAAGGAGTCTCATCATCGGAATCACTAGCGTCACTATCCACAATGGAGGAAGGTGGAGGAGGTAGAGAGGCTAAGCTAGGAGAGCTTTCCTCAAAGTGAACACTCCTCTCAATGAACACCTCATGTGTCTCATGATCCATCAATCTATATGCCTTAACACCCTCAGGATATCCAACAAATATGCAAGGTCGACTCTGTGGTTCCAATGCCTTGCATTTTTGTGGAGGTATGCGAGCCCATGCTGGACACCCAAAGACTCTGAAATGTCTCACAATCGGTTTCCTACCAGCCCAAGCCTCAAAAGGAGTAATACCTTGCAAAGCTTTGTGAGGAACCCGATTCTGGATGTGTGTGGCACAACTGATAGCCTCTGCCCAAAAAGCGGGATCAAGAGAATGTGCATGTATCATACAACTAGCCATTTCTTTGAGAGTTCATTTCTTGTGCTCTGCAACTCTATTTTGTTGTGGAGTGTATGCGACAGAATGTTGAAGATCAATCCCCTCAAATGTACAAAAATCCTCAAGTCTTTTGTTCACATATTCCCTTCCATTATCGGTGCAAAGAATCTTCACCACTTTCCCAGATTGCTTCTCCACACGAGTCTTGAAGTCCTAAAATCTGTCAAATACTTCACTCTTATGAATAAGAAAATAGACCCAAGTGAAGCGGGAGTAGTCATCAATGATGGTGAGCACATAGCAAGCCTTGCTAAATGAAGGTGCTGGAAATGGACCTGCTACATCCCTGTGAACAAGTTGAAGAGCCTCCAAAGCTCTCCAAGCTTTCCCCTTATCAAACTTCTCCTTAGGATGCTTGCCCATGGAACAACCTGAACATATACCCTCGAAAAAATTGATTCGAGGTAGACCTGTGACCATGTCTTTAGTGCTGAGCTGCTGAAGATAGTGGTAGTTGAGGTGACCAAACCGCTCATGCCATAGCTTACTTTCTGAATTTGAATGAGTAAGCAAGGCCCTAGAAGGTGAACTTGGCACAAAGTGGGAGAATGAATAAAGCCTTGAGTTGTTATTGACTTGGCCCACTGCTACCAAGGCATCATCATCAAGTTCCTTTACCACAACTGAATCTGGTGTAAACTCAACCTTTTTCCATTTCCATAGTGAGTGATTTGGTAGATAGTGAGAAGGTTGGTAGACAAGTTAGGAACATAGAGAACATTCTCAAATGTTCCATCATCCATGTCAATTGAACCTTTCCCTTCAACCTCTACTTGTGTATCATCACCTATGTAAATGTGAGGTACCTTAGATGGCTCCAATGAAGAAAATTGCTCCTTTGTAGAACCCATGTGATATGAAGCACCCGAGTCAAGTATCCAATGCTGTGAAGAACTTGTTGTAGCCACAAATGCTTGCCCTTTTCCCTTAGAATGTGAGGAAGAGGAAGGAGATGAATCCTTCTTTGTTTAGGTGGATGGCAAGTTGATGTTGTTTTTCTTAAGAAGATTAGTTAACTCATCAACTTGTTTTGTGTGGCATCGATGTTCATCATGACCATACTTCTTGCAATATGCACAAGTTGGTTTATCCTTCTTAGGTGGTGTCCCCTTCTTGGAAGAGGATGAAAAATAGCCTTGTGATGGAGAGGATGATTGTCCTTTTTCCTATTATGGCTTAGACTTGGATTGCTTCTTCTTCTTCTTGGATTCTTTGCCTTGACTTCCTTGCTTCCCTTGATTAGCCACCAAAGCCTTGGACTTTGAAGACTTGAGAAGTCCCATGTTCAACAACTTAGATTGTTCCAATATCAACAGTTTTGTGAAAGCATCAAAGGAAGGCATAACATAGGAACTCCCCACTGTCAAACAATGAGTTTGGAAGCTAGACACAAATGCTGCATATTCTGGTGCAAGCTTGTCCAACAAGTTGAATATCAACTGAGCATCCTTTTTGTCAATTCCACAATCCTTAAGCTTTGCTCTTAGCTCATTTGCTTTAGTGACATAATGTTGGATTGTATCAAAACTCTTGGGATCCAAGTTGGTGAGCTCATTGTCAATCTTATAACCTCTGATTTCATCAACTTGACCATACAATTTCTGAAACATATCCCAAGCATTTTTGATTGTAGTACACTTTTCAATATAAAAGATGAGGTCATCTAATACATACTTGCACAAAGTTCCAAGAGCCATGCAATTCCTAGTGAGCCATTCTAATTGAGCATTAGGATTAGCCTTAGGATCAGGTGGTGCTGCTATTGTTCCATCTATGTAATGTGTGAGACCCTTTTCCATTAATTTACTCCATAGTTTAATTTTCCATGATGCATAATTATGTGGAGTTAAAGGTGGAAATTTATGAGGACTCATTGCAACAAAAATGAAAGAGCACAAAGAGAGGCATAATCACACAAGACACCCCCCCAAATTTACTCAATCAAAGAACCCCCCCAAAAGTGATGATTTGACACTTTATACTTAGTGCATATACAATGGGCCACTTGCAAAAAATGGCAAAGTGGGCTTCTGATTACAATTTTATAACTGCCTGAATAAGGTTAAAAGAGACTCAAACTAATAATGCAAGAGATCTAAACTAAGATCCAAGCACTTTACAAGAACCTAATAGGCCAAATAAGACCAATATCTGAAAGTAAAACTTCCACTCAAAATATCTAAAATATAATCATAGATTATGAAATTAGATGAAAAAACATGCACTTTCAAAAAAAATGGCACCTGAAAAGGAGGTCGTATGAGCTCAAATGAGGCCTTTGAAGTTGTAGAATTGGGAATTGGATAGGTACAGCTGAGAGAATCCAAAAATTCTGAAATACTTGTGCACCAAAATCAGAAAATAACCACACCACTACGAAGAGCACAAAATTTTAGCCCATTTCAAAAAAAATTGCACCAAAAAAGGAGCAAAAATGAGCAAGATATGGCCTTTCAAAGTTGAACTGCAAAACTAAAAAGCTCAATGAAGAGGGGGTCAAAAAATTTCAAAAATATGTTGATGTGGCATTGACGTCAGAAAATGATGGGCTTAAATTTGATGCCCTTCTAGCCATCACAAACACTTCATCTCCCCCTACGTGGCATCCGTACCGTACGGACATGCTGATTTGGCACTGTATCATTGGGCGATGAACTGGCGTATGGATGTTGACCATGGGCTAGTGGCCGCCTGCCATGTGGTAGGCACGGGTCCGTCAGTTTAAATAACTATTGGTGGGAGGGTAAGTGCTACCGGGAGGTGTAGCAGTCGCCAGAGGTGAAGGTGACGGGCGGAGGAGTGACCGGCGGGCCGGAAAGCAGTGGGGGTAGACTGCAGGACTGTCGGAGGCAGCAGCGGTGTCAGTCTGGAGGGTCGCTGGGTGTTGTTAGAAAGGGAGCAGTAGCCAGTAGAGGGGCCGGTCTACAGTTGTCGGAACAGAGCCAGCGACCGATGGAGGTACGGGCTGACACGTTGGCGAGTTGTGGGCCCTGCAAAAAGCTGACAAAGTACGACGGTCGGCAGCGGTGGATGCAGCGGTCGACGAAACTTGTAGAGCCTGCAACACACGCAGGTACGGATAGCATGGGGTGGGGGTCTGTGGACCCCCCCCCAAAAAAAGATTTTTTTTTTATTTTTTCTTTTTTGTTTGAATTAAATTTATTCGAAATTTTTTTTTTTCGAAATATATATATATTTTTTTTTCGATTTTTTTTTTTTTTTTCAAAAATTGATTTTAAAAAAAAAAATCGAAATCCGTACAATAATAGCCAAAATGGGCAAAAAAAACTTTCTCACCAAAATGGGTCGACTTTATAGTCGAAATTCATGGAAATGGCCTTCCGGATTCAACCGTGATGTCCAAATCGCTATACGACGCCCCCAAAAAATGAAGATCACCAAATCCAAAAATTGAAGCCTCCAAAATGTCTCCAAAAGACTAATCAATGGAGCACTATAGGCTCTGATACCATATTGAGACATGGGCCAGCTAGGACTTGAACCTAGGACCTTCCAACGCTACTGGAGTGCTCTACCACTGAGCTACTGGCCCCTCTTGGACCATTCCATCATTGGTCGGGGTGTGGCTTATTTCCAACACCAACACACCCCCTCAAGCCACACCTCTCATGTGCATGGGGCTCCTAGCCTGGACCTGACTCTGATACCATGTAGGATTTTGCCAAGATCAAGGGCACAATGAAAATCATAAAAAGAGAGACAATAGAATGACAAGAACAAAACTATATTCTCATCAATATGCAAATGATCAACTGGATTAACCAATACAATGAATATAGGTCTGCTTATATAGGCAAGGCCATATGGATGTACAAGCACACAATTATGACATGTGGCTCAATGAGAAATAAGGGTAGGTAAGAAATACTAGGGGTAGGTAGGAGAAATAATATAATATTCTACAAGAGGTGGATGACCCACTGAATGTGGAGTGTAACAGCAAAATAAGACCACAAAAGGTGGAATTTCTCCTACAAGCTCTATCCCTATGTCCACACTTCCCTAAGTGTCTCAAATCCAAACTACGAAGAGATGCATTATCCTAAGTTAACTTAAGTAAAGTGTAATAATATCCAAAATGAATATTTATTTACACCAACACATACATATCCCTGGACAAATTATGCATGCATCTGGATTTCACATTAAAGAAAATCCCTCAACAGATAAAGAAATGACTCCAACCTCCCTGTAGCATACAAATAAGCAAAGTCTAGGTATGTGTGGCGATTTCACCTTGATGTGAAGGCACTTATCATAGACACCCAACTAATTAAATGTTTCTAGATCATCGAATTCATTCCTACAAGCAAAAAAAAAGAAAAGTATTATGATCCCAATCCTTGCTACTCTTAGTCAAGATAGACTTCCTCGAGTGACTCAGAGGGAATAATAAGCGAAAGCCAATGTAAAAGACAACACACAAAGAAAATTTCATGCATATCTTGAACAGTTTAGTGGTTGTTTTCTGTAGTCTTGTTTTGCTTGTGTACTCAGTGATAAAACTCTTTAGTAGTTATGAGACAAGTGACTGACTCAGAGTGGATGACCGGGTACCATTGATTGAAAGATGACTTGGTTGATACTTCTTAGGACATGTAAATTTCTTAGTCGATTACCTTAAGACTAGGACATTGATCAATTTCAAGCCATGAGGGTTCCAAAAGAACCAGGATGTCACAAAAGTGACTACAAGATATGTACAAGTGAAAGCTAGGATGTAGGAAAGTGGGAAAAAAAATGGGAAATGCCAACGTTGCGTTGATAGATGGAGCACTTTAGTACAAGAGGCGCTTGTTTACCAGGTTTTCACCTGCTTGGCAAAGATTTTTTTCTTTTCTCTTTTTTTATGACTTTTAGGATTTCTTCAGGACATTTTAGCTATATAGGTTGTTGGAGCAGAGAATACTAAGTGAAGAATTTCTTTAGTGGATGATGTTGATCGGTTCATGGAGTTTTTCTCCTTTCGATGTTGATAGTTGATAGGCACTAGAGCCAAAGACTGCAGTAATGATGTAGGGGCCCAACTAGTTCGGTTCAAACTTCCCTTTGTTGTCTCAAAACTATTGATTCTTAGGATTTTCTCTGAGAACAAGGTCACCAACTTGAAATTCTCACTGTCGAACCTTTTTGTTATAACCTCTAGAGATACTCTTTTGATATGCTCTCAGACGATCAAATGCCACTTGCCGACATTCATCCAACAACTCCAGTTATTGCAATCTACATATTTTGTACTCTTCATCAGTAACAAGACCTTGCAAATAAACTCTTAAAGATGGTGTTTCCACCTCAATAGGTAAGACTGCTTTGGACCCATACACCAAAGAAAAAGGTGTAGCCCCAGTAGGTGTTTTGATACTTGTTCTATAAGCCCATAGTGCAAGATTGAGTTGTAGATGTCAATCCTTTCCAGATTTATTTACTATTCTGTGTAAGATAATCAACATATTCTTGTTAGATGCTTCAAATTATCCATTTCCTTGAGGGTAGTATATGGATTACTACTATTATTTTATTTTGAATTGCCCTCCATTGTCAGTCATAATGGATGAAGGTATACCATACCTGCAGATGATATGGTTAAGGATGAAAAGAGATACTTGTTTACCAATTGCTTTGATGAGCGGAACTGCTTCTACCCACTTAGTAAAGTATTCAGTGGCAGTTATAATAAACTTGTGTCTGTTAGATGATGCAGGATATATTTGGCCAATGAGATCAAATGCCCATTGTTAAAAGGGCCAATGTGTAACAAAGGTTATGAGATCCCTTGCTAGAGCATGTATGAGGTTCCCATGTAGCTAACACTTCTCACAAGTTTTAGCAAATTTTCCAGCATATTTCTCCATGTCTGGCCAATAGTAGCCATCCCTTAGTAGTTTCTGTGCTAATGTTAGACCATTTGAATGGGATCCACAAATACCTTCATGGATTTCAGATAATGCGCGTTGGGACTCTTCAGTTTCTAGACATCTAAGAAAATTACTATCCAAACCTTGCCTAAATAGGTCGTTAGTGATGATGACGTACCATGAAGCATTTAGGATTAGGTTCCTTTTCTCATTACGTGAAAGATTAGCAGGGATATCTTGGTCACACGGGTAAGAGTAAATGTGGCTATAGCGAGATGAGTCATGTCCAATAATAGAACTGACCATCTGAGACTCAGGAGAATAATAGGTAAGATAATGTAACTCTTCCACTAGGAATTCAAAGCAAAAATTAGATTCTTGTAGCTATGGTATAGATGCCAAGGTGACCATTGCATCTGCTGTTCTATTTGCTGATTTGGGGATCTACTAAAATGATACAAAGGTAAAGTATTTGTTGAGATCATCCATCATTCTCTTATAAGGTATCAGTTTCACATCTCTAGTCTAATATATATCATTTATTTGGTTGATGATGAATTGAGAATCTCCATAGATGTGTAATTCAACAATCTTCTATTTAATGGCCATCTTGATCCCATTCACCAAAGCTTCATATTCTGCAATATTGTTTTTGCAAGGGAAGAGAATCTTGTAAGATTTTGGGATTGAATATTTTTGTGTAATAAAAAGTATTCTGACACCAGAACCATGTTGAGTGAAAGACCCATCAAAGAACATCTTCCATGATCATTGAGTAAGGTGCATGATTGATTCATCTAGAAATTCTATGTGCAAAGGTTGATTGTCTTCAAGTGGAGCATCATCAAGTTGATCTGCAATAATCTGTCCTTTGATGGCTTTACGTTCTACATATTCAATATCAAATTCCATAAGAACCATGACCCATTTAGCCAATCTTCCTGTAAGTGTCACTTTGCCGAGAAGATATTTGAGTAGGTCAATCTTAGCCACCAACTTAATAAAGTGTGCTAACATGTAGTGTCTTAATTTTTGTGATGCAAATACTAATGCCAAACAAGCTTTTTCTATGATAGTATAGTTCATTTCATAGGACACCAAGGTTCTACTGATATAATATATAGCTCTTTCTTTTTATTTTCATGTTGTTGTGCCAGAAGTACCCCCAGTGATGTATTTGTAGTTGATATGTATAGAATCAATGGTTTACCTTGAATTGGTGGCATCATTATGGGTGGATTAGAAAGATAATCTTTGATTTGTTTTAGATGTTGTTCACAATCTTTATCCCAGTTGTATTGGACTCCTTTCCTTAATACTTTTGTGAAGGGTTGAGCTTTATCTACTAGATGAGATATAAAGCACCTTATTGATTGGAGACGTCCTTGTAAACTTCTCATTTGACTGATATTCTTGGGTGGAGGAATTTCCATTATAGCTTGGACCTTTTCAGGATCAACCTCAATTCCTTTCTTTGAAATTATGTAACCAAGAAACTTTCCTGATGTTACTCCGAATGCACACTTTTTAGGATTTAGCCGAAGCTTGAATCTTTCCATTCTATCTAGTATGAGACCTAGTTCTTGGATATGTCTGGATCTCGTCATAGTTTTTACTAGGGTGTCATCAACATAATCTTCCATGTTTTTGTGCATCATATCATGGAAGATAGTGGTTACTTCTCTTTGGTAAGTGGCTCCTGCATTTTTTAGTCCAAATGGCATGACATTCCAGTAGAAGGTTCCCCAAGCACATGTGAAGGCTATCTTTTCTTGATCCTTATGAGCTATCTTGATCTGATTATAGCTAGAGAATCCATCTATTAATGAATACATCTCATATCCAATAGTCATATCCACTATCATATCAATGTTGGGCAATGGAAAATCATCGTTCGAACATGTTTTGTTGAGATCCCTGAAGTCTATGCAAACCCTAATAGATTTGTCTGCCTTTGATACAAGTATTATGTTTGATATCCATTCTGTATAGTCTAAAGCTCTGATAAATCCATCTTTTAGCAACTTTTCTAGCTCAGCTTTGACTAGCAGTTCTACATGAGGGTGAATCTAACTGAGTTTTTGCTTGACTGGTTTAACTTCTAGTGTAATAGAGAGATGATGCATGATGAGATCGGGATCTAGTCCTAGCATATCAGAGTATGTCCATGCAAATTTGATCTTCTTTTCTGAAAAGAGATTACTGAAATCTTTTAACCCTTTTGCCTATAGTGATTGACCTAAATGAATGATATGTGGGATCTCTTGACTTCCAATATTTACTGGTTGATTTGGTTCAATCAATATTGAAGACCTTTCTTGGAAGTGACTTGGCAACATATCAAGTATCTCACTCTCAGGTGACTCAGAGAGGTTTTCACCCTTAGGTATGTCCTTTATTTTTACTTTTCTTTGTTCTGATACCGCCATAGTGTGGTTTTCATCATCGGAACTTTTATTTTTCTTTTTTTGATTTTTGCAACTGAGATACTTGATGTCTGTCTCAGTCATGTTCTCACTTTGCTCACTGGTGGAAGAGTTCATTGGTTCAACTACATTAAGATAGTAAGCTAATGTGTAGTCATTAGAAAAGGTAGGTATATTCAAAGGTTGGTTGTAAAGTGTACAGTCAATCATTTCAGGATGTACCAAGGATAAATTTTGAACATGTTCAAGGGTGTTCATGGTATTATCATCATAACTTTGTACCGACAAGTCAAGTTCCAGAAAACTACCTTGTGTAAGTGTCTCAAGACCAGGAAGAGTTACAACATGATTATCAAGGAACATGTTAATATTTAGTGGACCTTACCCAACCAACTGATGAATACTAAGAGGGGGGTGAATTAGTATGCCAAAAATCTCTGTACTTAAACACTTAAATAGTATGAAGATAAACCGGTAAAATGGTTTGACAGACAGACCAGTTATCACACATGCAAACCAAAATGCGAACAAAGCATTCACCCATAAAAGCAATACAACCATAACACAAGATATTTGATGTGGAAACCCAAATGGGAAAAAACCACGGTGAGATGGAACTCACAAGTCACTATCTGTAGAATAGAAACTAGACTGGTTAAGGTTAGACCGGTTAAGGTCTTACAATGTTCTTCACCAGAACAAATCTTGTTAGGAATCTCAATCTCTGTTAGGAGATAAGTCCGATTAAAGACTACCTTGTTAGAGGATTTTAGATTCACAGGAGTGAACCACCTTGTTAGAGGATTTTACAAAGGCTTTGAGGCCTACTCGGTTAAGGGCTACAGACTTGTCAAAGATGTGAGTAATCAACAAGTGTTTGATCTATCTAATAGCACAAACTGCTTGGTTAGATCCAGTATTGCTCACAGTTAATGCATTCCAACATTAATTCAGTCTTTTCTATCTCTCTCTTAGTTACAACTTGATCTTCTTAGATAAGATCGTTCTTACAACAACTCAACATCCACCTTAAACCCTAGCATGACATTAACACTTTCAGCAACAACTTAAAACCCTAGACATGATGTCCTTTTAAAGGAATCTGATTTCATGTCGGTCCAATAGGATTACATTACAATTTCCTAGGTTCAATGAATCTAGACATACTTAGTAACACAACACAAAAAAGCACCGTCAATGTGTCGGCACCGTTAAACTATTGGTGGATTGGTAACTCATCACAAAATGTTGGTTGGTAACTCATCACAGAGTATTACCGGTTCATACAAAATACCGGTTGCCTGTTTGACAAAAATGAAGACTGGTAAGAATGTGTTGTGTTGCTTTTCTCCCTTGAATCGCTTGAGATCTATGAGCCGCTTGAGGTCGATATGTCGCTTTAGACTGGCAAACACATTCTGCAAACTCACCAATAGTCTAAAGACTAGAATACAACATACCGGTTGGAACAAATACCGGTTGAGCTCTAGCTCATACATATAAATGGGATCTCAATACAAGTGTGTGTCCATCAATGACAATCACAACATAAATAAACAAAAATGCCAACAATCTCTCCCTTTGGCATTGATGGCAACACTTAGAAAAATAAAATTTTGACATCTAAGTGTTTTATAGTCAAAAACATGCCATTAACAAAATTGCTCCCCCTAAGCATATACACTATCCCTTAATCAATACAATGTATAGCAATTTTTCATACAGAGCATAAACATTGAGATATCAGAGCATATAGCATATATCAAAACATATATCAAAATTTCAAAACCAAATACTTCTCCCCCTATGTCAAAAGATCAAAATTTTAAAACCAAAAACTAGATATACTTCTCCCCCTTTGCCAACAATGACAAAGTACCGCTGAATAACCCTGTTTCCATTTGATATATATATATATATATATATATATATATAAAGTTTATGACAACAATGAATAATACTTGTTAAAAACCGATTTATAGTCCTGCAAAAATTGTTTCATGGATAGAGACTAGGACTCAAGGAGGGAGGTTGCCACTTCTTTCTCTATTTGTAGCTGGGATACCTGTTCCTCCATGGCATCAACTATGCTCAATTCCTGTGTGACTGTCAGGGCATCTAGGTTCAAATAACACTTTTGAAGAATTTGCAGTCGTGGAAGTAAAACCAGCTGAAGCTCCTACAAATCCCTAGACCATGTACTGATCTCTTGCTCCATCTTGGCTGATTGAATCTGGAACCGGTGAATGGTTTGCACATATGTTGCAAAGGAATCATAAGGTGTCTTAAATGTGCCCAAGTAGGACTGCAAGTCCATTTGAAGCTTTTGCTTCTTGGCTAGCACATCATCATAGAACATATGAGGTTGATAGATTTTGCTGAGTAGAAAGTTTCCCTCATCCAAGGCATTCCTTATGTCCTTTTGGTCTTTCAATAGTTCAGTCCTAAGCTCATTCATCTTTTTCACTAGAGCAACATTAAGAGCCTTTTGGTGCTCTTTCTTGACATTGGCCTCAGCTGATTCTTCCAAGCTCTACACCTTATCATCCACTACAGTACATAGTAGTTTGAGTTGTGCTAGTGATGATTCAGTGTTAGGAAGATTAGTACCGGGGATTAAACTGGTAAGGGTGTCTATAGCCGCCTGAATTATGTCTTGCTCCTTTTTCCTTCTTATGATTTCAAGGCACTCTTGGGTAACCTTGATGCTTTGCATAAGCTCTGACTCACTTGTAGACTGGAGATCAATAGGACTCGAGATATCAGCCAGTTTGGCTTGGCTCCTAGTTGCTTTAGGAGTCTCCATCTGTGTGCTCTTCATTGCTTCAGCTGCCTTATCTGCTTCTGCCTTCTTCCTTTTCTCTGCTTCTTTCTTTTGTTCTTATTCTCTGTCTTCTTCTTCTTTCTTTTTCCTCTCCTTCTCTTCTTTCTCTTTCTCTTCCCTCTTTTTTTTTTCTTCCTCTTCCATCTTCTTCTGTGCTTCCTCTTCCTTCTTCTTCTGTTCTTCCTCTTCCTTCTTCTTCTATTCTTCCTCTTCCTTCTTTTTCTTCTCTTCCTCTTCCTTCTTTCTCTTTTCTTCCTCTTCCCTCTTCTTCTGTTCTTCCTCTTCCTTCTTCTTCTTCTCTTCCTCTTCCTTCTTTCTCTTTTCTTCTTCTTCCTTCTTCTTCTTCTCTTCCTCTTTCTTCTTTTTCTCATCTTCATCCCTCTTCTTCTTCTCTTCATGTTCCTTAGTTGCTTCCTGTGTGTCCTTAGCCTGCTCACCACCCTATTTAGCTTGTTGCACCTGTTTAGTTCCCTCAGAAGGTATGTCCTAAGTGACATCTTCTACATCCAGGGCATTGACATCGATAGTGTTGATTGGTTCTTCAACTAGGTTTCCTTCCTCATCAAAAACCTCATCCAGTTTGGAAATATCCAGTTCTTTTTCCGCTTGGAGGTTGGCCATTCATTCTTTGTGAGCTAGAATAGCATGATTCATGTGCTGATGAGTGTCTTTCTACACATCATCAATTCTTCCCTCCAACAGCCAGTGTCTTCCTCTCCTTGTGAAGAAGAGACCTTTATTTTGATCCAACACATCAAACAATTCTGAATTTGAGAGATCGGGAAAGTACTGTGAAAAGACTTTCTCCCTAATCTCCTGTTCTTTTTCAATGGCAATGCACCATTTATTATCTAATGCTTTAAATAAAGAAGTCGGTGTCTGAGATTTAATCTTTGATGGCGACTGGTCATTCTTGCACAAATAAATAATGATTTCCTGTAATATTTCTTCCTTCTCCTCATCACTGAAATCATCATAATAATCTACTAAATCATGAAGCAATTTTCTCCTAATATTCTTAATTGTCCTTTGAAAATGTGTCAAAGGTTTGTATGAGGAGATGCCAATATTTACCAGTGTGGATGATGTCGGTTCATTCTTCTTTATCTTCTTTGTTTGTCTTGCCTTCTTTAGCTTTTCATCAGACTCAGTTTCTTCAGAGTCTGATTCATTTGTCTTAGTCTTCCTTTTTCTTTCAAAGACTTTTGCCAATGTTACCTCCAGTTTCTTCTTTGCAAGTGACCGCTTGGTCACTCTTGGAGTTGTAGTGGTAGCTTGTGCCGATGCTATAGGCACTACCTTGGCTTTCTTTGCTACCAATTCTTTTCCTTTCTTAATAGATGGTTCTTCAGCCAGTGCAATCCTCTCCAAGTAGGTTCTAGTCCTTTAGCCTTTGGATCAAGAGGCGAAGCAATAAGGGTTGATGCATACCCTTCCAACATGTCATACATAACCTCATAGCCCATTGGCTACACTTCCTCCATTCTAGACTCAATAGCCTCCATTAAGCATTTGTCCACCTGAATGCTAAAACAGATGTCATCTTTGTATTTCTTAACGATATCCCCTAAGATCCTTACCCTTTGACTCATCTTCCTTCTGAACTCATCAAAATATTTGTTTAGGGTAACCAGTTCCAATGGCTTGTATGCTTTCCTTGATCTGCTTAGTTACCGGTTGGTCAGGAGACCACTGGACATCTCCTACTCCAGGAAAGTAGCCTTGGAAATAGAAGAAAACCCCTATCAATAGTTGCCCAAACTTAAATTTTAGTGCATTATCCCATTTAATCGACTTCAAATTAGACAGGAGTTGCCTTTGCATACCGGTGCATAAGTCAAAAGATGCATCCTCTTTAATCATCCAATAAGCGGCATTTACCGTTGTAGCAGATATAGAATTAATCCTGCTGGCTGAGAATGTTCTATAGCCTATCACCATGCAGGCATATTTCACTAGATCATCCTTGATAGAATTAACTGTCATACCTCATGAATCACTTGTTGAACCAGTGAGCTTGGCCATTTCCATTTTGCTTACCATTCTTAGGGCTGGCACTTCCCCTATGCTGCAAAAACTGGTGACTGCATGAATTGCCTAAGGTGTAATATCATGTGTCCTCTCCAGGTACATCTTGTCACCGTGGACTCTGCTCAAAATGATCCTAATGTGATCCTCCATAAAATCTTCTAGAAAATATACTGCATTATGGAGTTTCTTCTTCTCTAAAATACTAAACTCTGGTTTGATCTTTTTGTCCTTGCTGCAAAATAGACCTAACTGGGTGTGAATAGCTAAAGACCCTAGGTCTTCTATTTTGCAATCAATATAATCAGAAATTCCCTCTTCAACTATGACTCCAGCCAGTACTTGAGATAAGGCATTATATTTGGACTTCCTTTGAATAAAACTTTCCGACTCAATTGATGTACTCAAACTAGTATGAGATGCGGAAGCCATTGTAGAGTATTTCAAGAACATGAAAAAAACCTTTCAAACACAAATTTAGGGCTTCCTGATTTTGCTTCACTCCACTCTCCATCGGTTGCCAAATCACCGCTTTGTGTTCTCCACTACCACTTGCAAACTGGATTTGAATCTCTTTCAAGGTTTATCAATTTCTTGAAATCTTAGCTCAAATTGCCTTTTCTTCGCTCTGCACTTGAAAACTTTTCTTCACTCGAAAACAAATAGTGAGAAATGATTTGAAATAGGCTTTTATACATGTCTCTCACCTACCACCATTAATGCTCCTCTATTAGGGCGTAAACCCTAATTTTCCTATTTACCATTTCCGGTCTTCTGCCAAGCGACAGGTATCGCATATCAGTTAAGGTCTTTTATTGGTGTAAACTGGGGGTTTGAAAGCATTTCACCATTTGCTCCCCCTAAGCTTCTTTGGAGCTTAGTTTGTCGGTTCTGATATTTCCACACTAGGTGCAAAAACTAGTTCCTCTTCCAACATTGTTGGTTTCTTCCTCCAGGTTTTGTTCATGTCCGTTTGAACTATTTCAACATCAATTTCTCCTTCCTGAGTGACCAGTATATCATCAGATATACTTTTTCTACTTCTGCAGAATCTTGCAATGTGACCCGGTTTGTTGCAGTGATAGCAAACTAATCTAGGTGCTCTCCAAGGTCCATTGTACATGCTTCCATTCTTCCTTCTGCATGTTGCAGCAGTGTGACCATGACCATGACAGATCATACAATTTTCTCTCCATCCGGTTGTCGCTTGATAGCCACCGCTTCTCGACTAATGATTGAAGACATTAAATAAGTTGTGGTTCCGGTTCACAAAAGGTTCAGGACCAGTTCCTTGGGTCCTTAGAGGATATCTTCTAGTGTTATCCATCATAGACCTGCATTCAAATGCTCTATGCCCAAACTTGCTGCATGCATAACAATGACCATTGAACTTATTGGATCTAGGTACATTGTTAATAAAGTAAGGAAAATTATTGTAGGCTTTTCTCCTACATGCATTGGCAATGTGTCCTTCTTTAAGACAGTTAAAGCAAACAGGTTTGAATCTTTGCTTACCTTTTCCTTTGAGTGTCGGTTGCTTCTTTGATGCTTTAGCATTTGTTCCTGAGGATTCTCCTTCCTCATGTCTAGAGAAACCAAGACCACTGGTATTCTTTTCCGGTCTAGATGACTCAAGCTTTTTCTCTAGCTTGACAGTACTTTTGCTAAACTTAGCAAGTATTTCTTTGACTCAAAGAGTTCTTTGGAAATAGCAGTATTTGTCTCCATTAGACTTGCATTTTCAGAGATGGCTATGTTTAGTTCACCTTGCATGTCTTCCTTTTCCATCCTGCTTTCATGAAGGTGAGCAGTCAGTGCACTAATCTTGTGTTTCAACTTGGAGATCTCATGATCTCTATCCTTTATCCGATCTTCAACTTTCCTACAATTCTCAAGCTCTTGACTAAATCGGATAGTTAGTCCTTCTAACTCCTTTCTTAGATTGGAGTTTGAATCATTTAGTTTATTTACTTCTGCAATCATGGCTTCCATGTTAGCTTCATCTTCAGAACTACTTTCAGATAGCTCCATCAGCTTCTCTACATGTTCTCTCATTTTTGCTTGAGATGCCTTGTATTTGACCATAAGATCATCATAGGCTTGCTCAAACTGAGTGAGCCGTTGAGTAAGTTCCCTCAAGGTGTATTCCCCCATATCTCTTTCCAAGTGGTTAAACTTATAGAATGATAGGCTCTGATACCAATTGATGAATACTAAGAGGGGGGGTGAATTAGTATGCCAAAAATCTCTGTACTTAAACACTTAAATAGTCTAAAGATAAACCAGTAAAATAGTTTGACAGACATACCAGTTATCACACATGCAAACCAAAATGCGAACAAAGCATTCACCCATAAAAGCAATACAACCATAACACAAGATATTTGATGTGGAAACCCAAATGGGAAAAAACCACGGTGAGATGGAACTCACAAGTCACTATCTGCAGAATAGAAACCAGATTGGTTAAGGTCTTACAATGTTCTTCACCAGAATAGATCCTGTTAGGAATCTCAATCTCTGTGAGGAGATAAGTCTGATTAAAGACTACCTTGTAAGAGGATTTTAGATTCACAGTAGTGAACCACCTTGTTAGAGGATTTTACAAAGGCTTTGAGGCCTACTCGGTTAAGGGCTACAAACTTGTCAAAGATGTGAGTAATCAACAAGTGTTTGATCTATCTAATAGCACAAACTGCTTGGTTAGATCCAGTATTGCCCACAGTTAATGCATTCCGGCATTACTTCAGTCTTCTCTATCTCTCTCTCAGTTACAACTTGATCTTCTTAGATAAGATCATTCTTACAACAACTCAACATCCACCTTAAACCATAGCACAACATTAACCCTTTCAACAACAACTTAAAACCCTAGACATGATGTCCTTTTAAAGGAATCTGATTTTATGTCGGTCTAATAGGATTACATTACAATTTCCTAGGTTCAATGAATCTAGACATACTCAGTAACACGACACAAAAAAGCACCATCAATGTGTTGGCATCATTAAACAATCGGTGGATTGGTAACTCATCACAAAATGCCGGTTGGTAACTCATCACAAAGTATTATTGGTTCATGCAAAATACCGGTTGCCGGTTTGACAAAAATGAAGACTGGTAAGAATGTGTTGTGTCGCTTTGCTCCCTTGAACCGCTTGAGATCTACGAGCCACTTGAGGTCGATATGCCGCTTCAGACCAGGAAACACATTCTACAAAATCACCAATAGTCTAAAGACTAGAATACAACATTCCGGTTGGAACAAATACCGGTTGAGCTCTAGCTCATACATATAAAGGGGATCTCAATACAAGTGTGTGTCCATCAATGACAATCACAACATAAATAAACAAAAATGCCAACACCAACCTACTCCTAGCATCATCCCCTACATCAGACTAGACTACATATCATGGTGTGATAGTAACAGGGTCAACAGGAAGAGTCTCAACATTCATGACAGAGTAGTCATAATATAATGTCAAAAAGTAGTTGTTATAAATAGAGCTTCTGTCAAAGTTATTAGAGTCATAAGATGAATTTTCTAACCCATCTTCAAGGGATTTAGTAAAAGTATGTATACTATCAATACCTACATCTTTGATGCTGCAAGTTCCTTCATGATTTCGTTCATTGATCACTTGTATTTGACATACCTGTTGACATAACATTGATGGTTCTGTTAGTCCCTGTCATCTTTTCCATTCAACTTCCTCTGGACTAATGACTGGTCCTACTTTTTTAGCTTCTAATTCTTCTTTTGTATTTCCATATCTGATTTGTTCGATCTCATTAGAGGGAGAATTTGCTTGTGCTCTTCCTTCTTTCAGCTATTGTTCATAGGCTTCTTGTCTTTTTAGTCCGATTTCCTCTATTTCCTTTTGCAACTTTAAGAAAATTTCCTCTTGTGCTTCACCTATGATATCACTAGATTCTCAGGGAGTTTCTGTAGTAGGTTTATTTGAGAGATGATCTAGACACCATTCATACTTATTCGAGTTAGTTTCTAAATCATCTACTTGTTGTCTACCTGTATATACGACTGGAATGTTCATTGGTGCAAACAATTCTTTAATTCTTTCTACTTCTTCTCTCATATCCTCTAGGACTTCTACTCCTTGTAGTGTTATTGTTGATACAATTGGGACTTGCATACCATCTGCTTCTTCTCTCCTAATTGCTGATTCTTCTTGTTCATTTTCATACTCTTCCCGAGTTTGTTGAGTGTTGATTTCCTGTAATGTTGAAGGTAGTATCTTTTTCCTCCACTTAGGTTGATGGTGAGAAGTATGTTTCTGATCTAATGACTTTCTTGGATTGTATCCAAGTCCAACTTTATCATTTGCAGACTTAGTTTGTAGTTGAATAGGTTCAACAATACCTTCTTGGTGCTTTCCCAGAGGACCGGTACCTGAATATCCCATGTGTTGAATCATATTATAGCCTAGACCATATTGTGTCGGGGAAATTTCATAATGTCATATTTCTTTGTTTGTACTATCTTCTTTGAAAAGCCATTTGAGAACAACATCCTCTTCTATTTCATCTATAAGGGAAGTAGAGGACTATATAAAGAGACCATCATAAATGACATTTGGAGTTGAAGTTTATGGATTCATAACCTTTGATGGTTTTCCTGACTGTCTTGGTGATGGAGGAAGAGACATTAGTGAGAGTATAGGTTATATTTTGTATCCATCCATGCTAGTATTGGTGATTTTCAATTTCTCCTTTAAATCCTTTAGCAAAGTTTATGAACTTTCAGCTATAGAGGCTACTTTATTATGAGGAACAAAAGCATCAACACTCTGCACTAATGCATTACAGGTATAGCTTGTATCAGTAGGAATACTGACTTCAACTCTATTGTAAGGAAATTTCATGCACTGATGATATGTAGATGGTACTGCTTTGATTTCATGAATCCATGGCCTACCCAGTAAGATATTGTATGAAAGAGGAAGGTCGAGCACCTGAAAGATAACATCTCTTTCCATAGGTCCTACCTTGATTGGTAAGAGTATGAGACCTTTAGAGGTTCTTTCTTCTTCATCATAAGCTTTGATCGTTATTTTCTTTGTTGGATCAATGACATTTTCAGAAAATCCCAGCTATGTAAGTAGATTGTAGGTACAAATATTCAACCCAATGCCTCCATCTATCAAAACACGTTTAACTTGGTGTTTATGGATCATAGATTCGATGTGTAATGGCTGGTTATGCGAGTGATTTAGTGAGTTATCATCTTCTTCAGAGAAAGTGAGGTAATGAGGCGAAGTCAGGTGACCCACCATAGATTGAAACCGATCTACATCTAAATCTTTAGAGACATTAGTAATGAGCAAAGCTTTGTCTAGGATCTCTCTATGAGAAGAAGAGATCTTAAGTAGTTCTATAATGCAGATTTGAGAATTAGTTATTTTCAATTGTTCGACGATGGTATAACCAAGAGAGGATGATGAAGCCAGTTGCTTAGATTTAGCTATGATTGTATCTATTTGTCTATTTAAAGAAGTTGGTATATTTGATGTTGTTTGAGCAAAGGTTGAGGAACTAGCTCCTTGGAGAGTAACCTTCTTTTGAGCATGGGTCACAACATTGGAATTTTGTGCTTGATTTTATTTCTTTTATTATGATCACATTGCAATATTCAGGTTGGGAAGATTCAATCATGTTGATCACATTGTCATTGTTAGTGTAGGTGTAATTGACTTTAGCACCTCCCTTGGATTTTGAGGAATCACCTTGTTCATAAGCAGGTAAGGGATCTTTAAAATCCTTATGATCAACATTAGTTGTGTGATATCCAACAATGATATTCTAATGTCGATGAGATATTGAATTTCATGTCTAAGCTTCATGCAGTTGTTTGTGGTATGACCCTTGTTTCGATGGTATTCATAGTATTTGTTTTCTCTCCACCATTTGGGATTAACTTCTGGATCGTATGGTCTAGAATTGTCTGGCAATGTTATTAGGCCATGTGCCAATAAAGTTTTAAAAGTTAATTCATATGATTCATCTAGAGTAAAATCACATTTAGGCTTTGAAAGCCAAGGTTTCTCTTTAAACCATTCTTTTGATTTTTTTGGAGGATTTTCTGCTATAGTTTCCGCCGCTTTGAGTGCTTGTGTGTCACTAGCCAAGTTAAATATGTTGGTATTTTGGTATGGTTTTGTAATTGATGTCAACACCTATCAACACTTATCAACTCTGGCACTTTGAAGGATTGGCAATGTTCATTGGCAAGCAAGTGACTTATGCACAGTCACCAGTATCAAGTACACCGGCAGGATATATTATTCATCGACACTTGGAATGATATGGAAAACACTTGGTTATGTCAAAGACATTTTTTGGACACTTTGTCTTGGAGATTTGTTCATTGGTATATTCATGTTTGCATATTTGTTGTTACCGGCAAATAGGTCCAGGTTATGCACCGATAGGCTTATCTTTTCCAGATCAGCACGTCATGCTTTGGAAATGATTTATTGTTGTTATAAATGCACTAAGCCGACATGTTAAATCAGTTATTTCATCAGTTATTGATTTACTTGTAAAATATTTTTATTGCAATATCTCTTAGAGATGACCTACTCAAATTGGTCTTAGGTTATGGTATATATGTAAGATCCTATTTGTAAGATCGATAGGTGATTAGGGAGAAGAATTATAAGAAGGTATATGTGAGAATAAGCAAAGCTATACACACAGACATCATTTAAGGTGAAGCAAGGTTTTTATGAAGGCATATCAGAACTGAGACGGTACTAAATCTAGCATAGAAAGCTACTATTTTGAGCAGTACATTATTATTGGATTCAACCATCCAATTGTAGTTAGTGTGACTCCTATTTGTGTTTGAGCAGTGAGCTCTAGGCATTTGGCCTTTCTGCATGTGCAAACCCCATTTGAATACACATACTATCTACAGTAGTATCATCTGATTGTGGGTAAGGTTTTCCACCGTGGTTTTTCCCCTTATAGGATATCCACATCCAAATATTAGTGTTATGAGTTATGGATGTTATTGTCTTTCTATTTCATGCATTAATCTTTACCGGTACTGTAATTAACTGATAAACTGTCTATCGGCATAAAGTTTGGTTTACCAGCTTTAAGCATTAAGGTTGGTTAAGTTTTTTTTGGTTTGAATTTATCTGACAACCAATTCACCTCCCCCCCCCCCCAGCTATCTCCGGGACCTAACAATTGGTATTAGAGCTTAGTACTCTTTTTGTAGAAGTTTAACAGCTTGAGGAGATCCAATATCTTCTCACTATTTTAGGAAGGATAGTCCTAAACTTGATGGAACCAACTATGGCATATGGAAGATCAAAATGGAGACACATTTGAATTGCATTGGAAAGGACATCTGGGATGCTACAAAGAGTGGCTACATTGCTCCTACTCAAAATCAACCTAATCCACCTAACTTGGCTAAAGATGAAGAAAATGATTGTAAGGCAAGAGAAGCACTTTTGAGCGCATTATCAAATCAACAAATAATGGGATTATCTAATAGATCAACTGCTAAAGCTATTTGGGATCATTTGGAAACATTGCATGAAAGAGATTTCATAGTCAAAACTGAAAAACTTGAAAGCTTACGGGCCAGGTATGAAAATCTGAAAATGGAAAAAGATGAAAGGATTTCTGCTTTTATGGAAAGAGTGAATGAAATTGTTTTGGGTATTAAATATTGTGGAGGAACCTTAAGTGAAGATGAAATTGTTTCAAAAGTTTAAAGAGGATTTCCACCAGCATATAAAATAAAAGTTACTGCTATAAATGAGTTGAGAACAATGCCTAATACATTAGTATCTAGGGATACATTGATTGGAAAAAATTTAGCTTTTGAAATTGAGGAATTTGGTCCTGTTGCTACTATAAAGACAGACTTATCTTTTAAGGCATCAACATCATTCACACCATCTTTTGACAAATCTGATTGGAAATCCTTTTATGCAAGAGAACTTGAAGAAAGCAGGAGAGAAAATGAAAAACTTGAAGCACTATTTGCAAGGAAAATGCCTAAAGGTCAAGTTGGAAGCAAGTATGAAGGTAAAGCTCCCTTTAAATGTTTTAACTATAATAAGATTGGTCATATGGCTTCGAGATGCCCTGATAGACATGCTAGACTAAGAGAAGAAGCTAGAAGAACATACAAACCTAACCCTGAATATCAGAGATACATATTTAAGAAGAATAAAGATAAATCTTGTTATCTTGCTGATGAAGGAGTCACTAATGATTCTGATGAAGATCTGACAGACAATGGATGGGTTTTTGTTGCTATAACATACGATCAACCCACACCTACTGTTCAACTGGTAGAGCAAGCCCTGGCAGATAAAGTTGAAGTTAAGGATGAATTGATCATTGATTCGGGATGTTCACATCATATGACTGGTGATAAAGGTAAATTCTTGAACTTTCAGGAATATAATGGAGGTTTGGTAATTTTTGGAGATGATAAAGCTTTTTTGATCAAAGGAAAAGTCACTATATCTCTTGATGGTAAGCATAATACTGACAATGTTTACTATGTAGAAGGTTTAAAGCATAATATTTCAAGTGTTAGTCAATTAGTTGAGAAAGGATTTCAGTTACAATTCAAGAATGATAAATGCAAAATTATGAACAGAACTGGTTTGGAAATTACAACCGGTAATCAAACTAGAGGTAACATCTTTCATTTGAATAATAGTGAAAAGACATGTTTGATTACACATATTGATGAAAGTTGGCTATGGCATAAAAGACTCTGTCATGTAAATTTTGATTGCATGGTAAAACTCAGTACTATTAAGGTAGTTAGAGATTTACCTAAGATTGTTAAACCTCGCAATTCGATATGTAAGGAATGTCAATTTGGAAAACAAGTTAGAGCATCTTTTAAAAGTATTCCAGAAAAATCCAATAATGCTCTTGACTTAATTCACACTGATTTATGTGGTCCAGCTAGAACTAAAAGTTTACAAGGTGATAGATATTTCATGTTAATCATTGATGACTATTCTAGAATGTGTTGGGTTACTTTTCTCAAAGAAAAATCAGAAGCACTTGGGAAGTTCAAACTATTCAAAGCAATGGTAGAGAACAAAACCGGTAAGAAAATCAAATGTCTAAGATCAGATCAAGGAGGTGAATTTATATCTAAGGAATTTAATGCATTCTGTGAAGCGAATAGAATCAAAAGACACTTATCAACACCTCGGACACCACAACAGAATGAAGTTGTAGAAAGGAAAAACAAAACTGTCTTGGATATAGCTAGAAGTATGTTATTTGAAGAAAATCTACCACATGTATATTGGAGAGAGGTAGTAAGCACAACAATCTATACATTCAACAAAGTTCACATCAAAGGTGAAACAAGTAAGACCCCTCATGAAATATGGTTTGGTATTACTCCTACTCTTAAATATTTCAGAAGATTTGGAAGTAAATGTTATATTAGAAGAGATGAGTATATTGGCAAATTTGATCCTAGAAGTGATGAAGGAATATTTCTTGGTTATTCATCTAAAAGCAAGGATTATAGATGTTTTAACAAAGATTACAGAAAATTGTTGAAAGCACAAATGTGAATATTGATGAACAATTTAGAGGAACTTCAAGGTACATAGACTCTGAACTGGCAATAGAAATACTAACAAATGAACCTACATTGAATCCACCGGTATAGAATAAAGATCCAGTTACACTGGTATCATCTGAAAATTCCATTGAAACTGAGGAACAGAAGCAAACAAAGACACCCCGATATGTAAGAATGAATCACTCTGAAGATCAGATAATTGGAAACAAGTATAAAGGAATTATGACAAGAGGAAGACTGACAAATGAAGAGGTATGTTTCATTTCTCAAATTGAACCATCATCAATTAATGAGGCATGTGAAGATAAACATTGGATTAAAGCTATGGAAGAAGAACTAGAACAAATTGAGAAGAATAACACATGGACATTAGTTCCCCGGCCTAAAGACAAAAATGTGATTGGAACAAAATAGGTATTCAGAAACAAACTTAATGAAGATGGGAAGGTAATCATAAATAAAGAAAGACTAGTGTGTAAGGGATATTCACAGAAAGAAGGAATTGATTATAATGAAACCTTTGCACCAGTAGCTAGAATTGAGGCAGTCAGATTATTCTTGGCTTTTGCAGCACACAAGAACTACAAAGTATATCAAATGGATATTAAATGTACAATTCTGAATGGAGATCTTGAAGAAGAAGTTTACATTGAGCAACCTGATGGATTTTCTTTGATAGATAACAAAGATATGGTTTGCAGGCTAAGGAAAGCTTTGTATGGGTTGAAGCAAGCTCCAAGAGCTTGGTATGCTAGATTGGATAAATATCTTTTGAAAATTGTTTTTTCTAAAGGTAATGCTCATAGCAACTTATACTATAAAGTGACTAATGATGACATCTTGGTTATAGAAGTTTTTGTTGATGATATAATCTTTGGAGGAGAAGATGGATTATGTAAAGACTTTTCTATTGAAATGCAACAAGAATTTGAAATGTCTATGATTGGAGAAATAAAATTATTTTTTAGGATTACAGATTTCACAGACTGATAAAAGGTATATTCTTGAGTCAATCCAAGTACTTGAAGGAGTTACTAAAGAAATTTGGGATGGAGAACTCTAAACTGGTAAGCACACCTATGACTACAAATGACAAATTATCACTAAGGAATGAATCTACACCTGTTAATCAGACTAGGTACAAATCTATGATAGGAGGCCTACTGTATTTGACACAAACAAGACTTGATATTATGAATGCAATATGTATTGTTTCAAGATTTCAGAGTAATCCTAGAGAAAATCATGAATCAGTAGTAAAAAGGATTTTCTGGTACTTACAAGGCACTACAAATCTTGGTTTATGGTATCCTAGAGATGAAAACTTTGAATTATGTGCATACACAGATGCAAATTGGGCAGGAGATGTGGATGACAGAAAAAGCACTACCGGCAGAGCATTTTTTCTTGGAAGCAGATTAATTTCTTGGTTGAGTAAGAAACAAAGTTGCACATCTTTATCAACATCAGAATCAAAATATGTTGAAGCAACAACTAACTGTACACAGGTTAAGCAAATGTTGAAGGACATAAAGGTAAAATGCAAGGAACCTATAACTATCTATTGTGATAACACTGCAACAATTGATATATCTAAGAATTCGGTACTACATTCTAAAACTAAACATGTTTCTATCAAATTGAACTTTCTGAAAGAGAATGTTGACGCAAAAGAAGTAAAACTAGTTTATGTGAATACTAAAGAGCAGATTGCAGATATTTTCACTAAGCCTTTGCCTAAGGAGACTTTTGAATATCTCAGAGACCAGCTTGAGGTCATACCCCCACCAGTAGAGACTTAGACAGTTGATGTTTGTCATCAACCGACAAAACTAACAGAGAAATCTTTTATTTCAGCTTTGATGAGGAGAGCTACTTCTCAGGAGGAGTAGTTGGTATACTAAATTGGTTGGTATTTTGTATTTGAACTTGGTTTTGTATTGCTTTGGCATTTGATGTCAAAGGGGGAGAGATATCTATGAAAAAACACATTATCTTTTGGGGAGAGATTATTCATTGGGGGAGATATTGTTATTTTGAAATGATTGATTACTCTCTATATCTGAATTTTGATTTCTGGTTATGATCTCTTTTGGGAGATTATTGGTTTTTGGTATTTGGCATTTCTATTTTGGCACTTTGATGGTTTTTCCATCTTGTGTTTCCATCAATGCCAAAGGGGGAGATTGTTGGTATTTTGGTATGGTTTTTTCATTGATTTCAACACCTATCAACACTTATCAACTCTATCACTTTGAAGGATTGGCAATGTTCACCGACAAACAAGTGACTTATGCACAGTCACCGGTATTTGGTACACCGACAGGATATATTGTTCACCAGAACTTGGAATGATATTTAAAACACCTGGTTATGTTGAAGACATCATTTGGACACTTCGTCTTGGAGATTTGTTCACTGGTATATTCGTGTTTGCATATTTGTTGTTACTGGCAAATAGGTCTAGGTTATGCATTGACAAACTTATCTTTTCTAGATTAGCATGACATGCTTTGGAAATGATTTATTGTTGTTGTAAATGCAAAGACAACATATTAAATTGGTTATTGCTTCAGTTATTGATTTACTTGTAAAATGTTTTTATTCTAATATCTCTTAGAGCTGACCTACTAAAATTGGTCTTAGGTTATGGTATATATGTAAGATCTTATTTGTAAGATCGATAAGCGATTAGGGAGACGAATTATAAGAAGGTATATATGAGAATAAGCAGAGCTATACATGCAGACATCATTTAAGGTGAAGCAAGGTTTTTATGAAGGCATAGGGTGGCTGCAAGAAATTGAGTCCCACTTTTGGGCAAAAAGTGGAAGTGTTTTCTTTGTTTTCAAATTTTCCGTCAATTGATGTCAAAATTTGATGCACTTAGAGATTGAATCTCGAAAACCTTCAGTAATAGAAAATGTAGTGCTCAGAGTCTACTTTTCAAATATGTAATTTATTTTAATACCCACATGCTAGAAATCCCTTTTTATTAGGCATGTTTAAAAACCAGTTTTTCAAAATGCTTGTTTCAGGACCATACCACACGTGTACAACCACCCTTTTTTAATGCAAATAAATGAATTTTTGAAAATCCATTAGGAAATGATACCTAAGACACCAAATATTGATGAGAATGTTTTTGCTTATTTTTTTATTGAATATTTTTTTTTAATTAATTTTTAACTGACAATAAAGTATATTTTCAAAACATCAGGTGTACGACCACCATAATTTGATGAAAATATCATATTTTTCAATTTTTTTTTTAATATTCAAAAGAATTATATGTAGATTGATGTCATATAATTTATTTTTCTAAAATCCTAAAAACAAAAAAGTTATTAAAGTTTTAGTGAACCTTGGTATTTTAGGTTTAGGTTCCACTTTTGATTAATAAATAATACAAAAATAGTAAAAGTAATCTTATCACTATGAAATTTACATTTATGAAATCAAGACGCTGAAAACTCTAATGGGTTTTTGTTTCGTCAAAAAATTCAATTAGAAAGGCCCTCAAAAAATTAGACCAAGGTAGAAATCTGATGTCGTTTTACCTTGGTCATTTTTTTGGAGGTCCAAGCATAGAATTGTTCCCACCAAGCCTATCCCAAAGCAAAAAACAAAGCTAAGGGTTGTTTCCTGCCCCTAATTTTAACAAATGGCTGCCTGTTTTTTAAATTCAAAAAACAAGCGCCCGTTTCGCTTTGTACCGTTGAAAGGGAAACAGGCGTTTGTTTCATTCAATAATGGACGCCCATTTCTAAAAAGATTTGTTGGGCCAGAATATGTCCCACAAGCACAAATCCCAATGATTTAATGATTTTTCAATCATTGCCTGACAGGTACGATCTGCAAAGAGAATGTTTTGATTAATCATTCTCTTTTTTTGTCTTTTTGTTGATTTGGTAAGGAGATCGATTCGAATTCAAATTTTGGTGTAGCCATGGGATCAAATCAACACAAGAAGAGGAAAAGGAAGGTTCTGACAACTAAGAAGATTACAACAAATAGGGAGGAGGCAATGCGTCAACGAGAGAGAAGATCAAGAACGAGAGAAGGAGCTTCAAGTTCCACAATCATTTTAGAAGAGGAGAACATCAATGAGACTATAAATGCTGACAAAGGAAACACAATAGAACCATTTAATTCAGGTGCATCTTCTAATCCATTATTGGATACATGTATATCTTCACAGCCCTATATTTTTTTCTCATGAAGAAATTGGTGATTTAGTAGAAGCAGGTTACTTATTAAATGAAATTCTAATTGAAAATCAAACCCCAAATGAAATTAGAACTCAAGTTGAAATTGAAATTGAAATCCAAATTGAAACACCAAATGAAACTAGATCTCAACTTGAAACTGAAATTGAAACCGAATTTGAAACTCCAAATGAAATTGAAAATCCACCTGCAACTAAAACCAATAATGTGTATGTAGACATGGAAACACCAATTGAAAATGAAACATGTTTGAATGATAATCAAATGAATAAATTTTTTGAAATTAAAAGTGATGTACTAGACAACCTTCTTGGCTTGGTTTCATGGAGACAGATTAGGACACATGCAAATAGATTGTTTAGACATTCTTTTTTATAATAAGAAATTAGGGTTTCAATGTCAATTAATGGTACAACTAATTAAAATGACTAAAATGCAAAAAGTGATGAAGAAGTTAGGCTTTTTTGTCAAACCCAAGAAGAAGGACGAGTCTTTAAAACAAGTTGTATCGACTGTTGCTATTGCCTTTGATACAATTGGAAAGAAAAGTCATTCTAAAGATAAAAATGCGGCACAACAGGCAATAACAACAACTTTAGTAAGTCAAACGACTTCTAATAAAAGATGATGAGTAACATAAGTGGATATCTTAATATTCATCGCAAAACTTTGTCAAGAGCTGTAAAAAGAAGACTTAATTTTGAAAGTGATCCAACAAAAAAATTGTGGACTTTTAGTGGTAGACTACCAAGGTCTGATATGAAACTTACTAGTGGAGTCAAAAATTTGATCGAAAAATTATGGCACGATAATACGAGAGTATCACCTAATGTTAGAGATGTTCTTAAATTAAGAGTTGGGTCAAAAATTCATGATCCACATCCAAAACACCTATTGGACATGACTCGAACTGAATTGTATAAAAAAATTTTGGATGATAAGGTGTTGACTATTAGCATTTATCAAAGGTCTTTTGAAAAGTGTAAACCTTGGTATGTTTGAATTAACAAGGAAAGAGTCAAATGTTGCAAAAATCATGTTCAATTTCGCTACCATTATGATGTATTTCGATATATACGTGTTACCATGCATAGTAATGGAATGTTCCAAGAATGTGGTATAAATATACCACCTGAAACTATAAAGGAATTTATTTCAAGTTTGTTTTGCAACCCACTAAATGAACAAAATTTTCTTTTCAATGCATGTGTTTCTGGTGTATGTGATATATGTGGCAATCTTGCATTGTTGGATGATTGTTTCCATGAAAATCTTTCAAATGATTTTGGACAGCAATTAGTTGATGTTAAAAGATTTAAAACTGTTGAGCATCCAATGAAGGATGGAAAGGTTGGACAATGATGCGATCTAATCACTGAAAAAGTTAGTGTTCATGCATTTATGAGTGAATTCAAGAGTAACATCGTACCTAAATATGTTAAACACACTCAAAATGCTAGATGGCTCGATGGTCAGTTTCGAATACGTAAGGATACATTTCCTGTTGGTAGTATACTTTTGGTTGTTGACTTTGTAGAGAACTACATGCTTGCACCACAAGATGAGGTCCAATCACAATACTACAATTCAGTGCAAGTATCGATTTTTGTCCATATTGTCTATAGGCATGCACCAGATAGTATAGAAGAGGATTGCAAAATTTTGAGAGAGTACCATTTCTATATGAGTGATAATAAATTACACTCATCTAAGTTTGTCCAATTTTGCTTCAAGACCTTTTTTCAGAATTTGAGGGAGAGAGAAATTCATATGACACAACATCTAATATGGTCTGATAATTGCACAGGGCAATTCAAGAATGATAGAATGTTTTATTGGTTGAGTAGGATTCATAAGAAAACTAATATCGAACACATGTGGAGTTTTTTTGAGGTTGGACATGGGAAAGGAGAACATGACAGTGCCGGTGCATGTGTTAAGAGAGCCCTTTCGAGAGAGCAACTCAAATTCAAAAGGCTAAATTTAAAAATGCAAGTGCAATTGTGGATTGGTGTAGTGAAAATTTATCCGTAGGATCAAGTCAGAACTCTATAATTAGATGTTTCTTCTAGCTAGTTAAAGAGGAGAATATCCTTGCAAGATATGATTGTGATACAATCAATGGGTTAGCTAGATGGCATTCATTTAAGAGTTCTAATTCTAACACTTGGACTATATGGACTAGAGAGCTTGCATGTTTTTGTCAATTTTGTGTTGCAGGTGAATGGGAAGAATGCGAGAATACAAAATGGGTCGAAGAATGACAACACAAATCCTTAACACCTATTGAGACACAATATGAAGATGTTAGAAGAAATGAAGACCCTGATCATGCATTTGCATCAAAAGATTATGACCGTGTTTCAGACCTCATACAACCTGGTAATTTAATTCAATTTATTATTTATAACTTAAAATTATATATTTTTATGTATTGTCATATAATTTATGATTACATATTTGAATTATAAATTCTAACAAGTTTTATTTCTACATGTACTTAAATGTTTTTTCTAGGACATGTGTATGTTGTTGTTGCACTTGAGGATAATGATGATGAGGTTGAGTATTGGCTAGCTAGATGTGTAGAACTTAAGAAAAAGTTGATATGTGATCAAGTAGATGATGATGGTTTTCAGTATCTAGTTGGGTCTGTTGTGGTAGTTGGTACATGGCTACGCAAATACTTAACAAGAAGGAATGGCTTACCAACTTATGAAGACTACCAATCAGAAAAGAAGATTATACACTATTCTCATTTGGTGGTGGCAAAAAACATCAAATTAGAAAGATACAAAGGTAGACCTGCTAATAAGGTATTGTGGACACTTTCAGTAGAAAAGCATGAGCCAATCATAGATGCATTTCAGAAGAGAGAGGATGCAAATGGTACATTAGGTTGAATCAAATTTATATGCATGTAAGTTTGTGTTACTTGTGTGAACTCTTTTATATTAAATCATGATAATTGTTTTTCTTTGCCCCTTTAACATTGTATTTGTCTACATTTGATACAATTTTGGTTTCATAAACAACATTGTATTAGTTATCTTCTTCTTAATGTTATTTTGTTCACATTGTAATTGTGTTACAATTGAATTCTATTTTTTTATGATATATTTATTTTATCGTAATCTCTTCATAGATTAATTGTAAGTTCAAAGATATAATTAAATCTTAAATATGACAACTCTATATTTATTATTGTATGACAAATCTATATTTATAGTGTGCTTTTTTATTTTAGTACCATGAAATCCATGTTTTTCATACCACTACTATCTGCACTAATAAACCATCAATACACTAGTAAAGTAGTGTGGTCAAATTAAGAGGAAAGTCAATACTATGTGTAGACACCTAAAATTGTCCAGTCTAATTAAATAAATATTTTATTTATTTAATTATCTAAGCCTAATTCTTCTATTAATTAAATAAATCTTTATTTATTTAATTAATTCATTTATCCTCTTCTAGCCTTATTTCTCATTTAAATAAATACATTTATTTATTTAAATTATCATTTTCCTAAATTAAATAAATATCTTATTTATTTAATTATCCCACTTCTTCTATTAATTAAATAAATCTTTATTTATTTAATTAATTCATTAGCCTTTTCTACCCATGACACATGTCATTCATCTCTTAATTCATACACTACCTACCCCTCTCATTATTTTTATTATTTCTTTTACCTACCCTCTAATCATAGCCGACCTCCTTTTACACCTCTCAATCTTATCCCTCCATTTCATATAGTGTCTTCTATTTAAGAAGATGCTTCCTTCACTATCAAACCCTAATCAAGCATTCTAATGACCTAATCGACAATTTGGAGGACTTGACTACACTACGATCCTACTTGCAACCACATTCCATTCTTTGTTGAGCTCTTGTGCACATAAAATCTGAGAGCAAATATATCAAGCAAGATCAATGGAGATAGGAAAAATGGAGATCAAAACCCTATTGGACATGTGATGGTATAATCTTTGTGATTTCATTTGATTTGCATTGTCTTAGGTAATCTTCATATGTTATGGTGGATCTTTGTTGATTGTTAGGCTAGGGTTTTGTGGTTGAATTCATTTAGCCTTTCAATATTGTTATTATTGTTATCCATTTTCACCATACACATTTTGGCACGCCCGGTGGGACTCTTGTCCCTTTGCATTTAACCTTTTTTGTTGTAGATTTTGCGTTTTTTGAAGTTGCAGAACGGACATTTTTCGACGACATTTTAGGTTTTTCCGCGTCTGCGAACTTTCGGATCGCGTCTCTGATTTTCAGGAGCGTCTGCGGATATTGGAGTCGCGTCTCTGTTTTTGACAAATTTTATTTTGCAGGTCTCAGACAGGAGCGTCTGTGTTTTATAAGCACGTCTGTGTTGTTTTTGATCGCGTCTGTGTCCGATAAGGGCGTCTGTGATTTTTGACCGTGTCTGTGTCATACAGATGCGTCTGCGTCGTAGGTAACAGCGTCTGTATTTTGAATGTTTCAGAATTTTCAAATTTTCATTGATTCGGTTTTCAGATTTCGTACTTAGGGTTTCAGATCTGGTTTATTTTTGGACTAACCCTATCAGATCTAGCTAACTAAGTTTGTGCAGCTCGCCTTGGAAGCTAAAACATTTTGGTTGAAGGCCCCTCTTTCACAAAGTCTTTTGGGTTTCTAAAATTTACCTAACTTGTGTGCTTGCAGGAAGGGGTGATCATTTGAAACAACCCAAACTACTAACAAATTTTGTTACAGGTCCTTGGCTAGGGTTTTGAAATTTTGTTGTGTACCTTGTTTTCATAGATTAGCAAACACTTCCATTAGTGCACTAAAATTGAATCATTGTCTTTTGTGTCTTGAGCAATAGGCTCTTTTTGTTTAATCTTTAGAGGGCCTGTCTTCCCGTGTGGTCATTAGGACTACTAGTGAGAAGAGGATGACCCAAGTGGTAGCGAGGAAAACCCACCTCATCCGAACCACTATAATCAAATGTATTCATGGTGAAAACTATGAATAACGTGTGCTGATTAGTTCATACCGACACTATGTCTCCCCATAAACCCGTTTGATCAAATTTATTTGATCATTTGTAGGGCGTAACCCCTACCGGCTAGGAGCCTTCTGTATTTACAGATCTGAAAGTGCCACATGTATGGCCACACGAGCGGATGCCCTTACTAGCACCATTTTGTTTTAGAGGCCCAAATCCTTCTAGTTGTTGGGGCAGGAGGTTGGACCTCTGGTAGCGGCCCACACACATACGGTTCTTAGTAGAGATACAAAGTTCGCCATGGGGAGTTTTCATGGGGACTGATGCTTGGCTGACCCGAGAAGTGAGTGCCAAGGGTGGAGCCAGTGAGGTCAAGCATCTAAGTATCCGCTCTGAATAGCGTAGCCTCGGGGGTAAAACCCCATGTGGGATCAACAACTATTGTCTTGGCCAACCATAAGAATTGTGCTTGACTTATTTTAAAACATTCAAAACATTCAGGACCAAACAGCAAAACATTGTGTCTTTTGTGTCTTCAAGTGTATGCAAAACATTTTACATCAAACAACACACTTTTGGAGTCTAAACATTTGCAAACATTGAGTCCTCATCAACATTGTGTCCTCTTGTCACGAAAAACAGTCACACAGTCAGATTTGGTCATAGCAAAAACAACTTCACAGATTGGAAAAATTGCATGAAGTTTATGGAAACATGTCTGTGTCTGTTTTAACCGCGTCTGAGTCATCTAAGCGTGTTTGTGAAGGGCATAATAGCATCTGTGTGTTTAGAAGCGTCTGTGTCGAACAGAGACATGTCTGTATCTGGAAATCGCGTCTGTGAAGTATACAGAAGCGTTTGTGTCCAGGATTGAAAATTTTCACAGTCCAGTAAATAAGAGAAATCAGTTTCAGAATACTTGAGCTTCCTAGGTTGTTTCTTCAGGTTTCATCTAGCATTCAACCTATCTCTGGGTCTCATACAGTCCATCATTGCTTCACATCTCATTTTACATTCATACTTGTCTAAACTTGAGTCAAAAGGTCACTTGCTTGTCCTCATCATACTTTGTCAACATACTACATACAACTACACTTTGCTAAGTGGTCCCTCATCAAGGTTTCTTACCTTTGGGTCTCATTTGGTCTTACTTAGGGTCAAGGTCAGCTTACCTCATCAAGGGAAACTATCCTCTCTTTGGAAGTCACACCTACTCTACTACATACATACTTGGTCTTACACTTTGGACATTGCAAGTACACTTCATACTCATTTACATTTCATCCAACTCTTGGTCTTCCATACTCTTTCCATTTTTCATCTAGTCTCACACATCTTGGTCAAACACCTAGTTCATGGTTGAAACCCGTCTTCAAAAATCTAGGAGAAAAGCTAAAGAAGCTCAAGAGTCCGCAAACATGAGTTCTTATGAGTATGACAATGATTTATTTTTCAATCCTGAGCACACTACATTGCCTGACATGGATGTTTATAGACACATTCCAAATGTGGAAAACGCAGACACTACAAACAACAAGGCTACACACAATGACAATGTGGACAACTTTTCAATACAATCAGCAGATGTAGAAGAATCCATAATGAATCCTCATTTCAATAGATTGGTTGAAGAGATAATGAAGAGGGATAGACAATACTTCTTACACATGATGGCACAAAGTGGAGCTAAAATACCTCATGACTTTGACATGTCTCAACTTATTGGAAACCGACCCTCGCAACAAACTCACTCCAACATGGATCAAAGGAGACCCAATAGTGG
Source organism: Cryptomeria japonica (assembly GCF_030272615.1). Lineage (NCBI taxonomy): Eukaryota > Viridiplantae > Streptophyta > Pinopsida > Cupressales > Cupressaceae > Cryptomeria > Cryptomeria japonica. The sequence continues at coordinate 826,276,762 of NC_081414.1, read as the reverse complement.
AGGAAATAGAGGATCGCATATGGTACCTGAATCACCATCAACTTTGCTTCAAAAACCAAAAGTCCCACATACACATGGTCAAACATATGATACTTACCTTCGTAGACCATTATGGAAGTCTTATGCAGACAGATATGCTCAATCACATGCTCAAGCTATGGATCAATCAAAACAATTGGACACTCAAAGGCATGCTCAAAATTTGGACACAAGGAAACCTCATGTCAAATTTGGGGGCAACACAATAGAACCCGACGTGCCTATAGAATATGGTATATATGCACAAAATAGATATGGGGTTCCTCAACATGAAGCTATACCAAGTGCTCCCTATATGCCACATCAATATAAACCTCCTCCATATGAACATGTCTATGATCAATATCATCCATACATGCAACAAGCTCCTCCTCAAATTGGTGTCCCAAACATGGGGTATGCTACAAGAAATCGATCACCACCTAAGAATAATTTGGAGCAACAAATCAGAGATTTACAAAAGAAAATGGAGGACATGAGTACACCAAAACCAACATACACTATGAGAGACATATGTCCTTATCCATTTGATAAGAGCATTCCAATGCCTCCATTTCTGGCACACTTTGTGATGCCAAAATTTGACAAGTATAGAGGAAAAGGAGACCCCAAGGCACACATACGACAATTTTTCACAGCTTGCATAGAGGTAGCGGCAGAAGAAACATATTTGATGAGGTTATTCCCACAAAGCTTAGGCGATCAAGCTATGGAATGGTTCTCTCAATTACCTCCTGGTATTAAGTCATGGGGTGACTTAGCAGAGGAATTTATTCAACATTTCTCCTACAACATAGAGACAGACATATCAGTCACTACTTTGTGCAACACCAAGCAAAAAGAGGGAGAATATTTTGCATCATTTTTACAAAGATGGAGAAATCTAGCCAGCAGATGCTCTTGTGAAATTCCACAAAAACAAATGGTAGAGATGTTCACCCAAAATGTTAACAAGGATATTGGCTATGATCTAAGGAAAGCTTGTTTGTCCACCTTCAAGGATGTTATTGAAAAGGGCTTAGCAACAGAAAAGGTCTTAATTGAACAAGGAGTCATCAAGCTATTCAAGGAAAACAAAGATGACTTTAAAGGAAAAGACAAGCCAAGATTTTGGAATAAAAACAAGAACACAGTCAATGATGGTGTTGTTGATGCCAATATAGTGAGACCCAAGTTCATCTTTTCTGGATCAAGTTCTACAAACAATCAAGTGAATACTCAAACAACTTCCAGATCACGAAGGAAGTACACCCCATTGGGAGAACCACTTGAATCAGTCTTCAAAAAGCTAGTGGCAAACAAAGTGATCACAGTTCCAGATTTTCCTCCATATGAACCAAAGGTCAAACCAAATTGGTGGAATGATGATGAGTATTGTGAGTTTCATAAGAGCAAGGGTCATAAGACAGGAAATTGCCATCGACTGAAGAATATCATGCAAGATCTCATTGATAGAGGTGACATTGAGATTGAGGGACATTCGTCTAATCAAGAACATGAGATGTTTAAGGAACCATTCCCAAAGCATGACAAAGGAAAAGCCCAAGTCACAGATGATCAGGCCAACTATACTAGAGCACCTTACAACTATGACTCAACTATCAATCATATCTTGATGGATAATCATATCTCTACTATTACCATCAAAAACAAAAACCCTGAGAATCATCCTCAACGACCCAAGATTGTTCTAAGAGGTGTTGGATCTTTTTCCGAACCTACCTCTGAATGTCATGTTACAACTCGTCAAGGTAAAATTACTTTGCCAGGTGCTTCAACTAAAAATACGGCTTCTTCATCAACCAAACCTGAGTATGACCTTGTAGAACAGTTAGGGAAGACACCTGCGCTCATCTCCATCCTTGAGCTCTTACGTATATCCTTCGCTCATAAAGCTATTCTTGACCAAATCTTAAGAGACACCGCCGTTCCTACTGATCTGAATGTGGACCAGTTTCAAGCCATGGTGGGATACCTTTCCATTCCACATTCCCTTACATTCACAGAAGTTGATGACGCCTCCATAAGTCAGCCACATAATGCACCATTACATATAGAAGCCTTCATACACAAGCATCGAATAAAGCGAGTCCTGATAGATGGAGGAGCTGGTCTAAACATTTGTACATTGAGCACCATTAAACAATTGGGATATTCCGATAAAGCTATGAATTCAAAGAATCAAATTACCATCAAGGCATATGATGATGAAGAACGCTCATCCAAGGGCATAGTCACCTTACCTCTAAGAATTGGGCCAATTACAAAGGATGTGGTTTGTCAGGTCCTGGATTTAGATCTCACTTATAACATATTGCTAGGATGTCCTTGGATTCATGAAATGAGGGCAGTCCCATCGACATATCATCAATGCATTAAGTTTCCTCATAATGGAGTCGAGGTAACAGTTAACGGTGATCCTAATCCGTTCATATATTGCAATAACCTGAGATCACATACAGAGACCATCATTCCCAGTAATCGTGAGGCTGTTCGTTCTTCGACATACATTGACCCTGAGTCATTGAAACCTTCGACATCAAAACAAGGTGAACTTAAAGGCAAATTTCAAGACAAAGGCATGGGAGAATACACTTTAAATCAAACCATGTATTTACGACAAGTCATGAGCTCTCCAAAAGAATATGGAAGGCCACATCCTAACAAGCAAATATCCATCATGATACTCAAATGGGATCCTACTACCTTTCAAAGATGGGGCGAACTGGAAGAGGAAGATTTATACAAAATGCTCTATAAAGACATTGAAGATGACACACATGATTAGATCAATATACCTTGTGAGAAATATGGCAAAGGCTTCAAGATTCTACAAAAATTTGGGTATGATGCAAAAAGCCCTCTTGGGTTACGCAAAGAAGGCGTCATGGAACCCCTACAACCTGAATTGACTGTAAGAAGAGAACACTCAAAGGGACTTGGTTTTCTGACTTCCAAGATCCACACTAAAAGGACAGAAGAGGCATCACAAATCAAAGTTGCCAAAGTTCAACAAGAAGATTACTATTCCACAGATTCCAACAAATGGGAATGGGGTTCAGACAAATCCTCTAGTGACTACGAGCTCACCGAGACATTCAGAGAGCCAGATGAACCCACAGAAGAAGAGGAATTTTATAAAAAGTTCAGAGTTGGTCAAGAAACAACCCATAAGGATTCCGCATAGTCTTCGTCTCAAGGTTCTAAGTTGAAATCACATAGGATGAGGACACCTGTCCCGGAAGGCGCTACTAGTAACGACAATTGGGATTCGCCTGCGATCGAAACTGATGAGGAGAGTGCCATCGATGACCTCGATGATTGCCTTGATATACCCAAATATAACCATATCTTCACTCTTAGCCCTGCAAACTCCGAAAACATTAAAGGCCTTCCCCTTGTTCACCACCAACTCATTGACTGGGATTATGAAGGACCAGCACAATTTGACACATTTCAAAATGACAAAGCTATTTTTGACTATCTTGGCATACGAGATGATCTTCCCCCTGGGGACCACAAAGTAGGATACACCATAGAACTCAATAGCGTGGCATATTTTGGTGAGGGTGTCGGACCTTCCAGTCGCAAAAATGTGAAAATAAGAACAAATCAAGGGTCTTATGGCGAAAACCACGCTGTGGCGCTATCTGATCCCAAAAAAGTAAAAAGAAAGGACGTATCTGAGGTTGAAAACCTCTTTGAGGCGCCCGAAGATGGAAGGCTCGACATTCTCCTAGCATCATATGAGGAAAAATCATCCATGTTGGTAGAGGAGACTATCAAAACAAACATCGGTACAGAAGAGGTTCCACACAACATATTCCTGGCTCAATCATTAACAGAGTCCGAACGATCAAAATTCATAAGCTTCTTCAAAGAACGACAAATCAACTTTGCATGGTCATACGCTGATATGTCTGGTCTGGATCCGGATTTGGTAATGCATCATCTGACAGTCAAACCGGGGGCAAAACCAGTAAAACAGAAATTAAGAAAAATGCATCCACAAGTGGCATTACTAGTCAAAGCAGAGCTTGAGAAATTACTCGATGTCGGATTCATACGCCCAATTGATTATCCCGAATGGATCTCCAATTTGGTACCTGTCAGTAAACCAGATCGCAGCATTAGAATTTGCACAGATTTCAGAGACATCAACAAATCTTGTCCGAAAGATGACTTCCCATTACCAAACATTGACTTGATCGTTGATCTCACAGCAGGTCATGAAATGCTATCATTAATGGATGGATTCTCTAGCTATAATCAGATAAGAATTGCACCCGAGGATCAACACAAAACATCATTCACTTGTCCGTGGGGAACTTTCTATTGGAATGTCATGCCCTTTGGGCTGAAAAATGCAGGTGCTACATATCAAAGAGCTATGACTACTATTTTTCATGATCTCATGCATGTAACTGTGGAAGATTATGTTGATAATCTCCTGGGTAAATCAATAGACAGAAATACACATTTGGACATACTTTCAGTCGTCTTTGATCGGTTGGAAAAGTACAAAGTAAGATTAAACCCCAAGAAATGTGTCTTTGGAGTAACCTCCGGGAAACTCCTAGGATTCATTGTATCCAAAAGAGGAATTGAAGCAGATCCAGCAAAAGTCAAAGCTATCTTGGAAATGCAACCACCAAGAAATATCAGTAAACTTTGATCCTTACAAGGAAGACTCCAGTCCATACGAAGATTCATAGCACAACTGGCGGATAAGTGTAATCCTTTTCAGCACCTGCTACATAAAAACATCAAATTCAAATGGGATGACAACTGTCAACAGGCTTTCCAGACGCTCAAAGATTATCTTCTAAATCTGCCAGTTCTGATGCCACTAGTTCCAGATCAACCACTGTTACTATACATATCAGCTACTCCAATAGCACTGGGGGCACTCCTAGTGCAACAAATAGCTGACGGCAAGGAAAAAGCAGTATACTATATCAGTCGCACATTGGTGGGATATGAGCTAAACTACACACCAATCGAGCGTGCATGTCTCGCTGTGGTCTTTGCTTCACAAAAATTACGACATTATATGCTCACTCAGAAGACTAAGTTGATTGCAAGAATTGATCCATTAAAGTACCTTCTCAACAAAGCTACACTTACTGGGTGACTGGCCAAATGGGTAATGATATTGAGTGAATTCGACATCGAGTATGTGGATAGAAAAGCAATAAAAGGACAAGCCATCGCGGATCAATTAGCAGATGCTCCCATGATAGATGATGTTCCTCTAATTTCAGAATTTCCAGATGAATCCATTTTAACAATATCACATACAAAGCCATGGCAACTATACTTTGATGGCTCATACACACAACATGGGGCAGGAGCTGGTATTCTCTTTATAACTCCTCAAGGCGATTCTATACCAAAATCATACCACTTATCATTTCCTTGCACCAACAATATAGCGGAATATGAGGCATTAACAACAGGATTACGAATTGCAGTTCAATGGAAGATCCAGGAACTTCGTGTTTTTGGAGACTCCCAACTTGTTATCCATCAAGCAATTGATGATTACCAAACAAAAGATGAAAAATTACTGCCTTACAAGCAACTGGTGGATGATCTGAAACAACACTTTACAAAGATAGATTTTGAGCAGATACCAAGAGAGCAAAATCGTGCTGCAGATGCCATGGCTACAATTGCTTCACTAATTGATCTACCTCAAAATGAGACCTGCTATGAGTTCTTGGTAGACAACCTGTTGGTTCCTTCATATGAGATCACTCCTACTGAAATGATATGCGTTGTTGGTCTTGAATCCCAGTTATATGGTTCCATTTTTACATATCTTCGCGACAATATCTTACCTCCTGATCTATCAAACAACCAACGCCGCACTTTCATTCGCCAATCCTCTCGATATGTCATTCTAGCTGATATCCTATACCGATGAGGTCTAGATGGCACTCTTCTTAGATGTTTAGAAAGTGACGAAGCTCAGATTGTGTTACGTTAAGTGCATGAAGGGATATGTGGTCCGCATACTAGTGGTCCTACCTTGGCCAAGAAACTCATCAGGACTGGATATTACTGGCCCAATATGGAGAAAGACTCATATCAGTTTGTCAAGAAATGTAAGCAATGTCAAATTCATGGAGACCTCATACATGCGCCGGCACAAGAACTACAACCACTTGCGTCTCCTTGGCCCTTTTGTCAGTGGGGACTCGATCTCATAGGCAAGATTCACCCTCCTTCTTCCAATGGTCATAAATTCATTATCACAGCCATAGAGTACTTCACAAAGTGGATTGAAGCCATACCTCTCACACAAGTCACTGGAAAACAAATTGCTACTTTCATCCTTAACTATATCATTTGCCGATATGGTATTCCTAAGTCCATTATTACTGATAACGGGCATCCCTTCAAAAATCAGGATGTTCATGAACTCTGTGACCGCTTCCATATTTCCCATCATTTCTCCACACCATATTACCCCCAAGGTAATGGCCAAGCTGAGGCATCTAATAAAACAATCCTTAAAATCCTCAAGAAGACAGTCGACGACGCTGGCCATAACTGGCATATCCAACTCAATCCTGCACTTTGGGCCTACCGCACAAGTGTCCGTACACCTACAGGAGCTACACCATATTCACTTGTCTACGGCACTGAAGCCATCTTGCCTATTGAGGTCAAGTTACCCTCTTTACGGGTCTCTTTGCAAAACATCATCACTGATGAAGACTACAGGGTCTCTCGCTTACAAGAACTAGAACTGTTGGATGAACGGAGACAAATTGTTTTTAATCATCTCAAGGCTTACCAACAACGAATGAGTCGCAGCTATAATCACAAGGTCAAGCCTCAAACATTTGAGGTAGGTGACTTGGTTCTCAGAGAAAACCCCAAGAATCAGCAAGACAGAGAAAAGAAGGGCAAGTTTGAACCAAACTGGCTTGGTCCTTACATCATCACAGCAGTATATGGCTCTGGGGCATATCAGCTCTCAACTACAAAAGGTGAACCTTTGGAGGATCCTATCAATAGCATGCACCTTCGCAGGTTCTGCACATAGCTCGTCGGAATATCCTAATTCAAAAATACAAAAAAAATAAAAAAAATACAAAAAAATTATGAAACAAAAAAATCATTACTTGGTGAAAACCTGGCAAACAGGCGCCTTGTGACACAAAAAAAACATTGAAAAATTGAAAAAAGTAAAGAGAAATAATTTCGTCCAACGGTGAAAACCACTTCGGTGGCACCCTGGGCAAGTACCATGGTGAAAACTGGGTCACCAGCGCCATGCATAGAGACATTGCTCCTCCCTCCTTTAGGATTCACTTTCATCCATTCACTTTGCACACACTTACAACCTATTCGTTCATAATAAACTTACCCATTCCCATCATGGCTTGTTATTGATCTACCCAAGATTGGTTAGCCATTCATAATAAACCTCCCTTTTTTTTTCACTTCTTTTCCATCCATAATAAATCAGACCCTATCTGTGGCTAAGGCAAATCCTACGTCTAGTGATGGGTGTGGAACTGAGAACATCACATGTTTCGAGGAGTATAGTTTCTTCCAGCTTCCTTCAGTCTATCCGCATACAATCCGCAATAAAGCAACATTTGCATCGCAGATCCGCAATAAAGTTTCGTCTTCTCCACAATAAAGTATCAGTTTCATAGATTCAGTCAGTTTCAGATGAGACACAGCAGCAACAATGGGCTTCAACAAATCAAATCTTTCAACAGACTCAGACAACATTATGGTTCAGTGCTATCTATCCTTTCTGTGAAAGTGAACATTGTGACCACAATCAAATAAGACTTATACAGGTGACAAGAGACACTAAACTTGAGGACTATAGTGGATGTTGGTGTCGAGTCTTGGTTTTCTTTTGATTTTATCTTTTGGTGACATGTCTTTTAGCTTTTCCGGGATGTCTCTGACTAGAGATTATATCTCCAGGATGTCTTTGACTAGAAAGGTGAGGATGGGGTATCGTCACCTATTTGTATTTGCTGATAGTGGATTGTCTTTTAGTAATGCTATGACTTGTCCGAGGATATAAGGACACTGTGAGTCTAGTGTGAACTGGGGCATTCCTTGTTTGTGACTGTCTTATCTCCATGCAAACAGGTACAATGACTTTCTGGGTCGAACATATGCCTCGATTGTCATAACCTATTTTTCTTGCCATAATAAAGCTCAATGATGATAACGCACAAGAAGCTCTTTCACTTTCATATCTTCTGTCTTTCATCCCCCCTTTCTTGATTGACTTCTATCATCCTTCTCGAGTCCACGTAGCCCACTATCACATGACTGAGTATAATGACACACCAAAAACATTTGCATTTCATGTAGTTGCACCTACATTACCACATATAAGCATTTCATACATACATCTAGATATCACAACTGCATCACATCCTGCACACAACACCTGTTAACACAATAATCATTTGCATTATCATATTCATCTGCATTACATACATTCACATTTGCATTAGCATAACATATAGAATCATAAAAGAACAAAAATATTGCATTGCATTATATACATATTTGCATCCATATCATAAGCATACATTCTAAGAACATCTCATCACATAGGTACACATGCATATAGCGGCCGCAAAAATGAATCATCTCTCATATATATAATCAAAAATGTCATGATACAATGATGTCAAAAAATCATATGGCTACAATCACCCGCAGGTGTCTACAATACAAAAAATGGTACAAATATTGATACAAGGGAGCCCTCTATGGCTATGATGAACTCCCTCCCTCAGAGCCGCCTGGCCTCGATGGAATCTGAGCCCTAGAAGGACCTGCTCCAGGATCACCCTGCCTGTCTAGTGGTGGTGGAGGACCCATGACCCCACCACTCGATGCCTATCTCCTCCGACTCCCTCCCATAGCTGTCGCTGTCCGCGATGGTCTATGGAAGCCCCTCACCCGCTGATTTGCTAGCACGACACCATAATACAGGTCCCTCCAGTAGGCAATCTCCTCTTCAGCTCGCAGGACATATGCGTAGCCTACTCCTGTGTCCTCCACTGCCTGCCTTCCTACCCTCAGCACTGTCTCAGCCTCAGTATAGCGCTGAATCGCCTGATCCCTCTCCCACTCAGTATCCCTGAGCCTGATCTTGAGCCGATCCCTCTCCCTCTCTAGATTCTGAATCTCATCTGCCTAGCCCTGGCAGATCTCCCTCAGATCCAGCAGGTCAGCCTCCACTGGGTCAACCTCCTCTGCCTCTGCCTCTACCCGTGGCTCTCCCTCTGCGGGTGCCTGCCCCTGTACCTGTCCTTGTACCTATACTGGTGCCTAAACAGGTACCTATCTCAGTACATGCCTAGGTCCCTGTACCTGTCTCTATCCCTGTGCCTGTACTAGCACCTGTCCCTGCACCTGTCCCTGTCTCTGTCCCTATGCTCTAGGACCCTGTGCTGCTGGTACCTACAGGGGCACTCTACCGCGACCCCTCACCACCTGGGCCTGTCCCTCCTGTCCACCCTCTCTGAGGTGCCATCCTCCTCTCCCCAACTACTCCCCTCTGCCGCCGTCGACCTCTACCCCCATCACCCCCACCATCATCATCATCATCTCCTCCTCCATCTCCATCCAGTAGCTCTCCTGGATCTGTCAATTGGGGGAATGGATACTCGGCCCAATACGCTGTATACTCTGCATCCATCCTGGCATCTTCAATCTCAGGCCACATGTCCCAAGGAAGGGGTATCATCTCTGCCAGCTGTGTGACTGCCTGATCATATGATAATAAAGGCCCGAACTGCGCCCGATCCCTAACTGTACGGGCATACATACCCGAGCCTCGTGGCATCCGCTGGATTCGGCCAAACTGTCGGCCAATCCTGTCTACCATCTGCCTCTCCAGTATATAGGGCATCCGCCCAATCAAATACCTGCTTTGAAAGGTGTAAGGCAGCTCCACTGTGTCATCCTCCCACTCCTCGCATCCCAGATACGGCCTCCAGATGATGACATCAATGCCATCTATCACTCGCCGCTAATACTCTAACCTGCCAATCCGAAGCTATGACGTGATCATGTCGTACAGATGAACAAAGCTCCGTCCATGACCTCTCCCTCTGAAGTGTATCGGTCACATGATAGGCAGATGCTCGTATGCCCAAACCTGTAGTAGTGTCACTCCACAACCCAGTCCCACTGACCCATGGTAGACAAACTGGTGAAGCTCATAATATAGGTGGGCCAAAACACATGGACCCCACGCATATCTGGTGTGCTGCATCACCAATGTCTCCAGTGCTCCTCCCCAGCCCACTGCCAACCCCCGTGTCACTCTGTCCAGACATAGGAACCCACTGATAGCTCCTCCAATCACAGCTGGCAAAGCTAACCCTGTCGCAGTCATGGTATCCCATGCCACATGTCCTGCTCTCATCTCTAGGTCGGGATCCTGAAACACCCGTCTCAAAGCCTCTCTGTCTCCATCGCAATCGTATGGAATCAACTCTCCATCGATCGGTATCCATAGAATCCTATAGACATCCTCAAGGGTGACTATCATCTCACCCATCGGCAAATGAAATGTGCATGTCTCTGAATGCCATCTCTCAGCCAGCGCAGTCAGCAAACCCATGTTTGCTCGAAACTCAGGCACATACAATACGTGTCTCAAACTCATCTCCTTTATGGCAGCTCTATCCTGAAATGACAACTCAGGTCGCAATCTCTGTGTCGACGGGAATCTCTCCCGTGACTCCAACATAGGCAAATACTCCTGCAGTCAAGCAAATTAATCATGTCAGTCATGGTGGCATTCACTATTCATCACAAAATGCTACTCACTATCTAAATGCATATGGTCATCTATCTCAGTGACACTCACTGTTCATCACAAAGTGTTGCTATCTATCCTAGTAGTGCTCCCTATTCATCACAAAGTACTACGTGTGTGACATTCCCTGTTCATCACAAAGTGTTACTCACATTTTGCACTCCCTGTTCATCACAAAGTGCTACTCATACTTTGGGTACTCCCTGTTCATTACAAAGTACTCTATCTTGGTGCTCCCTGTTCATCACAAAGTGCCTTGATCTATCTTAGTCTTCCTAGAGGACCTGCTTGAGTGTATCCTCTCAGCAGCTTATCCAATCGACAGCGTATGTTCATCACAGAACTGCTGATTTGACCTAGAAGACCAAAACCTTGCATTTTCAGACACAAACGCGTTTCTAACTCACAAACGTGCCTATAGACTGCACAAGCATGCCTGAACAATGCAAACGCGCCTGTTTGACATAAACGTGCCTACATTATTTATAAACGTGACTTTGGCACACAAACGCCCCTTAAGGACGCAGACACGCCTGCATTAGACACAAACGCGGTTCCAGACGCAGACGCACCTGGCGGACACAGACGTGCCTGGCACCGACGCAGACGCGGTTGCACTTTTTTGCACTTTTTTTGTGCCCTATTCCTAAGCACATTTATTGCTAACTAGCATGCATTAATGACAAAATTGAATGCGTCAAAGTACGAGGAGGTTTGGTGGTACTTACCAGCTCTCCTGCCTCTGCTAGTCTCTGAAATCGGCGAACGCGGTCGAATCTGTGTACGAAAGCCATCGCTGCTGCCTGTTGCTGCTCTTTTTCTCGCTCTGCACTGTGATCTCGTGAGGGTGTAGATGACAATGAGGATGTCTTTTTCCCGTGGTCTATCTTATAGCCTACCCTAGCCCTCGCCTTCATTTCCCGAGTCAGTCTTCATTATCCCGTGACTTTGTCACTTTATCCGACCAATCCATTCTATCTTGTCTTTCTTATCGAGAGATTGTCTGCAATCTTTTCAGACATTTTCATCCAATCTCTCGAGGGGGCATATCATTCCCATCCTGGGGCAACTCTATATCAGTTCATCTTATCTTCTTTGAAACAACGCGACAAGCCGCATTGTCTCAAAGAGGGGTAAAATGTAGACACCTAAAATTGTCCAGTCTAATTAAATAAATATTTTATTTATTTAATTATCTAAGCCTAATTCTTCTATTAATTAAATAAATCTTTATTTATTTAATTAATTCATTTATCCTCTTCTAGCCTTATTTCTCATTTAAATAAATACATTTATTTATTTAAATTATCATTTTCCTAAATTAAATAAATATCTTATTTATTTAATTATCCCACTTCTTCTATTAATTAAATAAATCTTTATTTATTTAATTAATTCATTAGCCTTTTCTACCCATGACACATGTCATTCATCTCTTAATTCATACACTACCTACCCCTCTCAATATTTTATTATTTCTTTTACCTACCCTCTAATCATAGCCGACCTCCTTTTACACCTCTCAATCTTATCCCTCCATTTCATATAGTGTCTTCTATTTAAGAAGATGCTTCCTTCACTATCAAACCCTAATCAAGCATTCTAATGACCTAATCGACAATTTGGAGGACTTGACTACACTACGATCCTACTTGCAACCACATTCCGTTCTTTGTTGAGCTCTTGTGCACATAAAATCTGAGAGCAAATATATCAAGCAAGATCAATGGAGATAGGAAAAATGGAGATCAAAACCCTATTGGACATGTGATGGTATAATCTTTGTGATTTCATTTGATTTGCATTGTCTTAGGTAATCTTCATATGTTATGGTGGATCTTTGTTGATTGTTAGGCTAGGGTTTTGTGGTTGAATTCATTTAGCCTTTCAATATTGTTATTATTGTTATCCATTTTCACCATACACACTATGTTTGTAGCTTCCTCTACTTATTTCAATGTAATTATTTCATATAGCAGGGCTTCCTTTACTTATTCCAACCCTTCAAAATGTCAAAAGAATTATGAATATAAAAAAGAAATTGACAAGAAAGAATCTATGTCTACTTCCTTTCAAATCATTGAATAATGTTCTTCAAACCTTCCTAATAATTTGGTTAGCCTTAGTTCCATCAATCTATTGGATTCATCTATGAGATTCATTTATAATTAATAATCCTTTTATAATTTTCATATCAAATTTATATGCATGTAAGTTTGTGTTACTTGTGTGAACTCTTTTAAATATTTAATCATGATAATGTTTTTCTTTGTCCCTTTAACATTGTATTTGTCTACATTTGATACAATTTTGGTTTCATAAATAACATTGTATTAGTTATCTTCTTCTTAATGTTATTTTGTGCACATTGTAATTGTGTAACAATTGAATTCTAATTTTTTTATGATATATTTATTTTATCGTAATCTCTTCATAGATTAATTGTAATTTCAAAGATTTTATTATTATTTTAAGAATATGATGTCATTGTAAATTGGGATAATTATTTTATTGAATTATAAACTGTTGCACTATAAGATGATCAATCACAATGTTAAAATATAAAGTCATAAATAGATCACATAACAAGTGTCATCATAAAAATTCCACAATACAATAACATGACATGATCTAAAATATACAATCTAAGAACTCACATGCATCTCATCTGCAGTCCTCTTCACTCCACATGAAGGTGGCTGAGATGAATCATCCTACTGCACGTGGTCCTGAGATGCACCATCCTGTGTCTATGTAGTATTAGTGTCTCCACCCTCCTGTGCAGTATCAGTGACTCCACTCTCCTGTGCAATATCAGTGTCTGCACCCTCCTGTACATTATTAAAAGATTTTACATGAGAAGAAGATTTAACATGAGAAGAAGTTATTTGCATAATTCACTTATAAAGTAATTAAATACTAAAAAAATTAAAATAAATTACCATACGACCGTGCTCTACAATGCTCGCACTGGTACGTGGAGGTCCACTATCATGAACAAGAAAAGTGGTCATAGTCAAGTCCAGCAAAAAAAAACATTGTACATCAATTTGATAATCCCTATAAAAGGCAGGTACATAGTATAAACAAATTAGAAATTATTTTTCTAATCATCACCTCAAATGATAACGTTGATGGTTGCATCTGGCTCAATCCCATAGCCATACCAATACTGGTAGTGGTATCGACCTGAACAACATATATAAAGCATGAGTCAAACTTGTATATATAAATTATAAAGTATATATATAGACTACAAGATTATCATAGAAAAGCATACATGTGATGCAAGCAAAGTAACTAATGGTCGAAGGCGTACATGTGATGTGCCATCAAACAAACCAAAAGCCTACAATTGCAAAAAATAACAAACATGAATAAAATTTATACATAAATTAGTAAGCATGTAAACACTTCAAATTAATGGATGAAAAACATACTAGTGGTATATGAGGCTGAGCCTCAGTGGTCCACGGGTCACGTGAAGAACTACCCACCTCAATGCTACATGAAGAACCCTACAAAATTGAAAAAACATATCATATGTACACCATTACATTAAAAAATTTATTGTTTATTTTAAATGTACATATCAATACAATGTATCTAGATGAAAGTGCATACCGTAAATGGGGCACCAACATCTCTAGGTATTGAGGTAACATGTTGTCGGTTCCTCAATGGTGTGGTATGATCCATCCTCTGTTCAGAAAAAATTGACTCATGTTATGGTTCATATGTGTATATATAAGGAATTTAATATTGCATTGTAAATTATATAAATAAATTTGTACCTCTGTAGGCTAATCATCATCTGCCCGCAGGAGATCAACATATGAAGAAACGACATCAGCATGTGCAGCCTCCTCAGCATCATCATAACCACTATGGGCAGCATCAACATAATTAAAATCACCATCTCCTCCAGGAGCAGCCTCACTCTATGGACCCCTACATACATCCCCACAGCTCATGCAAACATGTGCTAAGATGGGGGCAGCCCTCACCTCCCGCAACTATTGCACCAAATTGCCCAACAGGGCACTCAATGAACCTAGAGCAGAATCCACTGCTTGATGATGGGCAGGTGCTGGAATAACTAGTGATGGAAGAGGAACCAATGGATCATCACACACACACTTTCTAACCCTGTCGCTCAATTTTACTCCTGGCCTATCTTGGGGCATGCCTCTCCCAACCCCCTGAAATGATCTAATATCAAAGTAATTGGGCTTTTTGCCCAATTCAAATTGGGCCCATAATTTCTTCAAAAAATACATTGGGATCTCATAATTGGAGTGTGGTGGATGGTCCATCCACCACCACTCCCAAAGTGGTTAGCAATGCTCAGGTGCCTACACCATCGAATAGAGATCCGTGACTTCTTCAGATCTATCTCTTCACCCATCTTAGGGTTCACAAAATATTTTTTCAAATCTATTTTTATTTTCTTTAATTCATTAACTTGTTTGTATGTGAGGCCAGCAACGTAAAATGCATGCAATCTCTCATGCCAACTATGATAGCTATCTAGCTCGCTATCTAATGCCTGCACAGACTATACAATGCCTTGCATACTATCTGCAAGGTGTAACAACTAAGGAGGTGGATGAGGCTCATGCCTAATAGTATGAATATCTCTAATCAAAGCATCAATATTCATCCTAATTGTCTACCTCAATTGATCGGGTGGAGGTGGAGGTGGAGGGGGTGGAGTTGGAGGTGGTGCTAGACCTAATAGCTCATCTATCTCAAACTCATCCATTATGTGAAAATAATTTGCATATATATACAAACATGAAAATTTACAAATACAATTACAAACATGAAAATTTACAATTACAATTACAAACATGAAAATTTACAAACTTGAAAATTTACAATTACAATTACAAACAGGAAAATTTACAAACTTGAAAATTTACAATTACAATTACAAACATGGAAATTTACAATTACAAACTATTTAATTTACATTTCACCTTCCAAAAAAACTTATAATTAAATACAATTTAGCAACTTAAATATAAAAAAAGGAAACTCACATAGATCTATAATATTATTAATAGGTGGGTAATAATAAGCATCATTTAAGAAATATTATCCACTTAAATCAAAGTATAAGAAAAATTCTACAAAATAAAACATCATAATGCCCATGCAACTCAAACAATACTTTTTAACATCTAAAGATGAATTAGTATAAGTTCCATCAAAATCATAAAAATAATCATAAGTTAAAGGCATAAGTTATATCTATGAACTTGTCAATATATGTACTACTTTGTTGTGTTCTTTTCTAGAATCATTGGATGATTTAGTGATCGCAACTAGTAGTACTACACTAAGTTGAAGCTTGAATAAATAGTAGGTTCTCTACTCTTGGAGAAGTTAAAACAAAAAAAAACTGTATTTTTTTTATATTCAATTTTATATTGTTATTTTCTTGTTCAAAGTCGCAACCCACAAAATGTGATTCCAATATTGATCTATATTTGATTCTTTTTTTAATTAAATCTGCCACTAGTGTGATTTATTGTCCTCTTAACTTAAATCAAGCTCTATAAATTTAAAGCCTCGTAAATTCTAATAGAGAGCATATTTTTTCATGCTTCATGTGGCATTGAAAAGGTGGTTCATAAATCATCATAGATCACACAATTATTTTCTAGAATATTCCCTCGTATTTTATATTTTATTTTTTGTGATTTCACATTCTAGTCATTTACTTGGACATCTGGGCACTTGAAAATGACCGTCTTACATGAGATGAATTTGTTTGATATGTTTTATATGTATTGATTTTATTGATCTTTTAAGTTTTTATTTGAGGAGGTATCATAGGTTTCTCTATTCATCCTTTTGTGGTAAAATTAGAAAGGGATAACTATGATTCTTTTGTAAAATGGTATCTTGATAAGTTTTAGGTGGTGTAATCATTTTCCTTTTATGTATGGAGTCATACCTAAACTAGAAACAATAGAAATTATATAATCTTGGTGTAACATCATTGACCATGTAAGAGTGATTTGATCTAGTATCAAGATCATGATTCTATGTGTATTGCATTGGATATTGATTTCCCTCACACATTTTGGAATAGACTTTAGGAGATCCATGGAGACCCTCATATCTCCCCATTGCTAGAGGATCCTATTGTAGATTGTTTCATTCCCTTTGTAGATGAATATCTCATACCCTTCGATGGTGATACTTTTTAAGAGGAAATTTATTATATCATACGTCTTGCATGTTTTGACAATTTAGAGGCTTGTCTCATTCTTCAAGTACTAATCCTATCAAGACCTAATATCCATCTTAAATGTTTTTTTATTATTTTAGATTATTATCACCAATTCCATAAACCAATTGATTTAGTCTACATGGCATTAATCACCTTCTAAACATGACCACTTGGGATTCATATCTTTTGAATATATTATCCTTGTTTGAGTAGTTTAGAATTACATATGTTAAATATTATTTTGAGGATATTGATATCCTCTTTCATGATTGGGCTAAGTTAGGAAGTAGTGAGGATTAATAGTGATAGTTAGAGTATTATCAAATTTAAGAACCCTATTTTTCACACACAAAAAAAAACATATTCATATTCATTATCATTTTAAAGTTCAATTTAAACGTAAATTAAACATCTAACTTTTACAAAAGAATCCTATAATTAAATAGAACATTTAGAAATATAAATTTAAACATTCAGAATTTTATGCATGATTAAAATAGAGAGAGAGAGGTAGAGTAGGTAATTTGAGATACAACGAGTTAGAGAGAGGATAGATAATTTGAGAGATAGAGAGTAGGTAATGATAAAGAAAGTGTAACATGTGAAAGAAAGAGAGGGGGGTAATGTGTGTGTGTGTGAAAGAGAGGGGATAATGAGAGATTGAGAGAGAGAGAGTGTGTAATGACAGAGATGGTAACATGTACATGTGTGTGTGAGAGAGAAGGCGGGTTTATTGTTGATTTTCATCGAGGGTTTATTGTTTGTTAATTTTTTAGGGTTTGTTGTTTGTTTATTTTCTATGGTTTATCGTTCATTTTTTTCTATTTAGGGTTAAGTGTTCGTTTTTCTGTTCAGGGTTTATTGTCTTTTTTTTGTGTCTAATGTTTATTGTTTGTTTACGTTTTTGTTTTTTGCTTTTTTCCCACGGTTTAAATACTATTCATGTTTTTTGTTTTTTTCCTATGGTTTTTACTATTCACATTTTTTGCAATATTTAAAAACTAAAAAACTATTTTAAACATGAAAAAAAAAAGGACGATTTTCAAACTTTAAAACATAAAAATTAAAAAATAACAATACATTAACATTTTTTTAATGAAAAACAATAAAAATAAATAAAACAAAATATAAAAAATAAAACTAAATACCTGGAAGGAGGTCAAAATGGTCTGGGGGGTCAGCTCGGGTGAAAAAAATGGGTACCCGTGCTCCTCAGAAATGTTTACCTGTTTTCCAAATAGTGAAAATGATCGAATATGGTTTTTAAAAAAAATATACATTTCAAAAACAGCCGCCTGTTTTTTTCAAATCGAGTGCTCGATTTGAAAGAAACGAGCGCCCGTTTAGCTTCGGGCACCCGTTCCTAAACGAACACCCGTTTCTTGATGGCTTGGGCACCCGAAGCTAAATGGGTGCCCGATTTGTAAAAATTGGGCACCTGTTTCTAGCAAGCTCTTTCCCAACCTGCGGACTTCTGCAGGATTGGGACCCAACTTTGTGCATTTACCCCATATCAGAACTGAATCGGTACTGAATCCAGGATAGAAAGATACTATTTTGAGAAGTACATTATTATTGGATTTAACCATCCAATTGTACTCAGTGTGAATCCTATTTGTGTTTGAGCAATGAGCTCTAGGTGCTTGGCCTTTCTGCATGTGCAGACCCCATTTGTATACACATACTATTTGCAGTAGTATCATCTGATTGTGGGTAAGGTTTCCCATCGTGGTTTTTCCCCTTATAGGGTTCCCACATACAAATATTGGTGTTATGTGTTATGGATGTTATTGTCTTTCTATTTCATGCATTAATCTTTACCAGTACTGTAATTAACTAATAAACTGGCTACCGCCATAAAGTTTGGTTTATCGGTATTAAGCATTAAGGTTGGTTAAGTTGTTTTTTATCTGACTTTATTTGACAACTGATTCACCCCCCCCCTCTTAGTTGTCTTCGGGACCTAACAAAATATTGTGGATTTTGATTTTGCTCGAATAGTGTCTACCACTCTATCATTAACAATGTTTATATTGTTATCTTTGTCATGTTTCTAGTATTTGTTCTTTTCTTTAGAACTAGAACCTTGTGATGTTTCTTGCCAAAGTGATATATCTCCTTTCTTTATGAGCACATCTTCCATTCTGAGGGCACTATCTACCATTTTGTTGAATGAAGGATACACTTGCATTTGGATACTATATTTCAATTCAAGGATCAGGTTATTGATGAAGGTATCCATCTTCGTAGAATCTAGAATAGGCCATGAATATCTAGAGAACACCTTTCTCCAATGTTGAAGAAAGGTGAGAAAAGGTTCTCCTGTTTTCTGTT
Source organism: Cryptomeria japonica (assembly GCF_030272615.1). Taxonomy (NCBI): domain Eukaryota; kingdom Viridiplantae; phylum Streptophyta; class Pinopsida; order Cupressales; family Cupressaceae; genus Cryptomeria; species Cryptomeria japonica. The sequence continues at coordinate 826,257,317 of NC_081414.1, read as the reverse complement.
TAGTGTTGTAAAGCTCAATCATAGTGACTGGATGATGAATGTTATAGAAGTATTGTTGTAGAAACAGTTGGATTAATTCCTCAAAATTTTTGGTTCCCATAGGTAGGATTGAAAACCATTCCATAGCTTGTCCTCCTAAACTTCTCGGGAAGAGGTGCATGAGGTATGTTTGGTCGTGCATGAATTCCATACATAAAGCACAAAATTCTCTTGCATGGTCTTGAGGATCAACATTCTCATCATATTTGTAAAACTTGGGAATCTCCACTCTTGAAGGAAATGGAGGCATGTAGAGGTTTTTTGTTAAATAGAAACAGGCATATCATTTCTAGAGAATATTGCTTTGATGTTTTATCCTTGTTTTTTAGTTCTATGATTTCTGTCTGTAATGCTTGTAACTGTTTATTTACCAGCACTAAAGGTGCCTCTTCCTCTTTAGTGATGAGGGTTGCAATGTCATAATTAAGAGGAAGTTTAGCACTTTGCTTTGGTAGTTCTAGAAAATGCTCTTCCTTTTCTCTAGACATGATGATCTTCATCATTTTTTGGAAATTTTTATCATTTTGACATTTAGTTATAATAGTTTATGTAGGTTCAAAGACTGGAGATTCGTCTGATGAGGAATCATTGTCAGTAGCATGGTTGTTAAGGTTGTAATAAGTATCACATTTAGTAGCTTGTCTTTCTTGTCTTTCTCCGAACATGGTGGGAGATAGGGGCTGATAAAAAATTGGTAGATCAAAAATTGGTATTTCTGATGATGAAGGTTTATTTGGGATAAATTCTTCTATGAAGAATGGATTGTCATTTGATGAAAAAGATACCCCTTTACCTTTGTCATCTTTCTTGTGAGAACTTATGGTTTGAGTAGGAGTTTACAACCGATGGGACTGAGAGCTAGATGTGATGCAAAAGTCAAGATCAAATTGAAGTTAGTTGTTCATTTAACGTAGTGATTTGAGAGAAGTAACTAAGATCTGGTCTGGTTTCATGAACGATCTATCCTGTGTAAGACATTATCTAAGTTAACTTAGGTTTGATAAGATGTTGATTGAACTAGCTAGAAGATGATTGACAACATTGTGCAGTGCAATAGCAGGGGTACACTATCGAGATTGTTTATGCTCAGAATTATGATAACCAGTTTTATGCTTGTTGTAGACTAATTTGGGCAATTTTGAGTGACAAGATCGGGAATTCATACAATAGAGTTTTCAAACTGATACAATAGTTTAGTTGTTTATAGATGATAAAGATAGTTTTTCATACGAGTTGCTGCCTGATTTCGTATGACAATTGGACGGACTCTAGATGAGAGTTTACTGTCTATGATGTATATTCGTACGACAGTTTATTAAAGGCCAGACGACAGTTGTGCAGTTTCGTACGACTGGTTTTACAGAGCTAGAGGACAAAATTTTAAGATCAATGAAGACTCGTATGATAATAGGTATGTAGTAGGACAAAAATTTAGCAGACTCGTACGACAGAGGATTGGACAGAAACAAAATTATGATAGGCAGAGTTTTGAATGACTGATGAAGACCAGTATTTTTTGGATGCAGACTGATGTTTCGATGACTAACAGAGACCATTTTGGACATAGACAGAGTTTATCACTGAGTTGTTGATTTGTTTTCTCTAGTTTCAGTATTTCAGTTTTAGTTTCAGTTTCAGGGATGAAAACATAGAAAACACGCAAGATATATATAATAACTTCAATCACAACATGCTAACCCTACAGAAGTTGGCTTAGAGAAGAAAACCTTTGCTTACTGACTTAGGTACACACCCAATAGCTAATCAGAATACAGTCGCTGAGTCTCACACACTAGATTCTCAATGTCGTATTAGTTGACTCCAAACACTAATGGGGGCACAATATGGCAAGTGTCTTGGGAGAGTTACTATATCTCTTGCACAAAGATTGTCTCCCTTTTGGAGGTGAATTAGGTAGCTTCTATCTTATAGTTCTTAGTCATGAATTCCATTCAAAATTACCCCTTGAAGTCACGCAAGCATGATTGAGGCCTGTAGCCCGACAAGGTACCGAAACAAGTTGTGGTCATGTAAACGTGATTGAGACCATGAGGCCCTACAAAATGCTCGATATGAGAGATCTGAAAGAGAAAACTCAAATAATCCTGTCCTCTAAGATTTTAATCACCAGAGGCCTATTTATTATAGTAAGTTGGAATTCTTAGGTCCATTTGTACTCACTTGGATCTTTCTCATAGGGTGATTACTTTTTCCTACTATGACAGGCCTGCTAAAGGTATACAAATCTCAAAATTTAGAAAAAGCTTCAAGGGTCTAGATTTTTGATTGTTTGTAAAAGACAAGAGTTGTAAGGCCTTCCCCAAACCAAGCTTTGATTAACATAGTTGACCATGTTTGACCTATTAATAAATGCTTTATAATTCAATAAAATGGACTGTGTTAGATAGATAGATTGGTGAGAAAGGTAATTGAACCAAGTTATAGAGTTATTGCACCTTGTGGTGTACATTTTGATATGTTATGAATTTGAAATCCTAAAAGATCCATTGATTGGATAATTGTGACTTAATGTATGTTAGCTATGTTTGGATGTAGAATGTATATGATTTTGTGATTTGATAACATTGATGAATGTTGATGCTTCATTTATATGCTTTATGATAGAGAACTCTATATGATTCTAGAATAGGATAAATTGGAGAGGATGTATGTCATTATTGGATTTGTAGGACTTTATTATGATGATAGAATTAAGAGGTATGTTTTATGTGTGGACCAAAATTATGGAAATTGTGATAATTGCTTATGTGGATTTAATTGGATATGAGATATATTGAATTGTTCAAATGTAAATTGTATGCGAAGTGTTTGATGTGTATTTTGATTCATGTGTTTAATATTATATGAGGTTATTGGAAATTACTAATGTGTATTGGAGTGGCGCAGGAAAAGATATTCATGTGACCATGGAAATATTACGGAGAACCAAACCTAGACCTATGTATGTTCGTAAAACCAGGGTTTGTCTATTTGGAGAGACAACACCCCGTTTGTGTTGTATTTTATTTGTAACAGTAAATGATGCATGTGTGTTAAGTGTTATTTAATTGATTTATGTAAAATCCACAAGCAACACGATTTCATGTATAAATTTGTAAAAGTATTTTCTTTGTGTCACTTGACATGTGTGGATTTATGTTTGAATTTTTAAAATTGTCTCTTGGTGGGAATTGTTTAACTATAGCTTTTCAATTGATGTGATGTGATTTCCATAAATGCCTTGGGTAAAGAATCTTTGGGATGGTCAACTTAAGTTTGACCCGAAAATTAACTTCAGAGGGGTTAAAAAGGGGTTAAATGGACACCTAGGGGTAGTTTAATAGGGTTTCCTAAAGCCCATAAGGTATACCTAAGGGTTAGGGGTAATTTTAGGCAAGTTTCTACTCCCATGTGACCTTTTAGACACCCTAAAAAGTAGGTTTTCTAAGTTGTGCGAAAATTGAAATTAGAAGGCTTGAGCTAAGTGGTTAACCTTCCTTTTTGAATGAAAGTTCCATTTTCCCATTTTACTTTACTTTCCTTTTCAGTTTTAGAAACTTGAGAGAACTCACACTAGTGTCTTCTTAAGCAAGAAAGAGAGATTTTGGGGGTAATCACCCACTCTCCATTTTTGGAGACAAAGAGAATTTTGAAAAGAATAAGCTAGATTGTTGAATAGGGAATTTTGCTAAGGGTAGAAAGAGAAGAATCGTGGAATTGGGCTGATCATTCTCAACAAAACTAACCTACCTTTGGGCAGATTAAGGTTGGTTGAAATATTCTTATAATGGATTTATTATTGCATGTGTTTGAAAGTAAGGTTTGTGTAAAAGATTTGTTTCCATGCATGTTCTCTTGGAAATTTATTTAGTGTTTTGTTTTTATACAATGTATGTATGTTTGGGAGTAATCAAGACCTCCTACTCTTGGGAGAGAGGAGGATCTTGTGGGTGGTAGAAGTGATAGCCCTCAAGTGAGAGACTCTCATTATGAGAGTGATCACAAGGGAATTTATGTGACCCTTGCTGCATGGCTTGTTTATGCATTGGGGGTCATAAAGAGGGAAATAAGGCATGAATGCCTTGGGGGGCATAAGGAATAAGGGGTTGATTATGTTATACTTGATGTATTTGGTTTTCCATGAGGTGGCTATATGCTTTAATTTTCCATGAGGTGGCTATTTGTTTTGCCATACTTGTAGTCTCCTCAAGGTACCTAGTCCACTACCACCCTTGAAAGGACATCACCAATGTGTGGTGCAGTGTAGCCCGGGTTGGGAGTGTGTTTTGAGTTTGTGTGTATTCTATCCTCTGTGTTTGCATGTTTGTTACCTGTCTAGGGCTTGGTTCTCCGAGCTCGAGGGTGGCTACCAGTTAGCCTAGGCTAGGAGGTGAGCACTCCATGGTCATATCCTTTGATTATTTGCAGGTTGTTGGAAGGAACGATTTAGGACAAATGGAAATTTGATGGAGTTATTTGTTGCAGAAAACTATTGGAAATATATTTATTATTTGTCTAAAGTCCTCATTTATTAATAATGAGAGACCTATTTGTAAAATGATGATAGTGTCTTTTAAATGTAATTTAAAGAAATGTACTACTTTAGATACTGCAACAATGAAGTGAATAATTTTGGATTTACTTCCTAAAAGTTTTGAAATTGGTATTTGTTGAGTATATATTATTTTGAAAAGCAAGAATTTTATTTCCTCCCTTTATGCTTATAAAATACATTAGGAAAATAAAGAAATAATTTAATGATTGCATGCAAGTTACTTTGAATACAAATGTTTCAGTTAATTCCTATTTGCATGGTTAAATTTAAAGGATTCTAGATAAATAAAGTTGCAGAAAATAAAATCACATATTTATTTGCAGAAATTTAAGTCTAGAAATTAAATGGACTATCTAGTGTTAATAATCACATATGTATATAGTTGCTGTTAAAATTATTGAACTCTGTTATTTACCTTTTTGCAGAGAATAAAATCTAGAGATGAATAGCCTATTCGATTTAAATAATATCATATTCTTAAGTTGCTGTATAATTTCATTGGTTTCCTATCAATCATTATTGCAGAATATAAATCTAAAACTATTTAGTCTACCTCTGATTTATGGTATTTAACTTAAAAATATATATATATATATATATAATTTATACTGGCTTAAATGAAAGTTTAGCCCTAAATCCTATGAACATTCAAAATATATATATATATATATATATATATATGTTTACATTTAAACTATACATATATAAATGAATAAATATATATATATATTTATTTATATTTAATTTTAAATTATATTTACATATATATTCTAAATCATATATATATATATAAATATGTATATATATATATATTTAAATATATATATATATAAATATGTATATATATATATATATATTTAAATATATATATATAAATATGTATATATATATATATTTAAATATATATAAAATTTCATTTTATAAAAAAAAAAAGAAAAAGAAAGGGGTCAGGCTCGGGCCGAACCACTGTGCAATGCACAGTGGACGGCGGGGGCTGAACCCAGTGAATGACACAGTGGTGGCCTTGTCTGGCGCCACAGTGGGCGCCACTGCTGCGGTCGTCCACAGTGAACGACTTGAGAGCCGCCACTGTGGGCGACCACAATGGTCGCCGCCATTGTGGTAGCCCATAGTGAGCGGCGCCGCTCCACCTAAAACCCCCGCCACCATGATCTCCGCCCTGCGCGATACCGCCCCTGCGTAACACAAATAAAATGAGATAAAACCCTAGCCCGGGTAGGGTTAGGGTAAGATGAAAGAAGAAAGAGATTTTTTTTAATGTAGAACAAATTAAAGGATATATATAATATTCTATTAGGGTTATACATGTATGATTTTAAATATGGAAACATATATATATATATATATATATATATATATATATATATATATATATATATATATATATATATATATATATCTCTTAGATTTAAGATTTCATTTAGTGTTTATAGAATTAAGAGAAGGGTTTTAGTATCTACTTAAATATATTTTTAGATAAGATGTTGAAACATTTATAGTTAGAAAATAAATAATGTTTATATATATGTGTGTGTTTAAATAAACAAGAGATACATAGTTTAAAACATGATTGTATAAATTGTCTATAATGTTAGGATAAATATTTTATTAAGTGTTTATATTTAACATTTGTCTCAAAATAAACATATGGGTATATTTGACAAAAGAAAAGTTGTTTTAAAATTATATTATTATTGGAGTTAATAATTTAGGAAATTTATTCTATTGGTAGTTATTTGACTATAGGGAATAATTTCAAACCAACTTAATATAGGTTCTAGAGATTAAACCTTATAGAGCGATTTTCGTTATGGGGTTAAATGACCCTTTAGTCGATATAGTATAAACTACATTTTAATTATGTTAGAATAAAATATAGACTTTCATAAACTGAGTGTTAGTAACTAATCTAATTAGCTCCTAAAAGTGATTAATGGTTTTCTGATGGAGATTAATTATATCTTCTTCAATTATATTTAGAGAGGTTGATTAAATTATTAAGAAAAGGTGTATTAATAGGATGATGGGTACTTGATAATTATTAATTATTGATGTCGGACCAAGTGATTTTATTAATGTCTATCTAGTGGAAATGGATCTAATTAAGTACTAATAGACGCAAATTGAAATGATAAGGACTTTTGAGTGAAATAATTATTACTCTTATAACAATTGTTCATTCCGCTTGTTATTAGGAATTATCGTGATAGTATTTAATATCATTTAAGATTTCGCTTTGAACAAGTTGTTAAGATGTCTCAACTGGTAAAGCTATGGTTGCGTGTACTTTAGTGTTTTAAAAATTTAGTGTTTAAAAAAAATAAAAAAAATTGTTGGTTGTGTTTTGCCCAAAAGTATGGGCATGACAAGAGCATACTCTCCTACCTCTCTGTTTTTTTTGAAAACACAAAAGACATATTTGTTCTTTAACCAGATAGCAATTTCAGTGCCTAAAAAAATTGAACTTTAAAGAATACATGAAGGTTGGTCGATTTTCTTTAGGCAACCTGCAACACCAATGCATTAGTAGTCATTTTGTTTTCGATTCTTTGACAAGTGTTCTACAATAAAATTAGTTAGGCTGTAGAAATCTCAAGCAAATAGAAGACAAACCAGGGTTAGCGTCAGCATTAGGAAAATCTAAATTCAATCTACAAAAAACCTTGAAAAATATACTATTTTTTTAAAAATGATAAGACATAAATTCGTATGACAAATTATACATTTTCTGCATGAGTATTCTCACAAGCCCGAATGATAAAGCATAGAGTCAAATAATCAGACCAGAAACTTATATAGCTCCTTCTCTGATTTGCACGATAAAACATAGATCTTGATAGAATGTTGTATGACGAAGGAAGTAAACTCGTACGATATTTAGCAGAGGTTGTATAGATGAGACCTAAAAGATTAAAAAGTGATTTTGAGGCCAAAGGATTGAATTCTGAGCCCCATAGTGGGCGCCAAAAATGTGTGTGTGAAAAGTGGACCTGTATATGTATCTGTATCTATATTTGAATACACAACACTTCAATTAAGTGATTAGATGCATGGTTAGTAAATCAATAGTCAATAATGAACAATAAACCATTACAAAGTGACCTATTGCCTTTTAGTAGATGTGAGTTTAGTCTTTCTCTCAGATTTCATATGTAATACCAGTGACTAGACGACACCTAAACGAAGGATTTAATCTATATGAGCATGAATTTGAGCTGAATGAATGCAAGATTTAAGTTAGATATGCAAGATTTAAGCTAACATGATTTAAGCAATATTAAACTAGATGATTAACTAAGGATGCGATAACTAATATGTAATATCTCAATGCAAAATCTCAATGAACCTAGAGCAAAAATAATATAATAACAATATATTCTCTAGGATCCATGAATGAGAGATGCGAGCCTAAATTTATAGAAAATTCAAAAAGAAACCAACAGCTAAGATCAAATGATGATGAGCAGTCAAGATTTTCCAAGAGGAAGCACAATCCAGGTGAATTGATGTGATTGGCTACTTTTCTCAGTTTTAAAGGAAATTGAACTAAAATTAAGATAAAATTAGAAAAAACTGATTTATTCTCTATTTCATTCAATTTTGATATTTAATTGTTTTAATTGCTTTCTTTGAGATTATTCTTCAATTTTTAATTTGATTTTCAAGATTATGTCCAATTGATTTATTTTCTTAATTTTTAATTCTTTTTTGTCAATTAATTCCTTTTTTTATGATTTAGTGGCAAATTAATTAATTTAATTAAATATATTAGGATATTTAATAAAACAAGTGGGATAATTGTTTTTAAAAAAATTACTTGAAATGATCAATTAATTAAATAAATATTTAATTAACATTGGTTGATTAATTTGCCACGTGACATTGGTGATTTAAGAAATTAATTGTGTGCTCAAGATTAATTTAATTGCCTTTGGTTAGGACCTTGGTGATGAAATTGAGATTAGGGGGCCTATGGTTTAGATGACCATTTTTAGGGTATTACAATTGCACTCAAGTCTTATGGATGAAGCAAATGTTGAAGGATATCAAGGTAAATTATAGTGAACTTATAGTTATCTATTGTGATAACTCAGTAGCAATTGACATGTCTAAGAATCCAGTATTTCACTCTAAGACTTAGGCGCACATATCAATAAAATTTAACTTTCTGAAGGACAAGGTGGAAGAAAAGGAAGTCAAACTAGTTTATGTGAACACTAAAGAGAAGATTGCAGATACATTCACTAAACTGTTGTCTAAGGAATCATTTGAGTATTTGAGAGACAAGTTAGGGGTATCTACCCCTCCGGAAGAAACTTAATTGATGGAGCAGACCATCAGTTCAGTATACATTATCAACTTTATCCTTTGCTCCGGGTTGATGTAGTGGTGCTACTACTTAGGGGGAGTAGTCAGATTTGAGATTCATGGAATTTTGATATCTATGTCATATCTTTGGCATCGATGTCAAAGGGGGAGAGTTATATGTGAAAAATTCATATCAGTTTTAGATTGGACTGGACTCCTCAAGGGGAGTTGCTGGGATTTTTTCAGTTTTTCATTGTTATATATTCTATGAGAAATGTTTGGCACTTAGATGTTTTATTTTTCACATCTAGTGTTGCAATCAATGCCAAAGGGGGAGATTGTTGGCAATATGGAGGAATTGATTATGTGTTACATTGATGTTTTGTCATTGATGTCAACACTAGATATTATGGTTGGTTACCAGCAGATAGGTTTTGGTTACCGGTAGAAGATATTTTGTTACTAGTAAGGGTTTAAGGTTTTACCGATAGAGCTTTCACTGAGAATCTTTGACATGATGCACAAGTGGTGTTGGTGTGGCTTATAGATGGAAGTCAGGATGTAAAAGGTAATCCTTGATTATGGCTCAACTGATTGGAGACATTACTTTGGTGTGGTGGACCCAAATTAGGTCTGGTACCTATCTAGGTTATGGACCGGTATCATTTTAACGTGTTCTCTACATGTTATTGAGATTTTTTAGGGATTGATTAATGTTGTTTTGGTCTTAAGCCAACATGGCATATCATTGTAATAGGGATGTATGTAATGATCTTATTGTAATATCTTTTATGTGGCCGACCTAATTGGTTTAGGCCTTAGGGGTTGTATAAATTGATGTAAGATCTCATTGTAGATCGTGTGTCGTGGTCATGGAATGAAATATTATATGCGAAGGAGATTTGGTTTATTATAGGTGATCGAATTAGGTTTAAGTAAGAGGTTAAAGGCCTTTTGTATTGCGCTTAACCAGGATTGTAATTAGGCATGGTAGATGTTATCTCTGGTAGTTCATTCTTTTGGATTGTTGTCCAATTATCTTGAGGTGGTTTTAACCTCTTTGTAGTCAGTGAGACTCCTTTGTACTGAGTAGTGCACTCTAGGCAATGTACCTTCCTGCATGTGCAGGCCCCTTATTGTATCACATACTTTCTGTAAAAGTATTATTTGACCATGGGTAGGATTCCCACCATGGTTTTCCATGTACAAATCATGGTGTTATGTGGTATGGTTGCATTGTGTTAATTCTCTATTTCATTCTTAAGTTTTATTGCTTACCGGTATCTATTTCTGCTATTCTGGTATTCAATACTTATGTGCTCTAGTTAGAGGTTATAAAGTGATTTGATTAATATAATCTGTTGACAACTGATTCACCGCCCCCCCCCCCCCCCCCTCTCAGTTGTCCACCGGTTATCCTAACACATGTAAGTTGGACATTCCATGCTATTATATTTTGTCATTTTCACTAAGTTCAAAATATAAAAACACTATTTATTTATCACTTTTCTCTAAGGATTGTTCATCTTTCTTTTTTGGTCAACACTTTTATTAATTAGATAATACTAGTATACATATTCACAAAATAAAAGATGGGTGATAAGAAATCACTCTCCTAGAGTCACTTGAGGGATACAAAAAACATCATAAATACAAAAGAAGCAAGAGCTATAATAGTAGGAGGCAGGTCTTCTAGCAACAAGGAAACAAACTAAGAGGAGGGGGTGAATCAATATTCTCACAAATTCTACACAACTCGAACTTAAATTTAGATCTGATTATTAGCAATGAAATCATGAATCAACACCAAATCAATAATGCACATAACACCAAGATTTTTTACGTGGAAAAACCACGGTGGCAACCTACCCACAATGAGATAATAGCCTATTAGGAGTAAATGTAAATATTACAATGGGAAATACACATGCATTTAGGCACACTTCCTAGAGATCACTTCTCAATTCAAGAAGGGCTACAACCCTAAGGAAGACTCAATGTCTTACAAAAAGATTCATATTACATCTGGAGGATCATGAACTGATGAAATAACATCTTCTCATTCCTGGTTATAGCTCCAATTAAGAACATATACTGAAACTCTTCTCTTCACACTTCTTTTTCACTTCTACTCTGCTACAGAAAGATCAAATCAATATTTGCACATGCATATACAGCTCTCAAATGAAAACTATATACATTTATACAAATCATCAACCTATATTTCAAGGTCAACTAAACCCTCAATACAAATTACAAAATAATAACCTCACACGCTACAACAATACATGTGAACCAAAATAATGTCGGCCAAGACATAGTTTGGACCCAAATCAATACCGTGACCAATAAACACCACCAATAATTATACCTCAAACATCCGCAACATGGTACAATCACCAAGAATGTCGCATAACATGAAGAAAACCATCAGATCAAGAAAGTAATCAATAACGTGCACAACAATCAAAGAAGACCATCAACACAAATAGGAACCGATCTAGAAACATCCACAAGAAACATGAATCGCACCAGAAACAACTACAACATCACCACTTACTAGAATCTCCATCATCAATATACCGAACCTCAAGAACACATGTTGAACTGACTATCAAACTGAAAGATTCACTTACGAACTTCCAAATCATTAACCATTTGAATTGAGGATGCATATGAACATCCCAAACATTGTCAAATGTAGAAACCAATATAATGCAATTCTGGAGCAATGCAGAGCACAAACTAGAATATAGAATAACATGAATAACTGAATATCAACCATAATAATAGACATCATAACTCGATCAAATCAACATGCAGATCGCTAAAACTTCTATTGAGTCAACTAAACATGCATATATCTCAATCTAAGTGTGAAGGAATTGTTGAAGAAGTTTGGTTTAAATGATGCAAATCCTATTGGTACACCTATGGTGACTAGATGTAAGTTGACCAAAGATGATGATTCTCCAAAAGAAAATCAGATTAGATATAGATCTATGATTGGTGGTTTGTTGTATTTGACTCCGACAAGATCTGATATTATGAATGTTATATGTCTTATTGCTAGATTTCAAGTTGATCCTAAAGAATCTCATGTTGTTGTTGTGAAGAGAATTTTTATATATTTGAAAGGGATAGTTGATTTTGGTTTGTGGTATCCTAGAAATGATGATATTACTTTGAGTTCTTTTACTGTTGTTGATTAGGCAGGTGATGTTGATGACATAAAGAGTTTTAGTGGTGGTGCATTTTTCTTGGGTAAGAGATTGGTTTTATGGATGATTAAGAAGCATAATGTTATATCTTTGTCTACTACAAAAGTTGGATACATTATTGCTGCTAGCAATTATACTCGGGTGATTTGGATAAAGCAGATGTTGAAGGATATTAGAGTCATTTTTGACAAGCCTACTACTATATATTGTGACAATTCAAGTGCTATTAATATTTCTAATAATCCAGTGTTGCATTCAAAGATGAAGCATATATCAATCAAGTTACATTTATTGAGAGAGAAGGTGAATGGAAAGGAAGTCAGATTGGAATATGTATCTACAAAAGAAGAGATTGTAGATATCTTCATAAAGACTTTTCCTAAAGATACATTTGAGTATCTCATAGAGAAGATAGGGGTAATTACCCTCCTAATGAGAACTAAGATGCATGGAGTTTCATTAGTCCAGTGGAATTCAGAGAGATATCTTATGATCCAGATTGATGAGTGAGGTTGCTACTCAGAGGGAGTATTCAGTGGTGTGTTTCACATGTTCTAGATTGTTAGAGTGTGTGTCAAAGAGGAAGAAAATTATTCTTTGTATGTGAATTTTGCATTGATGTCAAATAAGGAGAGAAGCATGTGAAAAAATTCTATATCCTTTGTTGATCTCAGGGGGATATTTTTGTGAGTTATGAGGAGATTGTTGATTGTTGATTTCTTTCTTTGCATTGATTGTTTTTAACATTCATAATTTGCCATCAATGACAAAACATCATTCCAACAAACTTCTCAGCAATATCCAATAGGGTCTTATTTTTATTAATTAGATAATAGTAGTACACATGTTTTACCAAAAGTGATGGCTTGATAAGAAATCATACCCCTAGAGTCACTCGAGGCAAGGCCGAAAACAAAACAAAAAAAGAATAAACATAAAAGCCACTAAGTCGAAAGAGAAACAACAATCTAGGAGACTAGTCCCAGTCAATTGACTTAACCCCATACATCAACGAGGTGAGGGGTGATGTCAAGGGGATTCCACCCATGCCCATCTTTCAATATTTCATCTAAGATGATGTGAACTAGTCCTTAACTAAGCTATTTTGCACAGTCCATGCAATTCAATTTTTCCTAGATTTTACGATCTACAATCTTAATACATATTTTATGATCTTTCCTAGATTTTATGACAACTCATGTACAAGAATTTTTTGTTTTCTATTTTATCATTTGCCTCTAAAGAAACAATGTTTTTTTTTTATCTCATTTGCATCTATTTTCTTTTGAGTTTGGATCTTCTAGTAACAAATCTCAATCAAATATTCTATTATGTTTTGTTAATTTTTTTTGTGAACAAGACCTTCAAAGAGACAACATTTAAAATGTCGTTGTAATTGATCTTCATATCCATATAATTCCGACATTCTATAATGTATTCTCATTCCTTTTTCACTAACTCCAAAGTGGAAAAACAACATATTATATCTACCACTCTTCTCTAAGTATAGTACATCTTTTAATCTTGCACCTAAGATGATGTGAACTAGTCCTTAACTAAGATATTAATACTTTCTCTTTCTCTTTTCTTCTCCTTATAAACTTTTTTATCATGGTCCCATGTACAATTGAGTTGTATAATTTAGTATTCTATTTTTAGACAAGATTCTTTGTCCATGTGATTGACATGGGTTTCACTCTTACATATTTGTTGCATTCTAAATTAGTTTTTGGATAGTCTTGCAATGTATATATCTCATTTACTCATTCACTCGGAATTTTATTTTATCTATGTGCTCTTCTTTCCATTAAAATTTTATCACTGATAATTTTGGTCGATGATGCAACTCTACTCTCTCAATTATGTTAAAGTAACTTAACATATAGATGAAAGTTGATGACTTAAAAATGAAAAACTGTCAAAATTGACCTAAACAATCTCATATAAATTAAGGTTTTCATTTGAAACTACTTATAATTAGGTTTTTTGTAGTCTCTCCATTTGTATTAATTTTAGTGTTAGTTTGTTCCTATATAGGACCACTAGTATGACAAGAAACAAAAATAAGGTTTGTTAAACACTTGAATACTTAGAGGGGGGATGAATTAGTATCCTTAGAAACTTAAACTCTTTAACACAATTCAAATTCAAAACCCTTAAATAGATTAGTAGAAAAGAATGATAAAGCAATGAACACCAATGCACAATAGATCACCAAATTTATGTGGAAAACTCAAAAAGGGAAAAACCACAGTCAAAGTTAACTCACAATATATGAAGAAGTATTACAAAAATTTTTAAGGCTCATTGTCTAACGAAGCACACTACTCCTTGAAGAACTTGTTGAACAAGCTCACCAGTACCTCAAAGAAAGACACAAAGGACTTGCTTAAGAGATTCACTATCTCAAAGATAGATACAAGATAATTTGCATTACAATGAATAAGCTTTTAGCTCATAGTCTTTAGTAGTCTCCTTAGAATGTAGGTACTCTTGACATGTTGCCTCAAGCAATCATTAATCAATTTAGATCCAAAAATTTTGCCATACACTTTTACTACCTTGACATTACATCTTTCATAATATACATACTCCACACACACACACACACATTCCTCCACAAGAAAAAAAATATTAAATTAGATCAGCTAAAACAGGAGATAAGAAATGACCCTAATATGTCAACATAAAAAACATATTTTGGTAAAATAAATCTAAGATAGGAGATAAATTGGACCTAAAACAACTTATTAAATCTTTCTATGTAGCCCCAAACATGAAACATACTGGCGTACATATTTTCAACTGAACAACAAGGTAACATGTAGATGAAATGTGTATCATATTACCAATCAATGGGCACAACCATAACTTCCAAACAAATTCTTTTAATGCGACTCAAATTGATACATAGTAGGGCCCAAACACAACTCAATATAACCTCCAATATTGGTGCAAACCCCTAAATACATAGCATAAGAAAGAGAATAAGCTATGTTTGTTAAACAATTGCAAAACCCCCTTAAAAACCAACTCCAGACAAAATGTGGCTCCAAAAACATCAACCATAGTCATACAGACCACATAGAAACATTCCATGAACAGTTAAACAACATTTCCATACACTTACTTCACATTTTTATGCCAATATAAGCTAGTGCAACCAAACATATATATAGTTGTGTATACCTAGAGAGCTAGACATGACAATCGTGAGATAATACCTTATCAAACAAACATGTGGTACACTTCATCACTTGAAATATGAAATAAGACACTACACAAACAATATAAGCATATTCAATAAGTTAGAAGAGAAAAAATATCAGTGTAGAGTATTTTATGGACCATTCCTAACAAACAACCAAACTACCAACATATTGTGTTCACCAAAAAACATATGTGGGAACACCAATCACCTGAAAGGTAGCGAGGCAATGTCCATAGCACATATATATTAAGTCTCAAACCACAAGAGCATAAATTTAAGAGCAGGGGAATGTGGAGCATTCTCACTAATAATCTTCATAACACTTTCTTGCATTCTCACAATTTGATAACCTACAAAGACCACAATATGCTTGTAGAATTGTTTTGTCACTTAGGAGAAACAAGAGAGATAGAACAACTTGTACACATTGTCACATGCACAATACCATCAACATCATATCCACAACATCAGAAAGCTTCTAATCCTCATCTTAATATGATATCACCATGATAATATCAAACAACAAACAAGACATGAAATTAGATCATTAAATTTATCAACATGAATGTTCTTCAACATAACTTTACCATCTATATCATAAGCATCGTCATATAAGTGCAAGCATCAATGCTACCACATACTAAGTGTATACATCAACACCAGACAAGAAGTTGACATCCAACCATATCTTAGCAACATCTCAACACACATATGAAGATAAGACATAAATTAAAACACAACATCGAGAGTTAACATTAATGATTAAACCTAGAGATTGACAACAATATCCAGTAACCTCCCCCTTTTTCATTGGTGACAACACTTATTGATCATCTATATTCTATTCTCACTGAT
This sequence comes from Cryptomeria japonica, assembly GCF_030272615.1. Taxonomy (NCBI): domain Eukaryota; kingdom Viridiplantae; phylum Streptophyta; class Pinopsida; order Cupressales; family Cupressaceae; genus Cryptomeria; species Cryptomeria japonica. The sequence goes on along the minus strand of NC_081414.1, from coordinate 826,241,107 downwards.
CCTCTGCACTCTTTCCTAATTGATTATTAAAACTCTCTCCCCCTTTGACATCAAAGAAAAAGGACGAAGGTCCCATTGACTATAAATAAAAAAAAAAACCAACCATATATACATACTCCCTCTATTAGCAAGAACCAACCAGCTGCCCACTCCCCATCAGAGGTAGTCTATATCAATCAAGGAGAAAAAGATATACATTTTGTAGGAACATATTCCAATAAAATTTCTAATTCTGTAACCTTATCTCTCAAAAAATGATACTAGATGGAAATGTGCTTAATTTTTTAGTGCATCACCAAATAATTTGAAATCTTTACAACACTTGTGTTATCACACAAAATAGTCCAATACATTCATAATATATGACCCTAATATCCTTCAATGTCCACTTCATCCACAACACTTGGGTGCAACAAGATGCTACAACAATGTATCAACTTGTATTTTTTATAAGGACACTAATTCTTTCTTCTTATTGAGCTAAGAGACCAATCTATTTCCCAAAAAAAATGCAATACCACTAGTACTTCTCTAGTCATCTACACAACCAACCCAGTCTATATCAATATAGGCATTCAAAAAGAATTCATCATCCCTTTTATACCACAAACCATAATTTCTAGAGTTCCCTTCAAGTATTTGAAGATCCTTTTGATATCTTTCTCATGAGTTTTTTTAGGATTAGCTTGATATCTTGCAACCAAACATACTATATGCATAATATTAGGTCTAGAAGCAATCAAATATAGCAGTCCTCCTGTAATGGTGAAAATATTAGGGTTTCCACAATTGGAAGTATGAAAACCATTAATATTTAGACTTAGGGACCATTACATTAAAGAGGGGTAAACCTAATAGATATAGACACGAATAAGAAAGGACATGCCTAAGAATTATATTGGATTTACTAGATTTGGATGGATTGCCCCCTTTTAAGTTGAATTGTGAAAATGCTAAAATTAGGGTAATGTATTAGAATTGAAGTAAAAATATATGAACACTGAGCTACAGTTGTTGGATTGAGCCATAAACCTAGATCTAAGGAATGCAAGTGTATTTGGATCCATTCCTAGAAGGAGCTCCCAAAATGTCGAGACCAGTATGCTCATCGCACTAGTCCTCTACACATTTTTCCATCCAAAGGGGAATATGTTTGTCACTATAAATAAAGCCAATTCTTAATATAACATCTTTGTACCTATTCCTGCACACATTAGAGAAGAGAAATAGGTTGAGAATAGGGGCTTGCCTTAGGTGAAACCCCAATTTTGGAATTAACCATGAAATCAAGATGAAATGTAATTGAATTGTAGTAATGGAAACATTCTCCTTTTGAGGGAGATGTTGAATAATGACTGAAACACTAATGATATACTTGACATTACTTTTTCTCTAATGCTTGAAGGAAGACAAATTGCTTTCTCACTTGAATTTGAATGCTTGATTACTTAATACATGTGTGAATTTTTTTTCATATTTATCAAAATGAGAGGGGTAGACATCCTTCTATACCTAGCTGTCGAAAAACAACTTAATTTTTTGACATGAGCTAACAGAGGATCTAGGTCGTAACCAAAATGATGTGACTGTTAAGGAGCCCAAAAATGGGTCCTGATTTGGAGGTCTAGGGCACACCATGCTTTGGCCCTTGAGGAAAAGGGAGATGGGCACTCTAGTCCCTAAGGACCAAGGCATTGGGCACTCTAGTCCTTGAATAAAGAACCAATAAATAAAGGGCAAATGAAGCGCAAGTTGAAAATAATAAATATTTTGCATGGTGTGAGCATAATCAAGGCTCCAATCAGGCCTCAAGGCACAAACACCAAGGTGAAGGCCCAAATGAGGACAAAATTGTAAGGGAGTACAATTTAGGATGCTACATTTATCCCTCACTTTAGCAAGAGTGAGACTAAGAATACTCTTGGTAATGTACAAAAGTTCATATTAAAAAGCTTTCATCAAGATGTTAAATAGGCAAGACACACCAAGCCCCTAGTGGACTTTAGGTATATTACAACTTCAAATTCAAGATAAAAGGGATATCATAAGAATGAGTGAGAAAGTGAACCATGACTACTAGCCTAGTAAGGTTCATTTACCATGACTCATGAAAGAAAAATACCAAAATTACAAAGCAAAAGACTAGGTTTGCCAAGTAACTTGAGTATCAAGATATGCAAAAGAATGAAGCATTGAGTGGAGTGTATGCCCTCATGTTAAAGTGATTGTGTGCATCATAATAGCAGCAATATCTTTAAGATAGTATACATGCATCCAAAAGACAATAATGTTATCACAATGACATGCCCCCAAGAGGGACAAATCAAAGGATAATGATCACAAAACACAAAGCACATAATGGTTCTACTTAACTCTGGGGTCAATGTGCTCTTATGATAAATGATGTACATCATGAAGTATATTTGCATTGAATTATGTCTTTTGAGTCAACATGGGAGAGACTAAAATAGATCTCAATGCTTTGCATCGTCCTCAAGTAGACAACACTAGGGATAACACTTAGAAGAATTGAGACATAAATAGAGGAAGGTTACAGACAAGAAAGAGAGAAGAGAGAAAGAGAGAGAAAATATATGGTACAAATGAAGTTAATCAAGGAAATCATCCACCACATAGTCTTGTTCAACATTTCTCTGGGAAGGTGGATAAGATACAAGAGGAGCAACTTTGAGTGTGGTAGATGGAGCTACCACAAGTTCCAAACAAGGACCATGCTCTAATGATGGATCACTCTGTCTGTTAATAGGAGCTAGGATTAATGCTTGTGAGAATTGTTTAGACAAATCATTATCAAAATCAACATATTCATATTCATCACTTGAATCAACATTGTTAGCATGAACATCATTTTCATCCATCGCTTCATCAAGATTAATAAAAATAGGATCTTTAATAGGAATGACACATGAACCATCATTTTTCTTAAGAATTTTTAATCTTGGAGATTTAGGTCGAATTTCCTCCCTAGGGTTAGGAGAAGGCTAGACAAATGGGATCATATCAACATTTGGAGTCTTTAGGGAGGAAATGGGTTGAGAAGAAATTTCATGAGCCTTAGCACGACATCTTTGTCGGTGTTCTCTTGCACAACATGTTATTTTAGTTTTAGCCAAGGGTTGTTAAGGTTTAGGATAAATAGAAATAGCCTTCTTGGTGCAATCATGATAGGAAAGTCCTCAAAGAGAACTGTTCGGACCATGCAACAAGAGTTGCATAGTAAAAAAAACTCAATGTGATGGAGGTAATGTAGAAACAGACTGTATTATATTATGAAAAGAAATTACAAACTATCAACAACATGTGGGCTCACAAGATTTAGCTCATAGGCCTGACTACAAACATGTTCAATTATAATATCCAGGATCAAGAGAGAATGCGAGCCAACTCTGGACCTCCTAACCTTCAGATCTATCTTCTATGTTCTTTATCATTGATTCCTAAATACCTAATTACATTGATTTTTATGATCAAGTATGATTTGCATTAGTCCTAGATGAAACAAATGTTGCTGAACAAGATGTAACATGTAAAACAACAAGGTCGGCCCCCACCAAAGAGATCCTTTTATAAAATCCATAGAATGAAGTGCGGACCCAAGGAAAGGTTGGCCACACACCAAGGAACATTGGAACAACAAACCAAAGCTCTGCAAGATACGAAAGTGATCCGCAAGATTCAGCAATAGTCAAAATAGGTCCAAACAGTTTTGGTGTTCCAAGCCAGAAAAATATCTTGGATTCTAGAAGTGATAACTTACTGTAAAATTATCCAAACATCCCATGGAATTAGGATAAGGTAGATGAACATGTCCATAAACAAAATATATCTCATCAAGATTCGATGAGAAAATGCAAAGAAACACATAAAGAAATGTTGAAACTGCAAAACATGAAACAAATGAAAAAAAAAAAAAAAGTGTTTTGGTTGATGTAAGATTACCATGAACCAAGGATGTTCCTGCATCAAACATCTAGGGTTGTTGAAAAAGTGAGTCCCTCACTTTTCTGGGGTCAAAGGAAAACCAAGATGTTCTACCTCTGCTTGAGAAATCCATGATGAATCTTGAACTAGGCTGCCCTTCCACTTCACAAGATAGTCTCTGGATTGGTTGCTCCAAGTGCTACACCCAATCCTACTATCTATAATGTCTTCAATCTAATTTGGTTCCCTTTGGGGTATCTACTTCTCCAAGTCTTCTCTATTTTCCTCACTAAATTTTGCCTCATGGTATTGATGGAGATATGCAATGTTAAATATAGGTGAAATACCCAAACTATCCAGTAACTCCAATTCATATGCATTTTTGGAACTAAATTTCCTCAATATCTTACAAGGTCCAAACTTCCTCATCTTCAACTTATTATATGTTTCAACTAGAAATCTCTCTTTTTTCAGATACACCATCACTTCATCTCCAACTTAAAATTCTTGAGTATGCATAGTCTTCATATGCTTTGCAAATTCTTCTGCTTCTGCACTCATCTTTTCTTAATTACTGACATCCCTCAACTCTGATATACCTCTAGGGTGTGCTCCAGTAACAATCCAAAAGGTGTTCTTCTGGTACTCTTGTTCACTAAATTATTGTAGGCAAACTCTGCTTGTGCAAGGATCAAGTCCCAACTTTTGGTTTTCTATCTAACTAAACATCTCAACAAATTTCCCAAACTTATATTTACCACTTCTATCTGTCCATCAGTTTGTGGGTAAAAAGTAGAATCTAATTCCAATTCATTCTTCATATTTTTCCAAAGTGTTTTCCAAAAATATCTAACAAACTTAGTGTCTCTGTCTAAAACTATGCTCATAGGTAATCCATGTAATCTTACCACTTCCTTGAAGAATAGGTTAGCAATATGTACTGCATTCATTATCTTCTTTTAGGGTATGAAATGTGCCATCTTTGAGAATCTATCCACCACCACAAATATAAAATCATTCCCTCTCTGTGTCTTAGGCAATCCAAGTAGAAAATCCAGGCTTATATCCCCCCAAGGTCTCTCTAGAACTGTCAAAGGCTTATACAATCCAACATTCTGACTATTACCTTTTGCAAGTTGACAAATTCTATAACTCTGAACGAATTTCTTGAAATCCTTATGAATATGAGGCCAAAAGTAATTCTCACTAATCAATGCCACTATCTTATCAACACCAAAGTTTTTGGCTAATACTCCACTATGCTTCTCCTTTATCAGACTCTCCCTCGTAGAACTCCTAGGTATATACAACTGAACTCCTCTAAACAACATCTCATCTTGAATTAAATAAATTAACAACTTACTTCTATCCACCATAACCGGTTCCATACAAGATATTCAAGGTTCTGCAAAATCTGGGTCATCCTCATACAAGTTCTTCAATTTCTCAAAACCTAATACCTCCACTCCCATCTCTGTCAGCCAGTTCCTCCTTCTTCTCAATGCATCAACAACTCTATTTTACTTACCACTTCTATGCTTCAAACAAAGGTATAACTCTGCAAGAAATCTACCCATCTCATATGTCTCTGATTTAGCTTACTCTGACTGTTCAAATATTTCAAAGCTTGATGATCAGTATACAACACAAAATCCTTAGGAAACAAATGTATCCACTTCTTTAATGCTTGAATTATGGCATAAAACTCCCGATCATACACATAATATCTTCTTCTTGCATCATTCAACTTTTCACTGAATTAAGATATCAGTCTTCCTTCTTGACTCAACACCACTCCAATTACATTCCCACTTGCATTATAGTCTACTTGAAATACTTTGCTAAAATCCAATAAAGCCAACATAGGCTACTCTGTCACCTTCTGCTTCAACAATTCAAAGCTCCTATTTTATCCAGTTGTCCACTTGAAATCTTTTCTATCTCCTCTCATTGCTTTTGTCATAGGGCTACAAACTGAATTTAAATTTATGATAAACTTCTAGTAGAGACTAGCCAATCCATGAAATGATCTTACCTCTCCAATGTTTTCTAATGTAGGCCATTCAATAATTGTTCTTACCTTCTCAAGATCCATCTTTAATCCGTCTACAAATATCACAAATCCCAAATAGAGTAATTATTGCTTCATGAAACTACACTTCTTAATTTTTATCAACAACTTCTCTTCTCTCAACCTCTACAAAACTTATCTCAAATGCAACATGTGTTCTTCCTTTCTCTTAATAAAAATCAAAATGTCATCGAAATACAAAATAACAAACTTACCCAATAATTTCTTCAATACCTCATTCATCAACCTCATGAAGTACTCAGTGCATTAGTCAATCCAAAAGACATCACCAACCATTCATACAATCCTTCATATGTCTTGAATGTTGTCTTCCACTTATCTCCTTCTGCAATTTTTATATGATGGTATCCACTTTTTACGTCTATCTTTGTGTAGTGTCTGGCTCCACTCAAACAATCCAATATGTCATCCATCCTAGGCAAGGGAATTCTATACATCACCGTGATCTTGTTTATTACTTTAGAGTCGGTATACATTCTCCATTATTTTTAGTTGCTAACAATGTCGGTATTGCACAAGGATTCAAACTTTCCCTGATCAAACCTTTCCTCAACATTTTTTGCACTTGTCTATTCAGTCCCTCATTCTCTACCAGTGTCATCCAGTGTGTTTCTTTATTAGGAAAACTAGCTCCAGGATTCAGGTCCATGCAATGACTGATGCTCCTCAAGGGGGTAATCCATCAGGTATATTATCCAAAATGATGTCTCCATATTCTATCAGCAACTCCTTTATTTCTTTCAGTTGTTCTCCTTCATGCTCTGGATTGTCAGTCTTCTTAGGAGCTAAGGCAAAAGACACATTTTCATGTCTCATTCCATCTAGGAATTTCCTTCCATCCACCAAAAAAATTCTAGCACTTGTACAAACTTCAGTTTTCATTCCAAAGGTAACAAGGTCTACTTCATCTCATTAGCAACAATAGTGTATATGTTCTTCCTCTGATCATGTATTTCTTTTCTATCAAATTGCCAAGGTCTACCCAATAAGATGTGACAAATATCCATAGGCATATTATCACCCAAAACTTCATCTTGATAGGCTTAGGGTGCTCCGATCTCTCCAAATTCAACTTATTCACCATCTCCTCTGAAATAAGATTATCTGAGCTACCACTATCAAAAAAAAACTTTATAACACTTACCAAATACTTTACATCTAGTCTTGAACAAATTCCTCCTCTACAAGGGCTCCTCATCACCAACAATTATCCATTTTCTGGTTTATTAGTTGATCTGGTATGGTCTTCTTCCACCAATGTTGTCCTTCCAGTGTTCCCTATCTTCTTACATTCAAAAGAATGATGTCCTTCTCCTTTATACTTAAACAAAGTTCCTCTAAACACTCTTTTATCTTGTCTTCTATCTTCTTTTCCATAACCCTCATTCTGATAACCATCAGGTTGTCTTCTCTGGTAGAAATTTCTATCATCCTTCTAGTATGAACTACCTTCTCTTCCAATTTCCTTGTCTTTGTTCTAATCTGTATAGGGTCCTCTTCCTCCAAAATAGCTTCTTCCTCCTTGAAATATCCAACCTTTACCTCTTTGCTTATACTCGTGTCTTTTGTTCAACTTCTCTTTTTCTTTCAGGGCACATTGATAAGATTCCTCAACACTCTGCAGCTTGATTAGATTGAGTTCATCTTGTATAGACATTCACAACCCATTCAAATACCTAGCAACTTGTTCAATCTCATCATCAATATGTCCAGATCTAATATTCAACTTTTAGAATGCTTCTATATATTCCTTCACACTAGATTCCTTTTGCTTCAAGTTTTGCAACTTCTAGAACAGATTCACTTGATAATCAACATGCCTGAACTTCCATTTCAACTTGTTAACCATCTGCTCCCAAGATTTAATCTTCTCTTTACCTCATCTCTGTCTATCTACCTACAAATTTTCCCACCAAAGAGATGAATTTCCTTTCAACTTAGTGCAAGTATATCTTGTTGGTGAATTTGAGGAATTGATTGTGTTGCATTGATGTTTTTTCATTGATGGAAACACCAACTGTTTTGGTTGTTTACCGGTTTCTGGTAGGTTCTAGTAGAGTGGTTGGATTATGATATTGATCTGGTATGCTTTAGTTTGTGGAATTGGTTTGGATTTATCGTTCATGATATTCAGATGTGTATCACGATCAGTTGGTTCAGGATTTGATGACTCCATAGCTATCATTTGTTCTAGTAAGTCTTTTGGTCACTAGTAAGGGTTTTATTAGCAGAGCTTTGTTGAAGATATTTTGATGCACTTTATAAGTGTTGTTGGTATGAATTTTAGATGGCTTTCAGGATATTGTTGGTTATCTTTTTCATGTTCCTAATGATCGGTGGTGTTTCATTTCAGACCAGACCTAATGTTATCTTATTCTGCTAGGTTATAGACCAATTTATGTAACATGTTGGTGGATGATCCCAATGCGTTTCTAGTTGGATCTATTGATTGGATTATGTTGTTTTGGTCTTAGGCCAACTTGGTTGATCATTTGATTGCATTTTTATGTTATGAATTTATTATATTATCTTTTAGGTTTCCGACCTAATTATTTAGGTCTCAGGTTGGTATAAATATGATGTAAGATCTCTTTGTAGATCATGGGTTTTTGGGATATAGGATTATCTGTGTATAAATAAGGTCATAATCATATGCGAAGGTTTTGGTTGATCATAGGTGATCGAATTGGGTTGGTGAAAGAGGTTTAAGACCTCTAGTACTCAGCTTAACTAGAACTATATTTAGGCATAGGAGATGTTATTCTTGCAGTTCACTCTTATTTGCAGACTATAGTCTAGATTTATTTTGTAGTCAGTGAGGGTCCTTTTGTGATGAGCAGTGCACTCTAGTATGTTGGCTTGCCTGCATGTGTAGGCCCCTCCTTTTGTAATCACATACTTACTGTATAAGCATTATCTGACTATGGGTAGGCTTCCCACCGTAGTTATTCCCTTTACCGGGTTTTCCATGTACAAATATTGTTGTTAACTTTTATGGATGGTTGGTAAATGTTATGTGGTTTATATTTGTGCTTAATTGTTATATCTTCTATTCCAATAATAAGTTTTTAATGCTTAAAGTTCTATAGTATATTAACAACTGATTCACCCCCCCCCCTCTCAGTTGTTCACTGATTATCTGAGTTGTCTAACAATTGGTATCAAAGCTTGGTCCTCTCTGCAGAAGCTTAACTGCTTGATGAAGATCTTATGGCATCTAATAGTTCAATTTCATCAAGTTCATCTGCATCTATTTTTTGGAGAGAAATTCCTAGGCTTGATGGAACAAATTATAGAGTATGGAAGATTCAGATGGAGAATCATCTAAGATATCTTGGTAAGGAGATTTAAGAGATCACTGAGAAAGGATATATACCTCATAATCCGACATCTAGAAATCCTCCTCCGACAGGCTTGGATAAGGACATTGAAAATGATTGTAGAGCTAGAGAAGCCCTTTTGTGTGCAGTTTCTTATCAGCAAGTTATGGGACTAACCAAAAAATCAACTACAAAGGCTACATGGGATAAATTGGAGACTATGAATGAAGGTGACCCTATTGTTGAAATTGCTAAACTTGATGGTTACCAGGTGAGATATGAGAACCTGAAGATGAAATAAGATAAAAGGATTGATTCTTTTATGGAGAGAGTTAATGAAATTGTTTTGGAAATTTACTGTTGTGGTGGATCTCTGAGCGAAGATGAAATAGTCTCTAAAGTATTGAGAGATTTGCCACCGGCTTATAAGATAAAGGCTATTGCAATTAATGAGTTGAGAACAATGGAAAACACCTTTTTTAATAAGGATACCTTGGTTGGGAAGTTATCTACCTTTGAGCTTGAGGAATTTGGTCCTTCTGGAGTTGCAAAAACTGAACCTGCTTTTCATGCATCTACATCATCTACTAGCAAGAGTTATTGGAAAGCCTTATATGCTAAGGAATTGGAAGAAATGAAGAAAGAAGATGAAGAGTTTGAGAAACTTGAAGCCCTATTGGCTAGAAGAGTACCTAAAGGTCCGACAAGAAGTAAGTATGAAGGAAAATCATGTTTTAAATGTTTTGCATGTAATAACATAGGTCATTTTGCATCTATATGTCCTCAAAGGAATTCAAGATTTGAGGAAAGAGATAGAAGATCTTTTAGGCCTAACCATGATTATCATAACAAGCATAAGTACAAGAGGAACGAAGACAAATCATGCTAGTATGCGGATGAGGAAGGTGTGACTGATTCTAATGATGAACTGACACAAGATTTAGTTAGTGGATCCATCAATGGAAAGGAATGGGTATTCTTGGCTATCAAGGAAGATGATCTGGTACTTGAAGAAAAGTCCCTTGCTGCTAAAGTTGAAGACAAGGATGAATGGGTGATAGATAGTGGATGTTCACATCATATAACTAAAGATAAAAGGAAGTTTCTATCTTTGCAATAATTTGATGGTGGTCTGGTTAGATTTGGAGATGTCAAAGCATGCAAGATCAAGGAAAGAGGAACTATATCATTGGATGGTAAGAAAGATAGTGATAATGTTTATTATGTTCAAGGTTTAAGGCATAATCTTTTGTGTGTAGGATAGTTGGTGGATAAGGGATTTCAATTACAGTTCAAGGATGGAAAATGCAAGATTATCAACAGAACTAGATTGGAGATTGTAACCGGTACTCAGACTAAAGGTAACATCTTTTATTTGAACTCCGGTGAGAAGACATGTTTGATTGTACAAATTGATGAGAGTTGGCTATGGCATAAGAGGTTGTTTCATGTGAATTTTGATTGTATTGTAAATATCAGTTCTACTAAGGCAGTTAGAGATATACCTAATATTGTGAAGCCCTATAATTTAATATGTAAGGAATGTCAAATGGGAAAGCAAGTTAGAACTTCTTTTAAGATTATACAACAAAAATCTAATGATGTTATTGATATTATTCATACCGATTTGTGTGGTTCTGCTAGAATCAAAAGTTTTTCAAGGTGATAGATATTTTATGCTAATCATTGATGACTATTCTAGAATGATGTGGGTTGATTTTTAAAGGAAGAAATATGAAGCATTCAAAAAGTTTAAAATCTTTAAATCTAAAGTTGAGACAGAGACAAGATTGAAGATTAAATTCTTAAGGTTTGATCAGAGTGGAGAATTCACATCCGGTGAATTTAATAGTTATTTTGAAAATAATGGGACAAGGAGACAATTATCTTGGATGCGGCTACAACTATGATGATGGAAGTTAATCTATCTCATATCTACTAGAGAGAAGCTATGAGCAGAGTGGTATACACACTCAATAGAGTTCATATCAAAGGAGACACCGGTAAGACACCTTATGAGTTATGGTTTGGTCATACACCTACAGTTAAGTATTTCAAAATCTTTGGTAGTAAATGATATATCAAAAGAGATGATTCCATTGGAAAGTTTGATCCTAGAAGTGATGAAGGAATATTTATTGATTATTCTAATGAAAGCAAAGCATATAGATGTTATAACTAAAGATTGTAGAGAATTGTGGATAGCACTAATGTAAAGGTGGATGAGCTAAACAGAAATGAAATCAGAACTTATGATAGAGAACCGGAAGTGGAAATGATCATAACTGAACTAGTAGTACCTACACTGAAACAAATTGTTGAACAGATTACTTTGGTAGTATAAAAAAATTCAACAATAACTGAAGATCGGAGCAGAGGAACATAAAATGATAAGATTACTAAGTATGTTAGGTTAAATCATTTAGAAGATTAGATCATTGGAGACAAGAATAAAGGAGTGATGACTAGAAGAAGGTTGGCAGTTGATGAGGTATGTTTAATTTCTCAAATTGAACCGAAATCAGTAATTGAAGCATGTAAAGATGAATGTTGGATAAAAGCTATGGAAGAGGAATTTTTTGGCATTGTGTTGTCATTGATGTCAACCAGTATGGGAGAATAGTTGATATCCCCAATACAATACGAAAACCGGTATGCGAGAATAGTTGATATGTTATTTATGTTATAAACTGGTAGTGTGGACAATGAAGCCAATAAGTAAGCAAGTTGGAGTAACCGGTTTACATGTCAGTATTGAGAAGAAGGAACCAATTAGTGAGTATGCATGCACAGAAGTGACCAGTGAGTGATGTGAATAGGTAGGAATGTCACTGGTAGAGATTACTTCAGTATGAACTAATGAAGGGTCAAAAGTACAACTGGTATGCTAGTATGTTGTCAACTAGTAGGACTCACACCCAATGAAGAGAAGGTTGGCAAAAAGTGTGCTACTTCAGTGAGAAAAGATTTCATATGAAAAAGGTTATGGGACATATGTCAAGTTGAAGATGTATCCCCTCCTTTGTGAAGTCACATTATTATCGGCAGGTGACATAGATCATCCTCCACTGGTGTTTAGCATTTGAAGTGAATTTGTCTATTCTTCCCTCTGGTAAGTGGTAATACCTTTCTTATCTCATAGCATACATGGCATACATCATGACTCTCTAGGATAGGATAGTTAGAGTAAGAAAAGGCAGGTGATTGGGTGCATAGACCGGATGACTAATGTAGAAAATGAGGATGCCTCCTGAGCTTGAGATGAGATATGTGCACTGGATCAACATGTGAAGACATGATATGCTACCGAGATAGAGAAGGAAGAGTTAAGATGGTGATTTTGTCACCTTGGCAAACCAGTTGAGAGGAGAACCAGTCAAATGAAGATAAGGCTCTACAGTTGCACACATGGAGTTACCGGTATGCAGATGGAAAGTGGTGTTACCACAGATGCATAGAAGTTGGAGATGGATGGCATGAAGATATCATGCACATTACCGGTATGAAGGCAGAAACATGTCAACCAATAAACAAGGTGGATACCAACATGCAACTGAGTGAACATAGAGACAAAAGTGAATTGCTCTCAATCTGATAAAGATACACATTGTGAGTCATCCTAGATAGTTGTTGAGGACCGACATAGTTGATGATTAGGTAAATGTGATTCACTAGTAAGACAGAGAAGGCATGGAGATTAACTGGTTAGGTCTAACCGATAAGGTAAGATATACTAGTAGGGTTAGTGTGTCACTAGGCAAAGATGGACTAGTAGTGTGAAGCATACATCGATTGTGTGTTATTGGTAGGTGACCAAGTCAAATAGACATAGTGATCCAGGGTGGATGCCAACAAAGGTGCCACGTGGAGTTGAAGTGGCATGCATGCATAGGTTAGTGTAGTGTATTGGTGAAGTTGTTGGCGGTTGGTCCAACATTTAATGGTGACTACAAAGTTCAAGGGATGATGGCAGAGGTTTGTGGTTCAAGATTAAGTGAACAATAAAGATCCAAGATAGACTAATCTATCAGATCAAATTGGGTGAAGGAAACTAAATCATGCATGTTATTGACCAGACACAAAGCCGAAAATCATGCTATAGATGGCTAAAAATAGAAGACGTATGTTGAAAGGTAAAGATAATGGTGATGTTGATTGATGAAATGCAGATCATCAATCAAGGAGATGAGATCTGATTGGATATGACATGTCATGATGATCAAAGAAGAGATTTGATGCGGATTTAGTGCATGGTGGAAACCCTAGCGCACCAAAGTTCAAACTCATGTTTAGGCGGGAGAGTCTAGCTATAAGTATATAGACCAAAGATGGAAATATGTTGATGTTGCATAGAAGAGTGATGTTTGTGAAGTAAGTGGAACCAAAAGGATATTCAGTCGATGAAGTTCATTGAAGATCATAGTGATTGAATGAGTGTGGTTAAACCAATAAGAGGGTTTAATTGTGAGTCAAATTGGTAAGGCCCAAAGTAATTGGTAAAGAAGCAAGATAGGATAAGTGAAGAGGGGAACCAATGGTGTTCAAGCCAGCAAGAAGGCAATCTAGAGTGAAGCAGTTGTATGTATGTGTGGGAGAAAAGATGTGATAGGTAGAGAGCAGAGTAACCAACAATAGGTGTATGATCTGACTGTTCATCCAACAGGCAGAGATAGAACCGGTGTGTTAGCAATAGCAGGTGAAGGTGAGCAAAGAGAAAGATAGAGATAAAAGGAAGAGTGGGAGTCAACAAGTAAAGCAGAGTAGTAAAACGAACAAGGTGGAGTGTATGTAGTGGTTACAATATTCACTTGTATTGAGGGTTACTACTATTGTATTTTTGTTATATATATTGTAATCACTATGTTGGAGCTCAGTGCAGGGGTTGGTGCTCCTTGGGTTGGTTCCCTAAATCAGGGGTTGGTGCTCCTTGGGTTGGTGCCCTAAATCAAGAGTGGTGCTCCTTGGGTTGGTACCCTAAATGTTGTAACCAATGTTTCATTGTGAGGCTGGATTGTAGCAGTGGACTTCAACAACCTTTTTCATCGAGGTTTTTCCCATCTTGGGTTTTCCTCGTATATATCGGTGTCATGTGATGTGCCTTTCTGTAGTTGCATTGTGATGTGTTGCTTTATCTCACCAGTAGGTTTACTTAGTTTTTTCACTTCTAACTGGTACTCACTCTTAAGATCAAAAGGTTAATAGTTTTGGAAACCACTAATTCACCCCCCTCTTAGTGATACATTATGTTCAACAATTGGTATCAGAGCAAGGTTCTCGGTTGGTAAGATTTCTCTAGCTTGGGTAGATTTTGGTATTACAACACAATGGTTTGTTTATTGGAAATCCCTACTTTGGTGTTTGATGGTTCAAACTATTCTATATGGAGTCATAGAATGGAAGTCTACATGTTGTCCCTTGGGTTTGATATATGGATGTTAGTAGTAAATGGCTGCCCTAGTAAAGTCAGTGCTCCCACCGGTCCTGAAGCATAAAGGAGAAATAAATGTAATGATAAAGCTATGGAAGCCATACTCAATGGGCTATTCGGTGATGTCTCCTCACACATAGACATATGCAAACTAGAAAAATATTATGGGACATATTGAAGAAACTTTTTGGCAATGAACCTTGTATTGCAGAACCAATTTGTGGAAGCAAGAAAAGAAATGAAACACATATGTCTGCAGATGATGAAGGAAGATCTATTAGCAGCAAAATAAAAGATAAAGAGGAAACTCACCTCTTAATGGTAGAAGATGAGAGACACACATTTGAGAGTGATCATGCAGATCACTCTTGCCGAAAAGATGTGTTTGGGAGTGACAGTGAAGATGAAGAAGAAGATGAAGCTGAGGAAGATCTAGAAGTAGAACTTGTAAGTACACTCAAGGAGATTACTAGAGTGAAATTAATACAAGTTATTCAAGAATGTTGCTATTGTGGAACAAAACTGGTTAATCTATTGGCATTATGTGAACCGGTATGAGGACATAATGATATTGTATGTTGTCATTGATGTCAATATGTGATATGATGTGAACCGGCATATGTGATATGTGAGAAGAGAGAACCGACATATGTGTGAACCAGTATATATGCCAAAGTGAAGCAGTATATTTGTTCAAGATGAACTGGCATGTCAAGGTGAACCGACATGTAGTTATGCGAACTGGCACATCGAAGCATTGTATGACTACCAGTTGGTAGGTAGTTTCCACTTTAGGATTTTTGGTTGGAGTACCTTAAGCCTGTGTGACTCAATCGGTGATCTTTGTGTGATGAGTTAGCAGTATAACGGAGAACAAATCATGTTGCCATGTAAGCCATGTGCACGTGAAGGATCTTGCATGAAGAAGACTATCCCTATCCACCTTGGGAATGTGCGAAGTTTGTCAAATGGTGATAACGCATGATGGGTTATCAGCCGCCATGAAATCGGTGGATAATGGATGATGGAGAATGTCCTGAGATTGATTCAAGATTGTTGCATTTAATGCAGTATGATTCAACAGTCAGGATTGAACCATTCAAATTGCTTAACCTAACAGGTTTAGGGTTTTTTCTACTGACCTACGTGTTTCCTATAAGGTCGATGTTGTGTTCCTTCTAAAGTTGTTGGCAAAAGTTGTATGTGTGTATCCAAGGGAAGTGATACGTGATTCTTGCCAGACCAAAATAGAGAAGAGATACCTGCCAAGTGAATGTGCAAAAGGTGAAGAGAAGCCAAAATGGATCTACATTAGCAATGAGTGTTGTTACCAAATCATTGTAATTCCTGTTGATCTTTAACCACTTCAATAGTTGTGAAATCCCTTAATAGGGTAGCCTTAACCAGCTTGATACAAATCCTTTAACAGGGTAACTCAAAGTTATTGAGTTCTGGGAAGCTATAGAGCTCTGGAGATCCTTTAGCTATTGATTTCTTGAAATCATCTAACAAGGTAACCCTAACCGGGTTTAACCCTTAATCGGGTATTATAGCCATCCCTTAACTGGGTGATTCCTAACAAGATCGGTTCCTAGCAGAAACTATTGTAATGTCTTTAACCGAACAAGGCTCCTAACAGAGCGGACTTCTAAAGAGTTCAAAAAGTAGGCTGTGGGTATTCATCCCCATCATGGTTTTTCCTAGTTGGGTTTCCACATGAAAAATATGTGTGTCATGTGTGATGCTTTTATCTTGTGATGCTTTGTTATTACTTGTTAAGCATATTATGGTTCTATGTTTTATGCCTGTCTATAAAACATATTGAACTAACTATTGTGAAGATCTAATGATAGTTTACCTGTTCATGCATGAGGGTGTAATGGTACTATAGTATTGAGCTAAGTGGAAAGCTAAGTGAGTAACTGGTTTATGATTGTTTTAGTTGTTCTGGGTCTTACCGGTTGCACTTTGTTTTGACCAATGTCACTGCTTGCCAGTCATTCGGAGTATTTGCTGTCGAGCCAGTTTTGGAGTGTATTTTGTCTATACTGATTCACCCCCCCCCTCTGAGGACCGGTTTAGTACTATTCATTCATCATTGAGTGATGAATTGGTATCAGAGCTCTCTAGGTCCTCTGTGTTGTAAGCTTAACCACTTGAGGTAAAGATCCCAGTCAAATGATGAAGAGGGAAGGTCCAAAGTTTAATAGGGAGAATTTTGGTATATGGAAAGATAGGATGAAGATATTCATCAAAAGCATGGGTGCTCAACACTAGAGTTATGTTGAGAATATCTATGTTGTCCCTATCGGTGCTCTCATTGATGACCAAAAGAGAGAGATACAAGAAAATGGGCAAGTCATGCAAGCCCTTATTAGTAGTCTATCTAACATTGAGTTTATTGATGTTTAGGACAAGGTAAATCCCAAAGAGGTATGGGATGCTCTTAAAAATATCTATGGTGGTGATGAACATGTAAAATAGGCTAAGGAAGAAAGCCTTAGAGGGAAGTTTGAATATATGCAGATGGTTGAAGGTGAGACCATCCAGTAGTATGGAATAAGAATCAAAACAATTGTTGGAGAAATCAAGAGTGCAGGTGGTAAAATAGAAGATTCCACTATGGTAAGCAAAGTCCTGAGATCCCTATTTCTGGTCTATGCAATAAGGGTTGCTGCTATTTAGGAGATGAGATCAATAGACAAGACTAAGGTATCCTTGGATTCCATCATAGCCAAGTTGACAACCTATAAGCTAAATAGTTTTGATGGTAGTGTTCAAAAGACTGAATCAGCTTTTAAAGCCTCTGCTATACCATCCAGAAAAGGAAAAGAAGCTAGCACCAGTGGTGAACCTAGATAGAGCAGAGAAATGGATGATGAGGAGATTCTGATGGCATTTGAAGCTCTCCTGGCCAGGAAGTTTCCTAAAGGAACCGGTAAATACAAAGGTAAGCTACCTTTGAAATGCTTTACTTGTAACTAGATAAGACATATTGTTATAAACTGTCCTAATGGCGATAACAAGGATAGATTAGAAAGGTTCAGGAAATTCAAAGGAGGAAACTGGAGAAATTGTTTTGTGGCAGTTGATAAAGGTGTCACAGATGAAGAATCAGAGGATGAAGAAAATGAAGATATTGTGTTTGTTGCTATCAAAGAAGATGTGTTAGACAAGAAGGCTCTTGTCTCCCAGTTTGATAATTCCAACGAGTGGATCATTGACAGTGGTTGTTCTAACCATATGACTAGTGACTGGGACAAGTTTCTATCCTTGAAGGAGTATGATGGAGGTGTGGTTCGCTTTGGCAATGATGCACCATGCATGGTCAAAGGTAGAGGGTCCACCTCTCTGAATGGAAAGAGCAGTGTTGACAATGTGTACTGGGTTGATGGTCTCAGACACAACCTTCTAAGTGTTGCCCAGCTGAATGACAGTGGCCTCACTCTAGAATTCAAGAATGGAGTCTGCAGAATCAAAGGAAAATATGGTGAATTGGTGGCCACTGGCATGCAGACCAAAGGTAACCTATTTCAACTGAATGCAAATATAAGTACATGTCTTATGACTAAGTTTGATGATAGCTAGATATGGCATAGGAGACTTTGCCATGTAAACTTTGATAACATTGTAAAGGCTAGTAAGATCAAGGTAGTTAGAGGGTTGCCAATGCTAAGCAAACTGGATAATACCTTGTGCAGAGAGTGTCAATTGGGGAAAATGTCTTCCTCAAACTTTAAAGGTAAATCTTTCACTACTGACAACTTGATTGATCTTGTGCATACTGATTTGTGTGGTCCTATGAAAACTAGAAGTGTGTAGGGCGATAGGTACTTCATGATTCTCATTGATGACTGCTCAAGAATGATGTGGGTCACATTCTTGAAAGACAAGTCTGAAGCCTTTGCAAAGTTCAAAGTTTTTAGAGCATTAGTGGAGAAGGAAAGTGGTAAAAGGATCAAGTGTCTCAGAACTGATCAAGGAGGGGAATTCACTTCCAGTGAATTCAACAAGTATTGTGAAGAATTTGGCATCAAGAGGCAATTGTCTACCCCCCGGACTCCACAGCAGAATTGCCTAGCAGAGAGGAATAACCAGAATGTGGTTGAAGCAGCTAGAACCATATTGATTCAAGAAAAGGTAGCTCACACCTTTTGGAGAGAAGCGATGAGCACTGCAATCTACATAATGAATCGGGTACTCATCAAGAAAGGTAAGGACAACACTTCTTATGAGTATTGGACCGGCAAGACACCTGTGGTTAGCTACTTTAGGGTGTTTGGTAGCAAATGTTACATCAAGAGGAGTGAACATCAGGGCAAATTTGAAGCTAAATTCGATTAGGGAATATTCCTAGGATATTCCACCAAGAGTAAAGCTCTCAAGTGTTACAACAATAGGACTCAGAGAATTATGGAAAGTATCAATGTAAGAGTTGATGAATCCTCTGAGAAAATTGAGGAAACCGGCAGTGAGCAAACTGTAAATGAACCGGTTGCAACCTTTTGGGAACTGGTTGTCAGTCAACCAAGTAACGATAACAGTGTTCCTGAACTAGTGAATGCTAGTACTGATGAAGAGAAAAAGAAAGAAGAACCAGTCAAGACCATTCCTCAGTATGTCAAGCTGAATCATGATCCTAAGCAGATCATAGGAGATAAGGATGCAAGAATCCTTACAAGAAGAAAGATCAGAGAAAACTCATGTATGATCTCTGAATTTGAGCCTAAATCATTCAAAGAGGCTCATAAAGATGAAGGCTGGATCAAGGCAATGGAAGAGGAACTTGACCAGATAGAGAAAAATGGTACATGTTCTTTGGTACGCAGACCAAAGCATAAAAATATCATTGGCACCAAATGGGTGTTCAGAAACAAGCTAAATGAGGATGGCATAGTGATTAGGAATAAAGCTAGATTGGTGTGCAAAGGATATGCTCAAGAAGAAGGAGAAGACTATGGAGAAACCTTCGCTCCTGTAGCCAGATTGGAAGGAGTTCGTATGCTTCTTGCATATGCAGCTTTTAAAGGGTTCAAAGTATATCAAATGGATGTAAAATCTGCATTCCTAAATGGTGTACTTGAAGAGGAGGTGTATATTGAGCAACTAGATGGGTTTTCCCTATCTAAAGATAGTGACATGGTATGTAGGCTACATAAAGCCTTATATGGTCTAAAGCAAGCACCTAGGGCATGGTATGAGCACCTACATTCCCATCTCGTAAAGATTGGATTTGAGAGAACAAGTGAAGATAACAATATCTACTTGAAGTCTAAAGGAGATCAGATCTTGATCTGTGAGGTTTTTGTTGATGATATTATCTTTGGTGGAGATGACAAGATGAGTCATGAGTTTGCTGATGAGATGAAGAAAGAGTTTGAGATGTTACTCATAGGGGAGATTAAGTTCTTCATTGGACTACAGATCCAACAAATGAAAGATGGAATCTTTATCACTCAGTCCAAATATGTCAAAGAGGTGTTGAAGACCTTTGGCATGAAAGATAGCAAACCGGTTGGTACACCGATGGTGACTGGTTGCAAATTGTCAAAAGAGGATGATTCTGCACTGGTTGATGAGAAGGAATACCGATCAATGATTGGAAAGTTGCATTATGTAGTGCATAGTAGACCGGATATTGCACATGCAGTTGGCATTACTGCAAGGTTCCAGAAAAGTCCAAGAGAATCCCACTTGGTTGCAGTCAAGCGGATTCTTAGATATCTGAAGGGAACAGTTGACTATGGATTATGGTACCCATACAGAAATGATTTCATTCTGAAAGTATTCATAGATGCTGATTGGGCAGGTAATGTGGATGACTGGAAAAGCACAACCGGTGGTGCATTCTTTCTTGCTGGTAGACTGGTCTCATGGATGAGTAAAAAGCAGAGTTGTATCTCTCAATCTACAGCGGAAGTGGAGTATGTTGTAGCTTTCATGAACTGCACTCAGACAATATGGATGAAGCATGTTTTAAATGGCTTCAAAATCCCTATATCTGAACTGGTAAGTATATTCTATGATAACACAAGTGCTATCAATATTTCAAAGAATCCGGTTTTACATTCTAGAACCAAGCATTTTGAGCTTAAGTATCATTTCTTGAGGGAAAAGGTTCAGAATAAAGAGATTGCATTGGAAAATGTTTCTAGTAAGGAGCAGTTAGTAGACATATTCACCAAACCTCTCCCAAAGACTACATTTGTGCATTTAAGAAGTGAATTGGGGGTACTGCCCCTTCAAGAGGTGAACTAAAAGTATTCGTTCCACATCTGTCAGGTATTGCATAGTCAAATTTTTGTTGATTGATGTGTTGAAGGATGCTACTCCTTAGGGGGAGCAACATAATGGAATAGGGATACTTGTGCCCCCACTTTGGCATTGTTGTCAAAGGGGGAGAAGGAGTGAAGCGGAAAAGATATCTGCAGAAAATGGGGGAGAAAATGTGAAGCAGAGAGATATCTTTGTATATTGCCATCAATGCCAAAGGGGGAGATTGTTGGCATTATGTGAACTAGTATGAGGACATAATGATAATGTATGTTGTCATTGATGTCAATATGTGATATGATGTGAATTGGCATATATGATATGTGAGAAGAGAGAACCGACATATGTGTGAACCGGTATATATGCCAAAGTGAAGCGGTATATTTGTTCAAGATGAACCAGCATGTCAAGGTGAACCAGCATGAAGTTATGGGAATTGGCACATGGAAGCATTGTATGACTACCAGTTGGTAGGTAGTTTCCACTTCAGGATTTCTAGTTGGAGTACCTTAAGCCTATGTGACTCAATCGATGATCTTTGTGTGATGAGTTAGTAGTATAACAGAGAACAAATCATGTTGCCATGTAAGCCCTATGCGCGTGAAGGATCTTGCATGAAGAAGACTATTCCTATCCACCTTGGGAATGTGCGAAGTTTTTCAAATGGTGATAACACATGATGGGTTTTCAGTCACCATGAAATCGGTGGATAATGGATGATGGAGAATGTCTTGAGATCGATTCAAGATTGTTGCATTTAATGTAGTGTGATTCAACGGTCAGGATTGAACCATTTGAATTGCTTAACCTAGCAGGTTTAGGGTGTAGGGTTTTTTCTACCGACCTGTCTGTTTCCTATAAGGTTGATGTTGTGTTCCTTTCTAAAGTTGTTGGCAAAAGTTGTATGTGTGTATCCAAGGGAAGTGATATGTGGTTCTTGCTAGACCAAAACAAAGAAGAGATACCTGCCAAGTGAATGTGCAGAAGGTGAAGAGGAGCCAAAATGGATCTGCATTGGCATTGAGTGTTGTTACCAGATCATTGTAATTCCTCTTGATCTTTAACCACTTTAACAGTTGTGAAATCCCTTGACAAGGTAGCCTTAACCGGCTTGATACAAATCCTTTAACAGGGTAGCTCAAAGTTATTGAGTTCTGGGAAGCTATAGAGCTCTGGAGATCCTTTAGCTATTGAGTTCTTGAAATCCTCTAACAAGGTAACCCTAACCGGGTTTAACCCTTAACAGGGTATTATAACCATCCCTTAACTAGGTGATCCCTAACAGGATCGGTTCCTAGCAGAACCTATTGTAATGTCTTTAACCGGACAAGGCTCCTAACAGAGTGGACTTCTAAAGAGTTCAAAAAGTAGCTTGTGGGTAGTCATCCCCACTGTAGTTTTTCCTAGTTGGGTTTCCACATGAAAAATATGTGTGTCATGTGTGATGCTTTATTATTACCTATTAAGCATATGATGGTTCTATGTTTTATGCTTGTCTATAAAACATATTGAACTAACTATTGTGAAGATCTAATGATAGTTTACCTGTTCATGCATGAGGGTGTAATGGTACTATAGTATTGAGCTAAGAGGAAAGCTAAGTGAGTAACTAGTTTATGATTGTTTTAGTTGTTCTAGGTCTTACCGGTTGCACTCTATTTTGACCAGTGTCACTGCTTGCCAGTCATTCGGAGTATTTGTTGTCGAACCAATTTTGGACTGTATTTTGTCTGTACTGATTCACCCCCTCCCCTCTCAGTACTGGTTTAGTACTATTCATTCATCATTGAGTTATCATAATCAAATGCCTTGAAGAATCTAAGAAATGTATCTTAGAGTTGAAGACTCAACAAGAAGACACCAAGGAATGCAGGTGTAAAGATCTACCATCTGAGCTAGAGGAAAAGGATAAAGTGTATTAGTAGCTAGAAGGATAAATGGAGAATCTCTAAAATGACCTTGAGAAATGTCAGGATGAGATCAAGGTAATGGTTCGGTTTGATGGCAGTACTGAGGCCTTGGACAAGATGTTAAGCCAATAGATACACTCCAAGGATACCAGTGGATTAGGATCTGGTACCGGTGAATGCTTTACAAGCAAGGAGACATCCCACAAAGATATTCAATTTATCTCCTCAAATGAAAATGGCAAGGGTCAGACCTTTACAGTTAGAAATGCTCCAAGAAAGAAGGTTGACTTGGCCACAACCAGTGAAGACATGAAGCTAAGGGAGAAGACCAATGCTACAAGGAGAAACAATGTAGATTCAAAAGGAAAAGGGAAGTTGAAAGAAGATAGCTTCACTGATAGCAAGAACAAGAGAAGATAGTTCAGAAGATCTTTCACTGGTAGAAGACAAAGGAATGGTTCTACCCCTAAGTCAAGACAAGTGTGGAAGAGAAAGGGATGAGGTGGAAGAATTACAAAAAGTGGACAACCTAGGATCCATCCCTAGAGGAGCAGAAATGGACATGCCAAACCGGTAGGTTCACCTCATGTTTGGTAAAACAATTTTTTAAGTAATAAGTCCTCCTTCACCGGTTACTGTTTTGCATGTAATGGATATGGCCATAGAGTAGAAGAATGTAGGAAGGGATCTAGGAGAAACAATTTAGGTTACCATAGAAATCATGCATATGAACACAAAGTTTCAAAGAGTAGAAACTTACATATCCCATCTCTTGCTTATGCAAATTTTATATGTTCTCAATGAAATGGATTTGGCCATAGAAGTCATGAATGCAGGAAGAAGATTTCTCAGTCCTATGGCAGCCAGTGGAACAATCATGATCAATATGGAAGAAGTTATAAGACATATGAGCAAGAAAGACCTGGATGGAACAATAAGAGAAGTGCTCTTGTGTAATCAAGGAATCCATGGAGACCGATAGTTGGCTATGGTGATATGATCAGAAAAGGAGGAGCAAACTGGTATGTTAAAAGGTTCCCCAATCATATAATTGGTATGAATGTTGTATTCTACTACAACAATGCTTTCGGTTATGCTGCAAAATTTGGTAAAGCAAGGTCAAATGAGAAGAAGAAGGTCAACACTACTCCAAAGGCAACAAATGAGGAAAGGAAAGAGATCAAGAATGTATGGAGGAAGAAGCGAGAATATAAGAGCATGGACAGACATTATGCATTCAATGCACAAGTGATATCTCCTAAAAATTAAAGGAGATGCAGGAGTAAGGGGGAGCCACATATTGATCAGATCATTCACCCCCATGCTTGAAAAGGACAAAGGAGAAGACAGGTTGTTGTCGGTAAGAGGAATAAAGTGAGATAGTAGTGTGTGTGGTTACTATCGTGACCACACACCCATATGGTAAAAATGAATTACTACTACTTGTGTCCATGGAGAGTTGAAATTATAGCCGGGATCAGAGGGACTTGACACAAGAGGACAAGGACTAATGGACAAGATGTCCCAGTGGAGACATTGAACCAGTAGAATAAACTGGTATGTGTAGTGTGTTACCGGTATAGTTGTTAACTAGTATTGTAGAAAGTGAGTTAATGTGTTCTGGTTGCCTGGCAGTAGCTCTTGTGGCTTGGTTTGCTGGTGTTGTGTCTAGACAACATTGAAGATGTCACTGAAAGATAAGTGTTGGACCAGTAGACAACCTTGTGTGCATGCATCCTTATGTGTCAACTGGTTAGATAAGTGACATGATGTTTATGAGGGTTGGCATTGTGGTCATGAAAGAGGATGTCACAGGATCATGGTGGACATCTTGGAAGTGGAAGACCATCTATAGAGTACTTATTCTCACTTTTACCAGTACAAGTTGCAGATTGGTGTACCGATTTAGGACCTAATAGAAAAATGAAGACTAGAGATCTGTTGTTCAGGACAAGTTCACAGTCATATCCTATGATTTGTATCTAATGCACATGACATAGGAGGAGATCAAGTTTCATTGTTTCTGCATCATAGATAGGTATATAGGGAGATGTGAAGAAAAAGTGAGAGTCACTTGCATAGGGGGAGAATATGTCAAACAAATTGGTGTCAGAGCAACCCCTACAAAGGAATAATATTTCAAGAATATCAAATTTGTATCAATGCCTGCATTAAAAATTGGTTTCAATTGGTAGCACGCATAGTACAATCACATTTGATTCTTATGACCAAATTGAGAGAAAATGGGTAAAATGCAGTTTAACTGACAGGTAAGCAGTATTCACTGACACACTTTTTCAAACTGGTTATTTCTGCAATTGGTATCATATTGGTATACAAAATTCATGTTAGTTGGTGTGTGATTTCTCCAGTTTAAGTGCTTCTAGTTGAGAGGTTGCAGAGAATAGTGGTCAAAAGGGGGGAGAGAGAGCTTATAGTATACTAAATGTTAAGACCCTTTCCCATTGTTGTCAAAGGGGGAGAAATATTCTATAGTATACCAGATCCTACATGTGTTGATATCAATACCAAAGGGGGAGATTGTTGGCATTGTGTTGTCATTGAGGTCAACTAGTATAGCATGTTACCGATACATCAAGATAATCGGTATGGGAGAATAGTTGATATGTTGTCTATATTATCAACTGCTAGTATGGACAGTGAAGCCAATAGTTAAGAAAGTTGGAGTAATTGGTTTACATGTCAGTATTGGGAAGAAGAACCCAGTTAGTGAGTATGCATGTAGAGAAGTGACCAATGAGTGATGTGAACCAAAAAGCATGTGACTGGTAGAGCTTACTGTGGTATGAACTAATGAAGGGTTAGAAGTGCAACTGGTATGCTAGTATGTTGTCAACTAGAAAGACTCCTAGCAGATGAAAAGGAGGTTGGAAGAAAGTGTGTTGCTTCAGTGAGCAAAGATGACATATGAAAAAGGTATTGGGACATATGTCAAGTTGAAGATGTATCCTCTCCTTTGTGAAGTCACATCATTACCGATAGGTGACATAAATCCTCCTCCAACAATGTTTAGCAGTTAAAGTGCAGTTGTTTATTCTTCCAACCGGTAAGTAGTAATACCTTTCTTATCTCACAACATACATGTCATACATCATGACTCTCCTAGATAAGACCGTCAAATTAAGCAAAGGCAGGTGATTGGGTGCATAGACCAGATGAATAATGTAGAAGATGAGGGTTCCTCTCAAGTTTGAGTTCAAAGATGTGAGCTGGATTAGCATGTGAAGAGATGATGTGCTACTGGGATAGAGAAGGAAGATTTAAGATGGTGAGTTTTCCACCATGGCAAACTGGTTGAGAGGAGAATCAGTCAAATGAAGATAAGGCTTTGTAGTTGCACACATGGAGTTACCAGTATGTAGATGGAAAGTGGTATTACCATAGATGCATAGCAATTGGAGATGGATGGCATGAAGATATCATGCACATTACCGGTATGAACGAAAAAACATGTCAATCAGTAAACAAGGTGGATACCAACATACAACTAAGTGAATAGAGAGATAAAAGTGAAATACTCTCAATCTGATGAAGATGCACATTGTGAGTCATCCTAGATAGCTATTGAGGATTGACATGGTTGATGATCGGGTAAATGTGATTCATCGGCAAGATAGCGAAGGCATGAAGATCAACCAATTAGGTCTAACCAATAAGGCAAGATATACTGGCAGGGTTAGTGTGTCGATAGGCAAAGATGGACCGGTAATGTGAAGCATACACCAGTTGTGTGTTATTGGTTGGTGACCTAGCTAGATCGACATAGTGAGCTAAGGTGGATGATGACAAAGGTGCCACACGAAGTTCAAGTGTCATGCATGCACAAGTCGATCTAGTGTTTCGGTGAAGTTATTGGCGGTTGGTCCAAGATTTAATGGTGATTGCCAAGCTCAAGGGATGATGGCAGAGGTTTGCAGCTCAAGATCAAGAGAACAACGAAGATCCAAGATAGACTGATCTAGAAAATCAAAGTGGGTGAAGAAAAATAAATTATGCACATGATTCACCATACACAAAGCCAAAAATCATGCAATAGACGGATAAAAATAGAAGACGTACGTTGAAAGGTAAAGATAATGGCAATGTTGATTAATGAGCTACAGATCATTAATCAAGGAGATGAGATCTGATTGGATATGATATGTCATGATGATCAGAGAAGAGATTTTATGTGGATTTAGTGCATGGTGGAAACCCTAGCGTGTCAAAGTTCAAACTCACATTTAGGTGGGAAAATCCGTCTATAAGTATGCAAACCAAAGATGGAAATATGTTGATGATGTATAGAAGAGTGATGTCGGTGAAGTTAGAGGAACCAAAAGGATTTTCAGTTGGTGAAGCTCATTGAAGATCATAGTGATTGAATGAGTGTGCTTAAACCACTAAGTAGGTTTAACTATGAGTCAAACTGGTAAATCCCAAAGTAACTAGTAAAGAAACAAGATATGATAAGTGCAGAGGGGAACCAATGGTGTGAAAGTGAGAAAGAAGGCAATGTAGAGTGAAGTAGTTGTATGTGTGTGTCGGAGAAAAGATGTGACAGGTAGAGAGCAGAGTAATCGACAATAGGTGTATGATCTTTCTGTTCATCAAACCGCCAGAGGTAGAACCGGTGTGTCAGCAACAACAGGTTAAGGTGAGCAGAGAGAAAGAGAGAGATAGAAGGAAGAGTAGGAGTCAACTGGTAAGGCAGAGAAGGAGTAAAACTGGCAAGGTGGAGTGTATGTAGTGGTTACAAGATTCACTTGTATCCAGGGTTACTACTATTGTATTAACTTGTTTTATATATATATATATATATATATATATATATATATATATATATATATATATATATATATATATATGTAGCTAGGAAATCGGAAATCATCAAAGCAATATAGTACTAATAATGTAGCTCAATCACAAAAGCAGATTGCAATGATCAATCCTAACACACTCAATAAAGACATGAAAATAAAACATTCAAAACTAAAAACTAAGCAAACCAGATGCAGATCTGAATGTCTCCTTCATGCTGCTCCATTGTCCTTCTTTCTTCTCCAAATAGCCTTTGTTTGTGGATCTCACCTTCAAGTGCATAAACCTAATGTGAAAGCAAGATTGACATTGGCACAAGAATACTCAAAGCGTGATTGATTCGACAAAGTAATTCCAACAAGTGATTATTAGATCGATAATGTGATTATTAGATTGAGATTGAAGAAATTCATCCAATTTATAAATAAATTGGGGAAATGATCAAATTAGCATGATTCAATTCAAATGGAAATTGCAAATCAATATGACAAATTTGCACTTTCTATGCAAAATTGATTGGTTGATAGTTTATGACAAAATTATGACAACTTTCTATGTCAAAATTGATTGATTGCCAATTATGACAAATTATGACAAATTGAAATGTCATTCCCATGAAATTAGGAGGAAAATAGGAGAAAATTGAATTAGAAATTAGAAAATTAGAAAATTAGAAAAAGAGGAAAATTAGGAATTAAGAAATTAGGTGATTTAATTAATAATTTGTCATTTATTAATTAATTCATAAAAAGAGGAATAATTAGCCAATTAAATGAATATTTAATTGTGACATGAAGACCTAGGATAAATAAATAATTTATTTAACCTAGAGAGAGAAATGACAAACAGGATTAAATGAATAAATCATAAAACCCTAGAAGATGAATTAGAAATGCAAGCATGACAATTAGGCCTTGACAAAGGATAATCAATATCGATTCGATTTAATCATGATTTTGATTGATAAAGGACCAATGCTGACAAATGATTTGATTGATAAATGTGCCAATTGATGAGGAACAATGACTAATTGATCCAAATTGACACAATTGAGAAAGACGACGATTGATGACAAATTGATTGCAAAAAATGACAAAATTGACAAGAAGACAAGGATCGATGACAAAATAGATTGCAAAACGACAAGATTGATGACAAATCGATCAAAAGAC
Source organism: Cryptomeria japonica (assembly GCF_030272615.1). Taxonomy (NCBI): domain Eukaryota; kingdom Viridiplantae; phylum Streptophyta; class Pinopsida; order Cupressales; family Cupressaceae; genus Cryptomeria; species Cryptomeria japonica. Next base: position 826,212,149 of record NC_081414.1, on the reverse strand, counting down.
AAGAATCGATGACAAATCGATCGCATGATGACAAGATTGAAAAATGACAACGATCGATGACAAATCGATCGCAAGATGACAAGATCGATAAGAGGACAAAACCCTAATTAGGATTGACGATGTCCAAAAATAATGACAAATGAATACGCACATTTGATGCGACAAGATAAGACTGACCAAATTCACGACAAATATTGTTGTCGACAAGACCAAATTCGAGAGCGAGACAGATGAAGAATGTAGAAGGAGGACTCGATGCTCACAAATGATAAAGACCAAGTGTGTGACATAGGAGAAAATGTTAATGCAACGCAAAAACCTAAAATAAGGCAATGCGCAAATTTTAAAGTATGATTCCGCAAGCGTTGACCATTTTTAGGTGTCTACATTTTGCCCCTCTTTGAGACAATGCGATTTTAAGCATTGTTTCAAAGAACAATAATGAAAATGCCCGAAACAATGACAATAACATATGCATGCCCCCTCGAGGAATTGGCCGGAAACATGCAGAAAAGAGGCCAATTGATCGATAAAAATGAAAGAATATGATAGGAGCAAACAGACTGACAATCGGAGATCTGATGCATGAAAGACAAGCAATTGAAGACACAAAAGATCGTGACCAACATGAGATGGAGAGAGTGCATGTCCATCTATGCACTGACAAAAATCTATAAATGAGACAAAGAGAGTGAAAATTGCTCATTTGCACTAGCCAAAGAGGAGGAGTTGTTGCTCTGGAAAAGGACACTTGCAGAAAGATGGCGAACATTCCAAGGGCAGATCACCTCGGAGAATGTGCATGCATGTACAGATGACCAGATGACGCGAGAGCAGTGGTATGTAGCTCAAAAACCCATATTGTCAATTTCATGAATTTAACTTGCTTGCGGGACATTGCGGGGCCACAGGGGATGTAGAAAGGGACTCCTGTGCTTGTGTAGGGGGAATCCTACACTTGTGTAGGGTCTTCTATGCTTGTGTAGGGGACACAGGCGCAGGTTATGTGACACAGGCGTAGGACTCATCACACAGGCGCAATTGTGCAATGTAAACCCTAATTTTGGTCAAAACAACATGCAAATGATCCGAAAAGGGGGGATAAGGGTAGGATAGGTCAGAATAGCTTAGAAACACCTCGATTTGTGGATGAAATGAGGAAATGCAACCCATAGGAGCAAACCCTAAAATTGACAAAATGTGCCCCAATTGTGATGTAGAGTCGACAGTATCCATTGATCACGCAGGAGAACCGACCGGACTGCTTCATGTTACGACATAGACTCAGAAGCACGGACAGAGATACATTAGCAGGACTAGGGATATACTATGTCACATTCATGCCCGAGATTAGGGCAAACACAAGACTGCTTACCGCATTGGCAGAACGATGACATTCGAAGACTTTCTCATTCCATTTGGTGACTGGAGAGGTGACTGTGACACTAGAGGATGTATGGCATATCCTCCGCATTCCAATTCATGGAGAGATGGTAGAGTATGACCGAGTGATAGGGAGAGACATGTTGTGTAGATTATTTGAGTCTGACGTAGATGATCTGGATATCATGGAGAGGGAGATTGGCTGGGAGACCATGGCATCAGAGTATGATCAACGATATGTGGTGATAGCTGTGGTTATAGCATGCCTACTAGCAGGAGACAGACGAGGACATGGATTCCCTATTGGATGGGGAAGAGTGCTAGAGCGGATGGTGATAGAGGGTACAGTGTACACATGGGGACCATGTGTACTAGCTATGCTGTATTTTCAGTTGCATCAGATAGCATATCAGGGAGTGCAGACTTTGAGCTGTGGAGTCACACTGTTACAGGTATGGGCATTTGAGCACATAGACATATGTCGATTGATTGCAGAGAGATAGGTATTACCACATCAACCATATGTGTATTGCTATGGGGGAGCACTAAGACAGGGTCCTTTTGGATACATATTGTATTGGCGACACGAGCTAGACAGACTGAGAGAGTTCACATGGAGGCCATATCGTGATTACCCTGGATGGTCCGATGATAGTGATGAGCTACCGTATTGTAGATGGGAGAGGTACCTGATTGGGCGACCAGTGAATTGCCAGAGAGTGATTGAGATGTACCTACGAGAGAGAGTTAGACGACAGTTTGGAGAGAGGCAGGATGTACCTAGGAGGACTGCACACTTTGCCCAATCTCATAAAGAGACGAGTTAGTGGGGGAGTGTGATTCAGCCACACATAGCATATGCTGACTTCACCCAGCTATAGCAGAGACAATGGGATTGGAGATCAGATGTGGAGGATGCTGGGATGATAGAGGAGTATGAGCGATGGTTTGCACGACGACGGCCACTGCCATTGACAGATCAAGACATTCCAGTACCTAGGAGACAGGAGGAGGGAGATGATGAGGATGAGGAGGATGAGGGTGGTGATGAGGATGAGGGGGATGATGAGGATGGAGATGAGGATGGGGATGACGAGGATGAGCCAGATTCAAGCGAGCAGGAGGCATTGCAGGATATACCCATAGAGCTGGAGATAGTTAGCATAGAGGAGATGGAGATGTGCAGGGCTACCATAGCAAGTCAGCATGATCACATTGTGACTTTAGAGAGAGAGCATGAGCAGTTCAAAGCAAAGATAGCCAGACTCACAGTGGCTCGAGATGCAGCAATAGCTCAGGCACAGCGAGAAGAACAGAGAGTCACTGAGTATATTGGGTCGATTCAGGATGCCAGTGCACGGGAGATGGCACAGATGTTGGTAGAGACTGGAGAGGAGATACACCATTGGAGGATGCTATATGAGAGTGCAGTTCCACCTGAGCAGAGAGAAGCTTCATATCAGGCATGATCGAGGACAGAGAGCAAGGCATGCTCTCGGAGGTCATTGAGCAGCATGGAGGTGAGTGGACCTATGAGACCACCACAGCCTGGACCAGGAGGGACATCATCCACGAGACATGGCAGGGATGTGGAGGACAGAGGGAGCACCCAGTGACAGAGGCACGTGCTCCTTAGGATAGATAGTGGACATTATGTAGTTTGACATTTTGTGTAGTCAGCCTGCGGGCCATACTTAGGACAGACAGTCCAATTTTGTACTCCGATATTAGTGTGATATACGATATGATATGCATCAATATGATGGGATGCAATGTGTTATGACTGATGTTATTTTCTATGTATGGATGACTTATGCACTGTTGATGTATCATTATGGAACATGTATGGATGTATTTTTTTTATGTGTTTTTGATCTATTGATAATATGAAATGGATAAAATGCTTGATGTGATGCTTAATATAATGCAAATGGACTAACCAAATGGATGCAAGATGCAGCATATGTGTGTGGAAAAATCAGAGCACTAGACCGAACTGACTATCCGAACTGACGGAAGAAATGTTAGTAAGAAGAAAATGAGATGGAGGACAGGTAGAGATGAAGAAAAACTTACTTTCAGTAATGCACTTTGTAGGTGAGAACCTTTATTTTAATGTAGCAAAATGGATGCGTAGCATCATGGCATTGAAGGCCAGAGCTGAAATGCAACCCTTTTTGCAAAGGATAGACACATTTCAGACAAACAACAATCACAACAAAAAAAGAAAGAGACCATGAACCATCCTGGTCACTCTAAATCACTCAGTGACATCATCGAGCAACATAGGAACATGATCGAAGCCAAAGATAAAATCAGTAAAAAGATAAGATGCACAAATTCCAACAAATCAAACAAACACCTTGATCTTCATTGTCAAAAGTTGAAAGTGCTGATAGGACGATCATGCTGTCTGGTTTCAGGGAATGTGGTACCCCATCTAAGACAGGACACAGTCTGGTTTCGAGTATACCACACCCTATGTAAGACTCATGATAGTAGAGACAAGGACAAATGATATTGATGGTAACGTTTGATTGATATGACAATTTTGATCAGTTTGAATGTCTGGTTTGATTGAAAAGTTCATTTGTTAATGCGTGATTGCATTAAAGCACAATGTTGGAGTGTGTGTCGTTGGATGTATGCTCAGTGAGCTGTCTATGCACAGAGGGATCATTTATTGACAAAATGCAAAATGCTTGTTTTTGGATTTGGAGTTTCTTCAGGACATTAGTTGATTTTTTTTTGGATTTTTTCAGGACATTATTTTGATTTTTTTGGATTTTTTCAGGACATTATTTGATTTTTTGGGATTTTTTTCAGGATATTATTTGATTTTTTTGGATTTTTTCAGGACATTATATGATTTTTTTGGATTTTTGAATGTTGTCAGGATTTTTTTCAATTTTTTTATGATTATTTTAGGACATTTTTCAATTTTCTTGGATTATTTCAGGACATTTTTCAATGTTTTTGGATTATTTCAGGACATTTTTCAATTTTTTTTGGATTATTTCAGGAGATTTTTTTATTTTTTGGATTTATTTCAGGACATTTTTCAGTTTTTTTTGGATTATTTCAGGACATTTTGAATTTTTTATGGATTTTTTCAAGACATTATTCAATTTTTATGATTTTTTCATGACTTTACCCCCAGTGTCTAGCAAGGCAAGGAATATGATAGGTGAATAAATAGGCTTTCTGAAATGTTGGTGGATAGAGGGAAGACAAAGGCCTTTTATTATGGAGACAATGCGGATGCAATTTTCAAGGGCTATTGCGTGATGGGACAAGAGACTGGATATGACAATGTAAAGCAATGACATAGCATGAGGGACATGTCAAGAGGTTTTTGAAACCATGTTTTGCATTTCACGTCCTTATGTCAAATCAAGATCAAGGAACCAAAAAAAAAGAGTGTATAGATAGTGATAAGATATGGATAGGATAAGAAAGACCAAGAATGGATAAGGGACATGGACTAAAGGTCAGGATTAGATACGGGATAGTGGCAGAAAGTTGTAATAAGAAAATGGATAAAGACCAAAAGCTATGATGGACTAAAAGTTGCAAACAAGATTCATGCTGCTCATGATGATCCTCGGCCTTGTCAAGATCAAAGGTGGAAATGGAAACTGGACATGAGGGACAATAGGATAATGGAGGAGTATGACATGGGTGCGATAGGATAATGAAGGGCAATAGGATATGAAGGAGGAAACCTGCCCCCAAGTGTGGTGTGTAAGAAGTTCATAGATTATGCATGACGCCTGTTTGCTAGGTTTTCATCACGGTACTTGCCCAAGGCACCTGTTTGCCAGGTTTTCACCAGTGGACGAATTATTTTTGCTTTAATTTTTTTTTTCTTTTGGCTTTTTATTTTATTTTATTTTTTGTATTTTGACTTTTTCAATAGAAGATGGACACATGATAGAGGATGGAAGAAGGACTCAAGCATCTTTTTTTTTTTGGATAGTAGCCTTGAAAAAAATGGAACATGACCTTTAAAAGTATGCTCAAAGACATTGGCCGGATAAGGACATGGAAAATGACATGAAACTAAGGCAAGGATTTATGCAAAGGATGGGATCAAAGGGATCGAAGGATGGAAAATATGCATTGGATAATGGATAGGGTATTGGAAGAACTGTGCTTGAGTGGATAGAAATGAAGGCAAGATTGACATTGGCACACACCTTGAGGGGTGATGGACTGATGGAGGAAAAATGTATTTTGGATATTGAGATTTTGACGAAGGAAAGGCTATGGATTTTGGGACATAAGGGCCCAAAATGGATGAAGAAGGTGATGGAGGAACAAATTTGAGAGAGTTGGATGGAGGAATATCAATTTTGGATGCCAAGTTGGATTTTTCTTTAGGCTTTTGTGCTTCAAGGAGTCGCTTAGGGATCCACATGGTTTTTGATTTTTCATGCTTTTGTGGTTCCTTGGAGTGAATTGCTTGCATAAGGGATTTAGGAACCCATATAGATTTTAACTTTTGTTTTTGAGCAATGGGCCTTTGTGACCTTTTGGATTTTTCCTTTTGGATTTTTCCTTTTCTTTTTGGCTCATATTTTTTGTTGCTTTGACATGTTGATCCTTGAATACATGTGGATTGCTAGACTTATGACTTTTATACTTGGCATGCAAATTGCTTGGAGGGGGAAAGGAATGCATGGATGGATAAGAATGAAGTGGAGATCTTTTGCATTGATGAAATTTACTCAAGGATGAAGGGATATAAGGACCTAAGATGGATGGAAAGTATGATGGGGAAGGTGTACGTTTTGATTTTGATGGAGGGATACCAACGTCTTGAGAGTGAGTTGTGTAGACATGACCCTTAAGATCTTCTTTGATATGGAGGGATTCTTGCTTATGGAGATCTACTCCTTTTCCTTTATGAATATTTTGACATGTAGGATACTTTGTGCTTTTAGAGGAAGATGCAAGTCCATTATTAGGTGGATATGATATGAGAGAAATAATGAGATCTTGAAGTGGATTGGATTGCACCAAAGTGGAAGAACCCATTATGCATGTCGAGGGTTCATGAACATCTTGCACTGACACATTAGAATCATGAGGGGGATTAGGATCATGAGGGGGATCAGGATCATGAGGGAAACTAGGATCGTGTGGTGGATATGGATCAATGACAGGCTCTTCAAGAGATGGAATGGGAGAAATAATGGGAACATCAAAAGAAATGATATATTGGAGTGTATATGGAGCATTTAGACAAGGAGATGGAGGAACAAAAGGATCTTGTGAAGGATTTAAAGGAATAATTTGATCTTGACAAGGAGGAAGATCATTGGAATCCTCTTTATAGTTGCTTTGTGCTGGACTTTTAATGGGATCATCATAAAGGATGGAAAGGATATCTTGATCTTTCTTAGGAAGTGGAATGCCAATGGGATTTGAATGGACATTTTTTTCATGAAATGGAAGGGGATCATTTGGGATTGGATGAACTAGGATATCTTGATCTTGCTCGGGGAATGGAGTGTCAATGGGATTTGAAAGGACATTGTGTTCTTGGATATAATTGATAGGAATAAGTGAATCATTGCGAGTGTCTAGGGAAATGGGATCCTGGTCAACAATTGGATGGGATGATAAGGTTTTAGGATCTTGATCTTGATTTTCTTTAGGACTCATTTCTTCATGCTCTAAATTATCCTCTTGACATGAGGTTGGACTTTGGATATGCATGGGGGATTCTGACAAGGGATTAATGCTTTGGCCTGAAGGAAATGCACTTTGAGCATTTGTGATGGATTTTGGCAAGGAATCAATGCTTGAACATGAGGAAGAGGGACTTCAAGTGGGGTCCTCTAAAATAGGTAATGGCAATAAAGTGCATGGTGGCATTGGGTCTTGTATTTCTGAAACATGACAAGGATGTGCATCATGCATTGGATTATGTTGGCAATCACGTATGGATAGCCCTTGGATAATTTCATCCTTGGGTGTATTGTTTGATGAGGACAATATGGAAGGTTCTTGTGAAACTTCTAAAGGTGTAGGGATAGATGCCACTGGAGAGTTAATTTGTTTGTGGGGGGATGAGGCATTGCTAGACATAAGTGTATTATTTTGATCTTCCTCAAAGAACTCACTTGGTAATTTCCTTAAGATCATTGCAATAAAGCCACCTTTATTTCGAGGTTTTGACATGGTTGTATCTAGAATTTGAACTTGTTTGGCAAGAATTTGGTCTTGGTTTAATGTCATGTTTTGATTTTGAACTAGATGTTGATCAAATTGGTTTGACATGTTCAAAACTTGGCTTGGTGTGTGCTGCAACCTTTGTTTTTGAATGTTTGGTTGTGGTTGTTGACATTGATATGTTGATTGAACTTGTTGATATTCCCCCATTGGTTGAACTATTTGTTGACATTGTATAGTTGGTTGGACATATTGTTGAAATTGGACCATTGATTGTGTTGGTTGTATATGTTGGACCATTGGTTGTGTCTGTTGGAAATGTTGGAGTTGTCAAATAATTGGTTGTGATGGTTGAAAATCTGATTGATAGCAAACACCTTCTTGTTCTTGTTGTGGAGGCACATAATGTTGAAATTGATGTTGTCTCTTTTCTTGAAATTGTTTCATCATCTCTATTTGGGAGAGGAGAGCTGGTATGTCTGATTGTTCAAGAAGAGATCTTACATCAATTGGCTCAATCTTTGGATTTTGACCTGGAAATTTTTGAAAATTTTTGGACATTTGTGATCTATTCTTCTCAATGTTTTTCACTCTTTGTTCCAATATCTTCTCTTCTTGAGCTAGTTTCTCCTCTAGTTTCTGTATTTGGACATTTACATCATTATGATAAGTTTGATCCAAGTTCTGAGACATGTAGAGATTGGATTGACATGATTGATTGCTCAATTGTGATGACATGGCTTCATAAGAAGGTTGAGACCTCATTTAAACAAACATGTCACTATGCAATGCAACTAATGGGATTGACAAATGCAACCTAAAGGATGACAATGCAACTTAATGTTTTTGTTGTTTTTCAAGATTTTGACAAACTCATGAATGCAATTCTAAAAATGAGACCCTTAGGAAATTGAAATGATGTCTAGACCTCAAAGGACAAAAGGACCAAGTGACAAAAGGACAAAATGACAATGTCTCCCCTATATGCTTGGATACTAAGCTAGGTTTGACCAAATGACATTGATGACAAAAAGAGAAAAGGTTTGACAAGGTCTAGACTTCCTAACAATAAGTTAGGGTTTATCAAAGATTTTCATTACTCAAGTATGACAAAACCTAGTTTTGACACTATATGCAAAGGGACAATTACTATGCAAATGACCCTAATATGATATGATAATGACCTAAGCTTAATGAAGGGACCTAGGGTATGCAAATGCAAATGTATGACAATGTCAACCTAAGTTTGAATTATGAAATGGTATTACTCTAATGCAAGAGGACACATGCAAATGGATGACCCTTATTGATATGCAAAGGAGTATGACCTAGGTGAAACCTAACCTTGGTAGTTGACAATGACTTTGGAAAATGCAAACCTAAGATGCACCTAAATCTAAGTGACATGAATGTTGAGACAAGATTTTGAAAAATGTTTGACAACCATGTTTGAAGGTGTTTTGAGCTTTGTTGGATGAAATGTTCTTGTGTTTAAGCTTGTTTTGAATCAATTTATCTTGTTTTCAAATGAGATGCAATTCAACTTTTGACAAGTAAAGAAGACAAGATATTTTAACTTAGACTCAATACAATCATGCTCATTCATACATTTCTTATGGTAGGCAAGGACATTAGGTACTTGAGAGGTAGACTCATTATGGGATTCAAGGAGAATACATAGATGCTTGATCCCACGGGCTCCCCTCCACGACACTCACTTCTCAGGGTAGCCAAGCATCAGTCCCCATGGAAATCTCCCCATGGCGAACTTAGTATCTCTTCCAAGTATCCAAACTTGTCCTTCTCAAGCAACTAGAAGGATTTTTGGCCTCTAAATACAAGGTGTTTAGTAAGGATTTCTATTAAGTGTTACTCCTTGATGTCACGCAAGCGTGATTGAGACATTAAGCCCACCAAGATACCAAACAACTGTAGTCGTGCAAGCACGATTTAGACCATGAGGCCCTACTTAGATGTTGATATGAGAAAGAGTTCAAGGGTCATCACTTCCCAAGTAACTACAATTCCCATGTAACCCTTCCTTCAAAGCTTTCACCCATCAGGTATTTGTTTATAGTAAGTTAAAATGCCAAGGTATTCTAGCCGTACTCACTCTGGGTCGTTCCCTTCTCACGATTATCACTTGCTTGCAAAAGCAAATGGTCGGGAAGGCAGGCCCTCTAAAGGTGACACACAATCAGAAACATGAGCATGGTATCGAAGATCTGGATTTCTGATCACCCTAAGAAGGATGAGAGCATACTCTCCTACTTCAATGTCAAACTCAACAATCAAAGCAAACATATATTCATTCCATCCTATTTAGAAATCATACTAGGTGCCTAAACATTAATTACAAACACAAAGTTTAGTTGTAGTCCAAGGCAACCTGCAAAAACCCAAGTCACAAGTTTGATATGTTTAGTCTTTGACTATCGAACTTGCATAAAATGTGTTAGTAGTTTCATTTGTTGTCTTTGTTATGCGTATGCCAAGGTGCTGCACAGAGAATCAGTACCATAAAACCAAAAAGCAGAAACAGAATGCAAAACAAATCAATTTGCAAGTAAAAACACAACTTTTTTTTACCTCTGTTTCTGGCCTTACATAGGTGCAGAAGTCTTGACACAGGCGCAGAATGCATTACACAAGCACAGAATGCATTACACAAGCGCAAGATTTCTCACACAGGCACAGGATGCATTACACAGGTGTAGGATTGCCTACACAGGCGCATGATTACTCACATAGGCGCAGGGTGCATTACACAGGTGCAGGATTGCCTACACAGGTGCAAGATGCATTACACAAATGCAGGATTGCCTACATAGGCGTAGGATTACTCACACAGGTGCATGATGCATTACACAAGCACAAATCCCTCCTACACAGGTGCAGAAGTGTCCAGAAAGCTCTGGGTCACCCTGTTTCTTGAGTTTTTCACCTGCAAATCAGCTCAAAAGCACTCAAAAGCATGGTTAGGGGGTTAGTTCACGTCAGGTTCACCAATTAATGTAGCTAGGAAATCAGAAATCATCAAAGCAATATAGTACTAATAATGTAGCTCAATCACAAAAGCAGATTGCAATGATCAATCCTAACACACTCAATAAAGACATGAAAATAAAACATTCAAAACTAAAAACTAAGCAAACCGGATGCAGATCTGAATGTCTCCTTCATGCGGCTCCATTATCCTTCTTTCTTCTCCAAATAACCTTTGTTTGTGGATCTCACCTTCAAGTTCATAAACCTAATGTTAAAGCAAGATTGACATTGGTACAAGAATACTCAAAGTGTGATTGATTCGACAAAGTAATTCCAACAAGTGATTATTAGATCGATAATGGGATTATTAGATTGAGATTGAAGAAATTCATCCAATTTATAGATAAATTGGAGAAATGATCAAATTAGCATGATTCAATTCAAATGGAAATTGCAAATCAATATGACAAATTATGACAAATTATGACAAATTTGCACTTTCTATGCAAAATTGATTGATTGATAATTTATGACAAACTTATGACAACTTTCTATGTCAAAATTGATTGATTGCCAATTATGACAAATTATGACAAATTGAAATGTCATTCCCATGAAATTAGGAGGAAAATAGGAGAAAATTGAATTAGAAATTAGAAAATTAGAAAATTAGAAAAAGAGGAAAATTAGGAATTAAGAAATT